>NC_046221.1:144857486-145168986 GCF_009819885.2 Catharus ustulatus | reverse complement strand
GATCATCTTTTCTTTTCCTTTTTGCCCCAATTACATTCTCACATCATCAACAAGTTTCTGACTGCCGCTGAAATTCTGTGTAGCAGAGGTAGAACATGAAGAAATTATCTAGGTAGAACTCTTCTAGAGTCCACTATACTGTGAATATCAGAGGCTATGAAAAAATATTTCATTATTCTTTATTGAAATATGGTGTCCTTCATTAATTTTTTATATATCACAAGCTATTCATGATTTTGAAGTATGAATACTCAATATTGCAGTATACACTAAAAAACTGGGTTCTACTTTTAAACTTCTTAAACAGTGTATTTAGCACAGAATGCAGTTGCCTGGGAATTTCAGGCTATTTCATGCCTATTACCTTAACTGAATGGTGTTGATGTGCAATGGTTACCCATTGGCTTGCATGAGAAAACATTTGGCAGCCAGTGCTTGTCAAAGAGCTTAAGCTAGTTGCCATCTGGCAGAAATGAGGGGGAGCTGATGAAAGTCATTCTCAATAAGCAGTTCTTGACATCAGAAATTTAGTTCCTAGCTTGGTTCTGTAGAGAGAGCCTGTAGCTGAATATATGCAAGATATAGTTATGACATAGAATAATTATTCAGAATGGAATATGACCATGTCCTTTGTGGAGTATTTGTCATCTGTGACCCAGTAAATTTGTTTGCTTAATTACTCATGCAGTAATTTCAGTACAGGACTGCTAGTTTCATAAGCTTGGCAATAGATGACAAAAATGTAGACGTATGCCAAAAATTCCTAACTGCAGATGTAACTTAGAATTGAAGAATTATCACAGGATATAATGAATTGGAAGAGACATATGAAGATCATCGAAGTCTGACTGCTGGCCCAGCACAGAACAACCCAAAGAGCTGTACCCATGTACCTGAGAACATTGTCCAAAGGTTTCTCAAACCTTGACAGGCTTGGTGCTGTGACCACTTCCCTGAGCTTGTTCCAGTGCGCAACAACCCTCTGGGTGAAAGACCTTTTCTTGATATACAACCTAAATCTCCCTGACACATTTTTATATCATTCCCTTGAGTTTTGTCCCTGGTTACCACACAGAAGAGATCACTGCATGTTGTTTTACCTCACTTCGTGAAGAAGCTGAAGACCACAATGAGATCTTGCTGCAGTCTCTTCTCCTCTAGGCTGAACAAACCAAGTGGCCTCAGACAATCCCTTATGAGGCTTCCTCTCCAGGGCTTTCACTGTCTTTGTTGCCCTCTTTTTCATACTCTCTAATAGCTTTATATCCTTATATTGTGGTGCCCAAAGCTGCCCCCAGCACTGGAGGTGAGGCTGCCCCAGCTCAGAGCAGAGCAGGACAATCCCCTGTCCTGCCTTGCCTGACTGTGCCTGATGCCCTCCAGGACAGGGCTGGCCCTCCTGGCTGCCAGAGCACTGCTGACTCCTGTGGAACTTGACATCGACCAGGACCCCCAAATCCCTTTCTGCAGTGCTGCTCTCCAGCAGTGTTTTCCCATTCTGGATGTACATCCAGGGTTGTCCCAGCCTAGGTGCAGAATCAGCACTTGTTCTTGTTAAAGCTCATATTGCTGGCAATTGCCCAGTCCTCTGATCTGTCTGGGTGTTTCCAAAGAGCACAGATGCCTTTAAGTGAGTCAACAGGTCCTCCCAATTTAGTGTTACCAGCAAACACACTTTTGAGTCCAGGTGGTTTAAGAATCTTCTGGACCTGTTTGTTCCAGCTGTGTGGTATTCACAGTTAGCATCTGGCAAGCTGAAGTCCCCCAAAAAGACAAAAGAAGTTGATTTAGGGGTCTGCCTTAGTTTATTGAAGAATAACTTACCAGTATTAAAATTCTGACTTTGTGCCCTCTAGTAGACTCCACTTTGTTTGTGTGTCCCTTAATCCTTACCAAAGGATCTTAATGCGCCAAAATGTCCTGGTTTTGGCCAGGACAGGGTTAATTAATAAATCCCAGCAGTATCTGGGAGGGGGCAGGGCTAAGTCCCAGGTGTTACTCTATAAAACCTCACATCACTGCCAGAAGTGGGAGAAAGGATTCTTGGTTCTTCCAGTCAGAAAAACATGTCTGTGGTAGGTTGGAATGGGCTCTGCAGTAAATATTTTGCAAGTGAATCACCCTCTCTTTTTTACATTTTTGTAATTAATGTTGTTGTTGTTACTGTTTGTTTTCTTATCTCATTGCTGTTGCCAGTAAATTGGTCTTTTTTCAACCCATGATCCCTACCTTTTGTTCCTGCAATTCCAGCCCCAGCCCCAGGAAAGGGGAGGGGAGTACATAGGGGAGTGAAAGAGAACAGAAGGGTGCTTTTGGGGAGTCTCAGTGGGGGGCCCTGAATTGGGCAGTACCATTCCTAAGCCAAGTCACAGCAAACAGCAAACCCCTCTGCCCTGCCTCATCACCCCCTGCCTCACTTGCCCTGCCTATCCCTCCTGAAAAGTGTGTCACCCTTCATACTGCCCAACAGTCACAGGACTGATCCCACCAGCTTTTCCTTGTGCCAAGGATGTCATATTTCAAGGGCTGAGTCAAGCCTTCTAGGTCCTTAAGGAGAAGACTGAAGGATCTCACTAATACTCAAACTCTGGCAAGCCTTCCCATTGCTTATCACAGATAAACCTGTTTTTGTCCCTTTCCCTCTTCCAGTGTGGTTTAAAACTGATCAGCCCTTCTAATTTCTGCACAAAAATATTTTTTCTTTTCTGAGAAGAGACAGTTTCTGACTGCCATTGAATAGCAGTTGATCTGGTGTTGTATAGACCATAATGTGATAAAAAACCCCAAAGTTCCTCTGATGACGCTATCATCACAGCCATCTGTTGATCAGTTGGGTCTGCCTGTTCCTTTCAGTATTCTTCCCTGATACTGAAAGGATTGAAGAAAATTCAAGATGTCCTCCTGATCCTTCAAACAATTGTGCTAAGGCCTGAAATCTCTTCTGGTTACTCTTGGATTTCTCTTTGCTGCCTCACTGCTGTGGACATAAAGAACTGCAGATAATAAAAAGAGGATTGTACTAGTAATGTCCCAGGCTCCAGAGAGGCAGCAGGCTTCCCTATGAGTAAGGTCCAGTTGGTATATTGGGTTCTTGGATTCCCTTACAGGGATTCACCTATGAAAACCACTGCTCTTTTTGTTTGACAGAGGTGGTCATGGTGCTGTGGGTTGGTTATTCCCTCCAGTTCTAGAACAACTTTCATCTGCATCTTAAGTTGTTAGTCCATCTAGTTCCAGGGCCTCGTACCCATTGTATTTGGGCACCAGGGAAGATGAGGCAGGCTGGGAAGGGATTTGACTGTCCCCACAAGCTGTAACCTGCTTCCATTTCCCCTCCTCTCTTAGATCCCCTCCTTCTGCCTGGTGGTGAGAGGGTAGGGGATCTTTTGTTTCTTGTGTCATGGTTGGCTGGTATATTCATCCCAAGGATGGTAGAATGCGATGCCACAAGTCAATCTCCTTGTCTGATGCTCTTCAGCCCAAATGCCTCCTCAAGAATCTCAGCCACTAGGCTGAGCATCTCCTCTACCTGGGCACTTCTCGGACAGGTGTGCTCACTTCTGCCATCATACATTTACAAGAAATGTGCTGTTAATCAGTTAAATTTCATTTAAGAATGAAACAAGCCTCGGTCTCAGTGCCAGAGCTCCATGGTCCTGCTCTGTTAAAGGCTCCCAGAGTCCTTAGGAAAATATTTTCATTGAGAGTGGAAGCACTTATAAAACTTCCAGCTCACTGCAACTTTTGTTCTGTAGTCACCTGTTCTAGAATCACAGGGAAACTGCTTTGTTTTGCCATGATGCCGGGTTTCCATATTTACTAATATAAGAGGAAGATATTCAGTAGATATTAAATGACTAGGTCAGCTTGACTGACAACTAAGTGGCGGAATTTACTTAGTTTTAGAAATAAATTAATAAATTTACCAAAACCTAATTTTTGGATGTAAGAATTGTTTTTCCCTTCAGAGTTGTTGTTACTTTGTCGGTGCAAAGAACTGTTAGGAGAAAAATTCATGTCCCTGTGTTAAAAATTTATGTTTCAGGTATTCTCAAATTAAGACACAGAATGTTCTAGTGAAAGCATAACAACCGTGATCTGTCATGCACAAATTAAGTGCACTGTGTGTACACTATGTATCACTGTCTCCAATCCATAGATCTTTTCAGAATGCAGAATTCTGCACACAGTTCCCTGCCACCAAAGTGATGAAATTGCATACATTTCTGGTATGTTACAGATTAAGCCCTTTTTCTTTACCAGTGTGGGTGTGCATGGATTTCCCATCCAGTCAGTGTCTGTTGAAAGAAGCAAAGAGCAGCAACATTTCATGTGAGCAGGTCCTTTGGAAAGCTTAAAATGTGGGTGACAAAGACAGAAACATTACAAACGCATTTTGAAAACTGTAGTTTGAGAGATGTAATTTAAATTATGTTTGTAGATGAGAAAGATGGAGCACAAAATTCCACTGTCTATACAACATGACTATTTAGAAACATTATTGAATATGTACAGGTTAGGGGTTGTTGTTATTGTTATTATTATTACTGCACTGTTTTCTGTCTGATCTAAAATTAGACTACACAGTGTTGGAATTCATGGTGTGTCAAGGAATAATATAGTCTGATGACACAAGGTTTGACATAGCTGATTTAATTTCCTGGGTCAATTATTCAAAATCCAGCTTCTGACAATATTCAATACTTCATACTGCAGAAGAAGGCCATTAAATTTACTAGCAGTGCATTTACTCATTCACTTTATGACATGCTAGAGACATAAGGAATCTTTAGGTGATAATAAGTAAAAATATCCATTTAAGAACAGATTTTTATGAGTGAAATTTATCCTGTTTAAACACAGTTTATTAGTATCTGACTTTTAGATTGTGACAGAAGTTTCTTTATTATGTTTTCTTTTTCGTGTGTTTCTTTATTGTTAACTGTTCTAAATTTCAAGTAGTGTACTTACATACATACCAAATCTTACCTTTCAGTGAAGGATGAAGAAACAGGACTCCATGACTCCTAAAATCTATCTGCTAAATCCTTTAATCATACAAAAATATTGAGCACTGGGTAGGTGGCAAGAAAGTAGGAGAGGAGAGAAAGTCAACAAGAAAGTTTGATGCACTCTTTGATTGGTCTCTAAAGATTTGCAGATTGATGTAGTTTGGGGCCTGGGTGAATCGTGGATATTTGGACTTTAATAAAATAAGTTGTCAACTTGATTTATTAAGAGTCAGGTACTGACCAAGCACACTATGCAGTCATTTTGAACAACCATCAGAACTACTACAATCTGGCAAACTAAATATTTTATGTCTAGTCTCTCTGAATTCCTATTAAATGTTTCCCTATTTGATCTGTTTTTAATAAAATAAATACAATATTTGCAGTAATTTCTTCACTTAGTTCAGCTAAGAGTTGGTTTAGGTTCTTTTAATAAATACCATATTCAATTTCTATAATGTCTTTTTTCACAGCAAAGTTTTGTGGTGATCCTGGAGTACCTGCTCAAGGGAAAAGAGAAGGCAAAAGCTTCATCTATCAATCAGAAGTCTCTTTCAGCTGCAACCCTCCTTTTATTTTGGTTGGCTCTAGCACCAGAATTTGCCAAGCAGATGGAACATGGAGTGGTTCTTCTCCTCGATGCATAGGTATGACCATGCACATGTGTTGAAATTTCTTCCAATTTTTATTATTCCTCTTCTTGCTAAGTCAATCTAGGATTTTATTATTTTGAATTATCTTCGTGTTCTTCTATACTCTTTAAGAATCAAATAACCTAATTTTTGTCTTTGTGATTGGCTTATTGCATGTTGCTGAAAAAAGTTAATTTTGTCATACATTCATGTATTTAATTAAAATACTGTAATTTGTTTTGTCTTTAATTTATTGCAATTTTTTTAGAACCTACTCGCACAGCATGTGAAAATCCAGGAGTCCCAAGGCACGGGTCACAAAATAACACATTTGGCTATCAGGTAGAGTATGCTTTTTTTAATCAACTTGCGTATGTAAATATTTTATACTACTTCAAAGTCTAGAAACATCTGATTAGAGGTTCAGAGATGCTTCTGTAAGAGTTGTTTGCTACTGTGTTTCCTTATCCTTAGCCTTATCCTTATCCTTATCGGGACACACTAATCCCATGTCCCTGTCAGCAATGCACTACATGAAAAACTTGTGATCAGGTTCTGCTTGATTTCACCTTGAAGGCTTTCAATATCTCCCTCAATATATAAGTGCTCCCTACAATTTATTAAATAGGCCTTTTCTCCTCAAAAATGTGTGCCAAATTGCTAGTGTATACAAACTCTAAAACCAGGACTTTTTTCCTGAGAGAAGATCTGTTTGGAACCACAAATGAATTACAGATTCACAGACCAGTTAGGAGAATTTCTAGTCCACTCCCCCTTCTCAAAACAGGGTCAGCTACGTTTATGAGGGCTGTCTCCAGGTGGTTTTGAATATTTGCAGGGATGGAGACTCAACAGTGCTTCTGGGCATCCTGTTCCATTTGATCACCCACACAGTGAAAATGATCACTTTTTTCTTAGTTTTAAAGAGAATTTTTAATGTTTCGGTTTATACCTATTTCTTCTCCTTGTGTCTGGGCACCACTGAAGGAAAGTCTGCTTCTGTTCCTTGTCCTACCCCCAGGGTGTTTTTCTGCAAGCTGGATAACCCCAGGTCTTTCAACTACTCCTTGTATTTCAGATGCTATAGTCCCTTAATCAATTTTGTGGCCCATCACTGGACTCAATGAAGCATTGTCTTTATCTCTCTTGCACTTGTCAGCCCATCACTGGACACAACACTCGCTTATGACTCACTGGAGCTAGCAGAGGGGAAGAAACACCTCCCTTGACCTGTTTTCAGTGTTCTGCCTGATGCCTCCCAGGAGACTGTTGATCACATTTTATACAAGGCTGTCTTGTGCCTAATAGTGCTTACATATGTTTTTGTTGGAAAAAGAATTGTGAAACTGAAAATTATTTTGAGCTACTGATTCACAAAAAACACTGATGTCAGGGAGATGTTTTCATGAGTGAATGGTTTGGAGATACAAGAATGTACCTTACAATTTGCTAGGAATCTTGTGAACAATGAGAGAGCCTAATCTCTCCTGTGGCATCTGTGTTAGATGCCAGGGCTGAAAGCTTCAGGCACATGAAGAGGAATGAGCAGAAGAGTACCTAGCAACTCCACAGTTGTATGAGGTCTCTATCTAGTAGCAAGGGAATAAAAACTGCAGTTTGCCGGGGATGCAAGAAGGGGCTGAGTGAAATTTAACAAAATTTAAAAATGAAATTAGTATTCAAAAGCAAATTGTAGCTAAAGGCATTTTCAGTTTCATGGCCAAAAATTTCTTTGGTTTATCTGTTTGGTGGCCTTTAAGCAGTACTACTCAGGCTTGGTTTTTAGCAATTTGAGTTCTCAGATTGTGCAAGATCACAATCATATGCAAGTGATAATAAAATTGTCTAAGTTTTCTCTAGAGACTAAAAGTGCTGCTTTGTGCCAAGATAGGATAAGCAGGGGCAGACCTTAGGCTACCTTGCTTTGGTTATAATACCTTATGCTAGAGGACAACTCTTTATTCAACTATGTAACAAATAAATAATTTATTAAACATTTTCTATAATTTTATTGTCACAGTTTCACATATTAATGAACTTTCATTGAAGGAGCTAATTCAGTCTCTCATTTGTGCTGTAGTTGTTGTAAGTAAAATATCATTCACAGCTAGCATGGAACTGTAAAAATATCAAGCAAAATGTCAATTGGCAAATCATTTGTAAAATAAGTGTAAGTGCTGGCAGAGTTAACAACCGTGTAAACTCAAGAAAAAGAAATTGCAAAAGGTTATATGGTTAGAGCCCAGTATTTAAGATGTATATGCTATAGACTCCTTACTCAGCCAGCAACTTATTCTCATGTTCACACGATGAATTTGATTTTATGTAGTAACTAAATGTGCAATTTCTGGTTACTCTAAGTATGATTGCTTAGTTGATACATGACAGGGTAGATGTATCAGTAATACAGATGAAACTGAGCTAAGCTCTTGATTGGGTGGAAACAATTGTGAAAACGATTGGTTTTAGACAAGTTATTGTTTGTAGATCCCAGAAAGAAATACTGCATTATCATACATTGTATAATGTTATGGCTCCTTTAAAACCACAAAAATATTGTAAGTTAATGTATATTATGCTATAATTAACTTCCTGTGTGAATGGGATAATAGTGATTTTTGCTTCTATCCGTAGCAGGAAGGTAAAGAATCATTCTAAATTGGTCTAAAAATTCAGATGTGGGTTTCTGTGTTTTGTCTGGATTGTGGTTTTGTTTGTTTTCTTTTAACTCTCTTAAATACTTCAGATTTAAACTAATAGGGTAACTTAATTGGCTTCTACAGGTTTAGATTTATTTCTCTGTCTCATAAAAAAATACCAAGCTGTAGCTTTACACTTAGAATTCATGTATTCATATGTGGAATCTTGTTTTAAATACTTTTCATCAAATGGTACTACCTTCTTTTTTATTGAACAAAAATCACTGACTGACACTTGCTTTTCATAATACTAATGTCAAGTTATGAGCTTCCACAGCACCATCATTTCATTCAGTTTTTTTCCTCTACTCTTGATTATCTGTTTTCCTATCTCGTTGATTGCACTGAAAGTTCAGGCAAACACAAGATAATTCTAGGCTTGACTGAAAAGCATAGCTTAACCTGACCTCCTGGAATCTACACTAACAAAAGCACAAATATCATCAAGTCACATTTGAATGATGTTTCAACTATTAAATAAGAGCTTTGTAGAAAAAGAGGTAACAGAATTTTGCATGGATTTTATTGTTCAGTAGTAAATTCTTCAGGCAGAAGCAGATCAGTTACTTATGTGTTCAAATAACATCAAAATACCAGTTTAGTGCTACTTGGATATCTGGCATGACATGCAAACAAGTACTATCATCTGCTTTAATTGTTAAGAGTACATACTTCTAGGATGTTTACCTTTCATCTGAGCCATTTTTATTTGACAGATCTACCTTAGAAGTGTGTTACAATGGAAACAAAATAACTTTAGAACTTAGTGAATACTGCCTTCATCTGTAATCTGGAAAATAAATCGCTCCTTGGAAAGAAACTGTAGGGTTTGAAATACTTCTTCAGCTATATTGCTAGAAACATAGAAAAGTGCTTATAGCACTTTCGCAATAAACTATTTCAACACAAGGTACTACTGAATTGAAGAAACAGTTTAGAACTGCTTAGACCAGTCAGTCATATATATACAATTTATTACTTCTCATACTTTTCCAACATGTTTTGTAGAAATTCAGCTATCTTCCCTTATATTGAGACTTAAATTGAGCCAAAGAGTAGTCTTAATTTAAAAAGGAAAATAGACACAATGTAGTAGTGGTAGCCCTCTGATAGCTCTTGGGTTCTATTTTATGAAATTCTATACAAAACTTGATCTACAGATGTTGCACAGCCGTTCGGTTAATCTTCTTCTGTGAATGTAATGCTTATAAAAATTTCAGTGCTGATTGAATTGTAGGATGAAGTTCCAAGAGAAGTAGTCTACTACCACAATATAGCTGTCTCTATTAGCACAGTTGGCACCACCATTGCATCAATGAAAAATGAATTTAAGCCTTATCAGACACTATGTACTTTCCTGCTTCTCATTGTCCTGAAGTCTCTGGTGTCAGTGTGTTAGTGTCACAATCTGGAGTGCTTCACTCGCACGAATATGACTTTTTTATTTTTTAGTCTCTGTCATTCGTGTTTCATCTGGGGTTATGTGTAATGTTTCTAACACACTTTTACACCTCTTACACCACAGATCATTATTATACACATTATATTTCAAACTATACTATAAGGTACATTGCACCTATGTTAGACAGTTCTTTTTTTCCTCTGAAACCTGATTCTGACCAGGCCTGTATGTCATTAAGGGTCAGTTTTTCACAGCAGCAGGATCTCCAGTGCTAAGACTGTGTTGCATCTTTTATCATAGTCACGCTGTAGTCTTATTCACAGCATCCTGTTGTCTGCATTTGTCAAGGGCTTTGCTGTCATTCCAGCACCAGACCTGTATTTCTCTGTACTGCATCACATTAGTGGGAAATATCTCATTCTGCACATACTAGATTTTTTTTTATTCTGATATGGATATAAATCCATGTTACCATATCTTTATATGGTACTATACAAAGATAAAGAAAGGTATAAAAACTGGTCATAGCTACTTGAACATAGGAAGCTGAAATTTTACAACTAAAGCAAGTTTAGAAACAAAACAAAAGAAAACTGAAACGAACACAAAACTCCAGGCAGCTCAAGACTATTTCAGACAAAGGAAACCTGCCAAACTTCTGCCCAGTAGTCTTGAAAACTCAAAACACCCTTACAAGGGCAATAATGTATTATTGGGCTACCAAACTACAGCTATAGTGAATGAGTTATGTATTCATTCACTTACAGTGTGATGTTAAAAGTTACTAAAGATAAATAACTGGCATTCCCTTGGTTTCTCAATTCTCTAGCACAAATTGCTGGGGATGGAGAAATTTATTCAAGTATCTTCAAGTTCTTTGGTGAATTGAAATGTAAGAAAAAAATTGATTGTGGAGTAACTTATAAGAGTTAGAAGTATCTTGTATTCCTATAAGGGATGTAAGAAATAAGAAGGATAATAAATTATTATTGTGATAATTATTATACATTACTATGTTATTTTTTGGAATATCCAACCTGCAGCTGACACTTATAGAAAGGCAGGTATTGAACAGACATGATTAAACTTTTTTCTTTTTTTTTTTTTTAATTGGGATGCAAGCACTGTTACTCAGAGTACTACTGCTTCTACTTCAGCTGTAGAATAAAAATGAGAAGAAATCTGAACATCTTAGCACTGGGAATTTTTGGAGCATAGAACGCTGCATTTTAGCGCCACCTGGTGCCTCTGACAAAAGAATACTGCTAAGTAGATCACAAAACTTTTAAAAATTACATTTGTTTGTTTAATATTTACTATACAGATCCTATGTAATTAATTAATATAATATATTGTTATTAAATATTACTTGAATTTTTTTTTCATTTTTTTATATTCTTGAACAGCATGGCAGCACTTCTTAAACATCTTAATCTCTTGGGCAAGTGTTGCATTTTTGATGCTGCTTTGGTGCTTACATATATAGTGGTTGTGTTTCTTGTGAAACCATAAAATCATGGAATGGTTTGGGTTGAAAGAGACCTTCAAGATAATATCGTTTCAGCCCCCCTCTATGGTTAGGGATACCTTCTGGTAGACCAGGTTGCTTAGAGCCCTCTCCAGCCTGGCCTTGAACAGAGCCAGGAATGAGGCATCAACAGCTTCTCTGGAAAATTTCTCCTAGTCTCTCACCACCCTTACAAAAGAACCTCCTCCTAGTATCTAGTCTAAGCCTACTGTCTTTTGAATCTATTCCCCCTTGTCCTATGTACTGGTTTAGAGCCCCAATCCCCAACATCCTATCACTACATGTGTCTGTAAATTGTTCCTCTCCATGTCTCTTATAGGCTTCCTTCAGTTACTGGAAGGCCACAGTTAGGTCAGAATGAGGCCTTCTTTCTCCCAGGCTTAACAAACACAGTTCTCTCAGCCTTTCTTCATAGGAGAATTCCTCATAACATTTTGGTGGCCCCCTTCTGGATTTCTTCCAACAAGTCTGTGGTTTTGTTGTGGTGAGACACCCAAAGTGGGACACAGGACTCTGGGTGAGGTTTCACCAGAACAGAGTAGAGGGTCAGAATCACTTCCCTTGCCCTGCTTCCACTCACTGCTTTTGATTAATTCCTGGATATAATTGGCTTTTTGGGCTGCAAGTGCACATTACTGTCTCATGTCCACCCTCTCATCCACCAGCATCCCCAAGTCCTTCTCAGCAGGGCTGCTCTTGATCTGTTCATATGCCAGCCCACCCCTACTATAATGCGTAGTGCAGCACCTTGAACTTGGTCTTACTAAACCTCAGGATGATCTCAATCTTGTCCAGGTTCCTCTAGATGGATCCCATCCTTCAGATGTGTCACCCACACCATTCAGTTTGGTGTCATCTACAAGTTTGCTGAGGATGCACTCAATACCTTCACCTGTGTCATTAAGGAAGATATTAAATAACACTGACTCCAATACTGAAGCCTGTGGGGCACCAAAGATCATTGATGTCTACTGGGATTCTGAGACATTGACCACTGCCCTCTGCATGTGACTGTCCAATCACTTTCGTATCTGACTAACAGTCTGCTACCCAGTCTAACAGTCCACTGATTGAATCCATCTTTGTCCAATTTAGAGAGAAAGATGTTGCGGGGGACTCTTGTGAATGGCTTTACAGAAGTCCAGAAAAATGATATCTGTAGTGCTTCCCTAGTCCACTGATGTAATCATATGAGCACATCTCTTTTAAGGCTTGTACTTTCCTAAAGTAATATAATGATGTTGATTGTTTTAACTAAGATCTTCACCACAAAAAGAAAAAAAACTTCTATGGCTACTTAGTGCAATTTTTGAAACTTGTAGTATTTTACTACTTTGTGCTTAATCATGCAAGTGATTTAGTATATTTCCTTCAAAATCTTTTAAAAGTAATTACATACTCCAGTGAGCACAGAAAAGAGCAAAATAAAGGGAGACGAATTTTAAATCACATCCTGTGCTGATGAGCTACTATCTGTATTTCATGTTATTATTAAATTTCATTCTGATGAGAAACTTGAGCTGAAATAGAATAGTACTATAAAGTTTGAAATGAATACTTGTAGAAGTGAAATGCTGTTTCTCAGTAATAAACTATCAGGAAAGAATCCACTTTTTACCTTTGAGCATCAGTCTGAATCAAGTGTTATGCATTTAAACAAAATAATTAAAAAATCAAACCCAAACCAGAACTATAAATGTGCTGTCACAGATAGTTTAAAGTTTTCAACTTCTTGTTTAAACATGAGTTAATAAATATATTAATGCAGGTCACTGCAGAACAGTAGATACAATCTATGCACCTTAATATTTGAATTAACCACTCACACTATGTAATGCAATACTCTCTGAATGATGTACTTCTAATCTAATTTCCTCGCTTTTGGTGGAAACTATGAATTATTTGCATTTTCATCAATTTCACCATGACTGGACATGCTGAACAAGTTATTCCATTTTATGTTTGTGCAGAAACTGTAAGAATTCTATTTTCCTTTTTATGCAACACATACCCATAATAAGGGTAATAATTAAGAGCTAATCTCAGATGAATTGCTGTTGTAAATTGTAATGTACTTGTACTCCAGTTTCTATTATCAAAGTGGTATAAAGGGCTGTTATTCTTTACCTCCTCTCATCGAAAAACAAAATTAAAATATCATAGGAACCTTCTGAAGCATAAGACGGTATTGTTGACCAGCTCTGTCTATTCTAATCAAATATTTCTTATTATAACCTATGAATATATCCAGCATTCCCCAAAGGGGGATCTAGTTCAGCAAAAGTCCAGCATAATCTAATATGCATTTCAGTTTTGTGACTTCCCTTGTTTCTGGCAATTTTGCCCAACTGGGTCTTCTTCGTTCCAAAGTGGAGAAGGCACCATAAGCTTTGTTTCCAAGCATCAACTGTCCCAGGCCCAGACAACACACTAGAGAGACCATGGAAGATGAGGATTTGATTTTCTTCCATGGAGTATCTAATTTTGGGGGGAGAGTAATTCTACAGAGAACGAAGCTATGTTTTATTTCATATCAAATTTTTCTGTGAAATTAATTTACTTTCCACAGAAAGAGAATCACAACTTATCAAGTCTGTATTATGTGAAGGAGTGATCAAATTTAGGAAAAAAAAAATCCTAGCTGATAGTTGCTCATAACAATATTACTGTGTTTTCTACTTTTCAACAGGTAGGAAATGTTGTTCAATTTCAGTGTAAAAAAGGACACCTGCTCCATGGTTCAACAACAAGAACTTGCCTTCCTGATCTTACGTGGAGTGGAATCCAGCCAGAATGTATCCGTAAGAATTTTTTTTTTGTCTTCTCAATTTTTTAATCTATATTATTTAGCTGCAGTAACATAGTCATGAAGTTAATCTATACAACTTTATTAACTGAAAGTTACAGAAATTTGCATTACTAGTTTACAGGAGCTAGAAATATAATGTTGAGTGAATTTTTGTATAATAAACAATGAAATTAAAAAAACAAACAAGGAGAGAGAAAAAAAATATGCAGACCTTTATCCAAAGTCAATTTCTATCTAAGAGAGTGCAGCCTTTCTAATTCAGAGAGGAGGTGGTGAGAATAGGACGTATCAGAAGTCCTGTTCTAAAATATGCAGGAAAGCATATAATTAAAATCAATTCTAGTAAAGAGTTTGAACTGTTTCCCAGCCAAGGAGTCACGGTATTTTAAGATGTGGAAAAAAGTGTTTGCAATTGGAAATTTTCTAATCTGAAATAGAGAGAATCTTAGAATATAGACAACAGCAGTTCATTTCATAGATCTTTTACACTTTGGTAAATAATGATAATTTACTGAAGATTTAAGATCATGGTTAATCTTATTAGTTCAACTAATCAGCTATATTTTTCTGGAAATAGTCTTACCTTGTAAGGTCTGACCCTATAGAATCACTTCAGTGAATGGAGAACATATCCACAGAAGGAAACAGCATTACTATTATTTCAGATGGTGCTAGAGTTAATCTTAGGCAAACAGCAGATCGTTAGCTCAGTGTGTTGAAAGCTGAACTCTGCTCTTGGAGGTATGCTGTCTTTGAGATAACACATAAATCCCACATTCTGGTGATTGTCAAATATATAAGACTCTTCATATGACATTAGAAATGGTAATTTAATTTTTCTGATATTTGCAACTTGCCTTCAATTTCTCCTTGACCTTTCATAGTGTTTTCCAACTGATCATTTACTTACTGTTGTACAATGCTACATAGATATCATATGTGATATAAGTAATATTTGCTTTTAAGTCTGGTATGATGTGTGCTGTTTCTGTTCTCATATGCAGACAATTAATTTTGTTCATGCAAGTGCATTTAAGTGTGTTCTTGGTCCCTTGGAATTGAAAGGTCCATGTTTAAGAGTGTATTTACAGACTCATGGTGATATTTTATAGACTGTATAGTAATTTATAATGTGAATTCAATATATAATTTCTATTGATTTTTTTACTTTGTTAGTGAACTGTCAGAATGGGCATATATAATCTTTGCAGAAATATTTTTGCCATTTCGACAGAAGGATATGTTCTCTTTTCTTTGTAGCTCACAACTGTAAACAACCAGAAACACCAAGTCATGCTAATGTTGCAGGAATGGATCTTCCATCACTTGGTTATACATTGATTTACACTTGTCAGCCTGGCTTCTTCTTGGCAGGAGGATCAGAGCACAGAGCCTGTAGGTCTGATGGCACATGGACTGGGAAGGTTCCAGTTTGTGAAGGTAAGCTCTTCTGTTTCCCACTCCATCTGCCATCTGTCATATTTCAGTGCTTTTCTTTACTTGCAGTTGGCACATGCATGCCAACGTTTTAATTGGACCCTGTCAGCATGTTTTTATGAAAGGCAGGTCCTGCTTGATGAACCAAATCTCCTGCTATAACAAAGTGACCTGCTTAGTGGTCATTCAGTGTGTACAGTTTTGAAACCCTCACTCCAAAAAGATATTGAGATACTGGACTGATCCCAAAGAAAATAAATGAACCTGGTGAAAGATTTTCGACACAAGGCTTATGAGGAGAGGCTAACAAAGCTGGGGGTCTTTATCCTGGAGAAAAGAATGCAGAGGGGAAACCTGATTGCTCTCTATATAACTACCTGAAAACAAGTTGCAGCAGGGTGAGTCTTGGTCTTTTCTTCAAATTAAGTGCTGAGAGGAAATGACCTAAAGCTGCGCCAGGCAAGCCTTAGGTTGGACTTTGCAAAAATTTTTAGGAAAAATTAGGAAGAATTGTCAAGCATTGGAACAGGCTGTCCAGGGAAGTAATGGAGGTAGATGTGTAGATGTGGGATTTAGAACTATAATGTAGTGGAGGACTTGATAGTGTTAGGTTAGCTTTTGGACTCTAAGATCATAGAGGTCTTTTCCAACCTAAATGATTGAATGATTCTGTAATAATATTTGAGAAAGATGCCTAAAGTCCAAGAAGATGTCTGATTCATTGTGTGAAATTAATCCATACGGTTTGTTATTATTTTATATTTTTTATGTAAGGAACTGTATACTACTAGAAAGCAAAAGGTATCTACTTTGTCCTTGCTGTTTCAACCTTTAATTTTGTGTCTAATTTTTACTACACTGTCGAGGTAGGACATGAAAAATATCATAGCCAAATCATGGTGAGAAAGGTGGTTTTCATGTGAGATAAGGAATGTACTCAAGTGTAGGAACTGTGTGGAATTTTATTTCCTGAATAATTAAAGGCCTTTTCAGATTACTGTTACCTAATGTTTCAGATGTGGTTATCCCCAGGGCTCTTACAGAGGCATTCAAAGGCTTTGTAGCCAAACACTGCTACTTGGAAGGGAAATAGGAAATGAATAGTTTGTATTACTAAAAAACAGGTGTCCTGGAATTGCATGCCAGGCAAGTGCTGGGGGAAAAGAAAGAAGTGCTTTGGGAATGTGCTAGAAAGCTAGCAACCAAGAAGCTTAGGACTTGTTAAGTAGTTGAAAAGTATTGTGGCAGGCCAAATGTGATTCATAGCTTGTATTTTCACTCAAGAATTTTCTGCTGCTGCTGCTGTTCAAAGAAGTTGTTCACCTCTTATTGTGAACTTCACAAAAATAACTTGGAAATAGATGAAAAGGAATGAAATGTTTGAAGCTGAGAACTCTAAAGGGATGTGTAGGGGAATTAAACTAGAATTTGATCCTTTAAATACAAAATGGAAATCTCAAAAGTCCTACTTAAATATCTGGACCTAGAAACTTAAACTTCATAGTTAACTAGCTTTAGTTTTGGATTTGTACCTCATATTTGTATTTAAATTTTATTTTGTATTTCAAGTTCCAGTTGTGGACTTGACTAGAAATTTATTCAACGTGACAAGGCAAATTAACTCATCGTCTTTTTGTGCTAAAGCGCAATGGAAAATGTGATCCAGATATTTCTAACCTGAACTTAATGTAGTCAGAAAGCACATGCTGTTGAACCATGGCCTCCAGGTCAGCAATGTACAGTGAAGTTCAGTGAGTTTCTTTCAAAACAGAGAGGAAATGGGGGTTAATCAATCAGTAGTAATAGTCCATTAGGACCTTAGGTTGCATTTCAACCCCCGCCCTTGCTTCTTTACAGTTTTAACATACATGACAAGAAAAGACCTTTTCAAAAAGCTAAAATTTATTCTCAATAAAAATATTTTCAGTCCTTGCAAAAATTTCCTTTCTAGGCAGAAAAATACTCAGCACAGGGGGAAGGTAGTTTCTTTTCTTGTGTAATTTTTTAGGACATAGATTGGAGAGAAAAGACCTGTGTTCAAAGCCAAGACCCAAAATGCAAAATACTGAAATCACAGTTGGAACAAGGAGTTGAGTCTGGTGCTACATGAGAGTATTTTATATTAGCAGACAGAATTATTTGCCTTCGTTATGTTCCAGTGTATCCAAATCAGTCTCTTCAAAATAAAACAGCTTCATCTCCAGGAAATTATAATGTCCTAGTGCACTTAGTTTATGATCTTCAGTGGTGGGAGAGTTCCTGCACTGAGCACAGAAGAAATTACATTATCCAACTTCCAGTTCTCATATCACCTGAACAATTGGAGATACTGTGGACAACCTCTTTTGTTTGTTTCTTTCTCTTGCTTTCCTTTAAACAATCAGGGACCTTCTCCTTCAATATTAAGAGATTAAGGCAGCACCTATGGGTTTTCCTCTTGAACACAAGATGTCTCACTCAGTACTGTTGAAGATAGTTAAGTTCTGGAGAGAAATTATTTCAAACTCCTTTTGTTATATGTGTCTTCATTTTTTGGTCTTATTGTAGTCAATGCACTGTTCACTGCTCCTAATCCAAGTGACATAGCCAGGATTAGATGCTTTATGAGAAGGTGTCTTACATATTAGGTGCGTGGTCCAGAACTGTAAATTCAGAAACGTGGATTCTGAAGTAAAACTCTGCACTGTTTGCTAAAAATGGCTCAATAGCATCCAGGTGCCTGATTTAAGAGAATATGGAGGAACGTTCAAGCACTCCTGTGATACTAAGGTTTGATGCCAACTGAAATATAATTTGTATTTGAGTTTTAAACATCATCCTATATGCTTTTTAACAAATAAATTCCATGATGGAAATTATTTTCTTTGTTTCTTTTGCTATTGATTTATCTTTATATCTTTTATTCTTTCAACAGCTGGTTCTAAAATATTAGTGAAGGATCCCAGACCAGCATTGGGAACACCAAGTCCCAAATTAAGTGGTAAGTACTCCAAGGTTTATGTCATTATAAACCATTTCTGTAAAAAAAAATGAAGATCAGTTTAGTGAGATTGCACTAAGTGGTTTAGAATGTATAAGGGATATTAGGCACTAGATTAACAAAGGAGAAAAGATAATTAAATTATTCCCTAATTTTGAAGTCCATCAACCATATGGTATAATTTATATCTATATACAATTTCTGTTTTGTAATGAGTTTTATTCGTTTCACTGAAATCACTGTGTTCCTTACACATAAGCTACTATGCAATTTACCTATTTAGAAACTGTATTACTCACCTTGAAATAATTTAAAGATGTTTTTCAGTTTTCTTTAGTCCTGCACTTTTTTATGTATCGCTAATTTAGATTGCTATACCTAAATACTTAGTATCAGCCTTGCGTTTGGCCTTTAGAAGAAAAAGCTGATTTTAGCTGACACAAGATAATCTCTTGAATTCTGACTAAAGTCTCCAGTTTTAACAGATTTGCTGAAGACCATATTTGGATGTCCTGACAAGAGAAGCTCTCTGTCCACTTAAGAGATTTTTTGAAAAGAGCAGTCTCCTTAACTAAAATTAACCTTTGGCTGTAATAAATCTATTTAATTTCTACTGATAATGAATAAAATTTAAAGGTAGTACTTTAGCATATGGGGATTTGGGCGCTTTTTTTTTCACATTTTGTATACTAGTTCAAAGCAGTATTTTTCAATGATATGCTGCTGAGTGGTGACATCAAGTTAACAATTCAGAAAATTTTCATTTATTTTGTGCAATCCCAATTAACTGCCAATATAGCACATAAAGATCAGTTGTCCTAAAAGTAGGAAAATATATTTCAGGCAGATTACAAATCAACATCAGAACATTTCCACCGTGCAATTTCCTTACTTGCATGTCCTGTATTTACATGTTTTTTCAAGAAACATGCACAAATATACATACAGTACAGAGACAGAAAAACTGGGAAAGCTCCTTCACCATTCATGGCAAAGACCTGTCTTTGTGTTGCATAAAATAAATGATGAAGGAAAACTGTGGTTATTCCAGTGTACCCAGTCTTGGGTTTAGGGGTATCTTGAGAGAGAAAAGAGCAAACATTCATCTCTGCTTATCTGACATGAGATGCCAATGCACACATGAACACAGAGCTCTAAGTTCAGTGTGAATTACTTCAAATAATGTGAAAGTTCTGATTTTAAATAGTGATTCTCTTATAGGGATAGCTCTGATACATTGCTTTGGAAGTGTAACAAGCCCATCCTAAATCACTTTTAATTTAATTATTTGAAAGGTATTTCATGTTAAGGTTTTAAAGATTTGCATGTATTCGTTTTTACGTCAAAGGTAGCTTTTTGTTGTTTTGGTGGGAGTTTTTTGTTGCTGAAATAACATTACTTAAATTAAGAGTTTTTCAGTTTGCTAATAATAAGTATTAAATGTGAGTGTGTAAATCTAGTGCATTTATTCCCCAGCAGACTATAATCTGTTTTAAATTTTAAATTAGAGACTTAATTTGTTTTTCTCCTGGTGAAGCCCAGAATGCTTTTCAGCATTTGAAGACAAGACAAAATTTCTTACATATTTTTTTATTAGAAAAATTGACTAATTTTAAAGTTAATAAAGAAAAGTTAATAAAGAAAATGCTTATAATATTTCATGTCATTTGAATAAAATTATTATTAAAAAATTGATATCTAAATATATACTAATTTCTGCAAAATTCAATGCTAGCAATATATCCCTAGCTGTCTGTGCTAGCATAGAAAGTATTCTACAGTGAGTGGAATATGATCTTCTGTCTAAATCGTTTAGAATTTGTGAAACTGGTTAACTCTGGGACAAATCCATATTTTAGGAAAAAAGCAAGTGAAGATGTAGTTGAGGTTGTGGTTTTCAGTGCAAATACATTTTTCATAAAAGTTCATGCCAGGTTTCTATATTTTATATCTGAAAATTATGCCTAGTAGATTTATAAAGAGTAAAGGAAAGAAAATGCTAATATTTATCGTACATTTTGTTGGTTATTTGACTTTTTAAGTACTGAATATCGCAAAATGTATTGAAACATGTTTCTGTCTGTATAGTTCCTGATGATGTATTTGCCCAAAATTATATATGGAAAGGATCTTACAATTACAAAAGCAAGAAGCAACCCATGACTTTGACAGTCACCAGTTTCAATGCAACTTCAGGAAGAGTAAATGCAACACTTACAAACAGCAATATGGAATTGCTGTTATCAGGTATGGGCTAAGGAAAGCAAATTTCCTTTTTTCTTTCAGTTTTCTGTCTTAAATTGGTTTTCTGTAACTTTCTACATAACTTAAATTTTATTATCTTATCAAAAAACTTTTCATTGCATTTCAGTTCCTTTACAAACGTAAGGATTTTTCCACTTCTTTCCTTCCTTTTTTTTTTTTTTTTTTTTTTTTTAATTTTCCAGGTTTTACTTTATTTGGAGTTAATAGACATTAAGGAGTGGAAGAATCATATTAATTATCATGTTTCTCTCCTAAATATTTTAAATAAATTTCAAGTACTGTTCCTGAGATTTTCTGAATTATAAAATTTCCCCACAGTTGCCTAATGACTGATAATAAATATGATGAGATTAATAAATTTTGACGTAGAAAGTCAGAGATACCTAATGAACATGGAAAGAAATTAGAACTGACACTTGTTAGATTTTCTAAGTAAGAAAAGAGAAAAAGTTGGAATCATAGAATTTTTTAGGTCTAAAAAGACTTCTAAGATAATCAAGTTAACCTAATACTGTCAAATCCACCACTGAACCATGTCTCTGGAAGTGCCAGATATACGCGTCTTTTAAATACCTTCAGAGATGGTGACTCTGTCACTTGCCTGGACAGCCTGCTCCGATGTCAGACAGCCCTTTCAGTCATGAATTTTTTCATAAGATCTAATCTAAACTTCTCCTGGCACAACCTGAAGCCATTTTCTTTCATTTGAGCACGTGCTGCTTGAGAAAAGAACTGAAAAGCACGTTGCTTCAGCTTCTTTTCAGGTGGTTGAAGAGAGGATGTAGTTTATCTTCAGTCTCCTTTATTCCAGACTAAACAACTCAAGTTTTCTCAGACTCTCGTCATAAGATTTGTGCTCCAGATTCTTCTCTAGCTCCATTGCCCTTCTCTGGACATGCTCCAGCATTTCCATGTCACCCTTGTAATGAGAGGCCCAAAATTGGATGCAGGATTCAAGATGTGGCTTCACCAGTGCCAAATATGGAAGATGATCACTGCCCTAAAGCTGCTGACCACCCTAGTTATTATACAAACCAGGATGCCATTGGCCTTCTTGGCCACCTGAGTGCCCTGAAGGACCATGTTCAGTCATGACTAGCACCCCCAGGGCCTCCCAAGCCCAAGTGCAGCCCATTGATCCAAACTGTCCAGATCCCTCTGCAGAGCCTTCCTACCCTCCAGCACAGGAACACTCCTGCCCAATTTGGTGTCATCTGCCAACTGACTGAGGGTACCTTATCCAGATTGTTGATAAAGATACAAAACAGGGCTGGACACAGTGTGAGCTCTGGGGAACACCAGTTGTGACTGGCCACCAACTGAATGTAACACTAATCAACACAAATTTCTGAGCTCATTCAGCCTGTCAGTTTTTCACTCAGTGAAGAGTCCACCTGTCCAAACCATGAACAGTCAGTTTCTCTAGCAGGATTCTGTTAGAAATGGCTTCAAAGGCTTTACTAAAGAACAGTGAGACCACATCCACAGCTTTTCTTTCATCCACTAAATCATCTTACCAAAGAAGGGGCCCAGAGTAGTCAAACAAGATCTGCCTTTCATAAACCTATTTGACTGGGCCTGATCTGATTGCCGAGAGGGGTGTTCAGGAGGGATGCAATGAGCCACAGAATCCATGTTTCTGCTGAGATTTTATTTCCCAGTATTGAGTCATGCTTGAGAGTGGACTGAATGTTTTCTGACTGATAACCATGTTTTTCTTGGCTGTGTGTTAATTTTTTTTCTGTTAATTTCATCCATATGATTTCTGTTATTACATTATTATATTAAGAACAGATGTAGTATTTTGTATTTTTAGAATTAGAAAAGTAAACAGCTGTATTTTCTCACTCAAAACACTCCTCCAAATAAAAGGTTCCTTCTATTAGACAAATGTGCTTCCAAATGCCCTTTTCCACTCTAAATACAGGCATTACACATACCATCAAGTTTGGGTTTTTTTTGTTTTAATTTCCCTGTTCTACAGATAGAACACTGAGATCTTATACACTGAAAGGGTGCCTTAGGGCCAGGCAAGTAGGGATGGATTAAAAATACATTTACATGCTAGAAAGCTGAATTCACCTATGCTCAGTTTGTAGTTTTCTCAAATGAAAAGTAGTTCCCTTCTCCTACATAATTTACTGTTTTGCATTCCATCACTTGATGCATGTATTTGACTTCTTTTTATTTTGACACCTGTGCTTGCTGTAATTATAGGCAGAATAAACAAATCTTGACAAGGCTCATTCATTTCAGTTCAGTGCACTGCTAACACAAAAGTAAGTCTTCTCATTAGCTCAGAGATAATTTATATGTAATGATACCTCCTATAGGGCAGTCACCAATCCTTAATGTGGAGAAGACTTTTGATTTTTTTCAGTTTAGGCATGTACACAATAAACAGGAATTCGAGATAATTGCCAATGGAAGATGAAATCACTAAACATTGTGGTATTTTATTTTCATTTCCAAATTAAAAAATAATCATATTTGGGTTCCAAGTAATTATTCTGCAGGAACATGAATGAGTCAATAATTATGTCTACAAATTAAGTAAGGTTGCATACAAGTCTTCTCATTATATGGAAGAAACTGTTTCATAACTGACCATACTAACTAAGGAAGAACAATCCAATAATAAAAATATATTTTCAATTTTTTTTTTTTTTAATTTTGCAGCAGCTTTTGGAGTAGAATTTGTGTGTGGATGTTCCTATTGTCACGTTTTCTATGCAATGGCTAAATTATATATATTGAAAGTAAATACACTCTTCCTGATTCAGAACACTATTTTCCATTTCAAATCAGATTGCTATCAATGTTCTAAGTAAGGCTTGAAGTAACTGCTATGTATATGGGGTTTCCCTTCTCTCTACAGGCTAAGCTAAACGCTGTTTCTCTTGATACCTTATGATTATTGAAATAATTTCAAAATAGAGTGCATTTTCTAAACAGTGTTGACAATTGGTATCTATTCTTCCTGCTTTTCCTCTTTAAGAAAAGAGATTATGTATTTATTCTCAAAGATGACATTATTTTTCTAGTGAACATAAATATGAATTTTTAAAACTATATTCTACAGGAGTGTATAAAAGCCAGGAAGCTCGGCTAATGCTCCACATATATCTCATTAAAGCACCCTCCCATACATCTGCAAGCAAGTTGAAAGAGGAAAAATGGGCTATGGATGGTTTTGTGAGTATACTTCTGCTACAAAAGGATTTTTTGGATGTGAAAACCTGCATGAATTCAATCATACAAAAAAAAACATAATTCCCTCTCTGAGACATATCAAATGGAATCTTTTTAGCAAGGCTGATTTATTAAATTACATGCAAATTTTCTTGTAAAATGCAGGAGACTAGTCTGAGGGAAAATATGGGAACAGACATAGAGTGTAGGCAAAATTGTAATGTGTGTTAGTACAGAAGCCTTTCTCTTAGGTCACTATTCCAATATATTTAGAAATTTTATCATAATTAAATAGAAAACCATTTTGTAGATATATTATATTCTATTAATGCAATAACAATTTTGATCATTATATTAGCATATGTGTTTTAATTTTGGTCATTTTTTAGAAATACCTTGAAAAGGATGAACTGTCACGTGTGTGGAAATCAAAATAGATAACTCCAATTTAGAATTAGGCCCTTTGGAGTTCTGGGTCTGAGTTTATTCAAAGAGGAAGAGAGTACATAACTGAGATGAGAAGAGGTAAAGGAGAGGGTTAAATAACTCAGGTTTCTGGGAGTGTGATTAAACCATGAAAAGGAGATGCCTTCCAAGAATAGACAGAGAAAAAAAGTAGAGTTTTTAGAAAATAAAGAACCTAAAATTATTTGGATGAGGATAAACACTCCTACATCCTTACTACACCATCTGATTTTTTAAGGAATTTGTCTGTTTTCTTACATCTCACCTATCAGTTAAGCACTACAGGGACACCACTATGTGTTCACATGCCATGTGTACATTGAACTGTTCACAAAAATTTATATATTTTTATAACAAGTGGCACTGGGCACTGGTTGAACAATATTTTTTTTTAAAGATGTAGAATTAAAACCTTAAACCAAACTCATTAATCAATAAATGTATTAGTAAAAAGGCTAAACTCTCTTGTCTTGTACAAATTTTAGGCTTCACTAACATGCTCCCGAGGTAGCAAAAGCAAAGAATTTACCTTCAGATTTCTAAATATACAAAAGTAGACAGCATACTTCCTAAATTCCATATGCTATTTACATACTGGTCTTATTTGATCTTTTTTTTTTTTTTTTCTCTGAGTCTTGGAATAGCAAAAAGAGGCTGCTTTAGCCCGAAGAAAAAAATTCACATAAGAAAGGCACCCGGTCTTCAGTGAAAACATAGCTTCAGGTCATTGCTGAAGATATACTGTGTCTTAAGAAAGGGAAGCTTAAGGGAAAAGCTTGAAGGAACCTACGTAGAAAACACTGAGTTTGAACCTAATAACTATTCTTAGAAGCAAGTATCTGTCAAGTTGTGTACAGTACTTTACTTTAGACTGTACTTAATGCAATGAGAGCGATAATCATAGGGTCACAACCATCCCCTCCCTCCCACAAGCCTTTTATTTTATACTTACATATTTTGCTCTTGTACCAAAGCCTTAGTCAATATTCTTCTGGTCCACGGCTGCATAATTAAGTGCTTATTGACATAGACACTGAGAAAACTCAAAAAGCTTTCAATCAATTTGAAGTAATTTTTATTTTGTTTAAAACTAGTTATTAAAACCTCAATACTTTCATCCTTAGGATTATTTGCAATATAACTTTTTCAATCTACTTCCTAAAAGAAACAGAAAATTATGAAGTATATAAGAGCTTAGAAATACTGACATTTGAACTACCAGAAACTCTAGGTCTTAGTGTTTTTAAAAAATACAGTTAAAGGTAGCATAAGGTGTTACATGTGACCATAAAACATCATGTCTTAAGTTGTGTCTATAACAGTCCTGTCTTTTCCTTGAAAAAGAGGGTGTTTATAATGGGAAATAACAGCTACCAGTCAAGTGTATTAGGATATAGAATAGATTAGCTCCCTTTCAAATAGATACATGTGACTTGCAACAACCTTTTCCCCATTTAATTCAAAGTACTTTTTGTTTACAGGTTTCTGCTGAACCTGATGGAGCAACATATGTTTTTCAAGGATTCATCCAGGGTAAAGATTATGGACAATTTGGGCTTCAAAGAATAGGTATTCAATAAATTCTAATTATTTGCTAGTTCATTGTTCCATATTCAGTTTTATTATATCTGCAGGTATCTGCAGGATGTTAACAGAATTTACATTTTATAGAATATTGAGATATTAATATCTTTAAACTGTCATGTCATTTAAGTGGTAGTTACAAACAAGTTGTATGGAGCTCTAGATGACTTGCAATCTACTGCTTAAAATACATATTCATCTGTAATATTTTGAGCAATTTGTTTATCCAATTATGTATAAAATGTGTTTAGTTTCATATATTAATAGCTATCTAGAAAACCCATGTTGTAGAATGCTCTGATAAACTAATTTTTTGCTTATGCTGCTGAAACACTATTTTACCTAAACATTTGTTAGAAGAGGGAAACTGCTAAATATTTGCAGGTAAATACTTATATTACTTTTAAGAAGAAAAAAGTCTTACTTGATTAGTGTTTATTTCCTAAAAATTAACTTCTTGTTTCTATACTAAGAAAATTTTGGTAACGGAACTCTGGTGAAAACATTCTGTTGTGCTATTTAAGAAAAAGAATTTCATTTTCTTTTCTAATGTTGTCTTAAGAACTGTGATATTTCTCCTTCCATGAGCATTTGAAATATACTGAATTTTAAATGATAAAATACTGTTGGGAATACCTTAGAAGAGGACTTAGTTTTCACTAATATAATGGCTACTTATATTGAGTTCTTACCTTCAGATAAAATTCCTGTATGTGGATGGAGAATTATGTTCTTTCAGCAAAAATATATTGCCCATTCTAATTTTTTTTTCTGTAAAATCAGGAGATTCTTTAATTCTTGGAAGGAAGGAATATAAAGTCAAATCTTTCTCTTTTCACAGTTCTAAGTCACATTAAAATATACTGATCTTACTTTTCACTGTAATTTCATATGCAAATTATGTACTTTGCAAGAATTTTTTAAAATTATCTTTATCAAAACTTTTTAAATGAATATACGAAGTTATTTCCTTTTATTAACTTTGTAAAAATATTTAAAAGTCATCTAGGAAAAATTAAAACAGAAGACTTCCTTGGAAAATTGTTTTGACAGATTATTGCAAAGAAAAAATATTTCTTCATTTGATTTTTGGATGATATGTTTAAGTTTCTCTTCTGTAACATATTGAAGGTATTTTTTATTGGGGTATAATTTCGAGGAAAATAATGATTCAGAGTTAAATCCTGTAAGATTTAATTGTAGCTAATATTGTCAATAATATCACTACAAAGAGATTCACAATCTTTGAACAGATTTTGTTTAGGACACTTACTACTTTGTTATTTCATGCACACAACCTCAAAATTAGCTTCTCTGAAATGAAATATTTTGATTGTTATTCCCACACAATTTTCTTCATATGGTTGGTTGGTTGAGTCTCAACCTTGGATGGTTGTTTGGGGTCTATTTTCTGTTAGGTTTTCTTTTTATTTTTTTGGTTGTTTGTTTTTTTGGTTTTTTTTTAATTTTCTGTATATTGTCTTATATGATCAAGAAAGTCAGAAAACATTATGACCTAAGCAATTTATAAAAGAACCAGTTGAAATCTTGAAAATAATGTAACTTTGAAGATGCATTAGAGAATCACAGAATCAACTCATTTGGGAAAGACCTGAGAGATCATCAAGTCCAACCAATGACCTAACATCACTTTATCAACTAAGCCATGGCACTGAGTGCCACATGCCATCTTTCTTTAAGGACTTCTAGGGTCAGTGACTCCACCACTTCCTTGGGCAGCCCATTCCAATCCTAAACACACTTTCTATAAAGAATTTATTTTATAATGTCTGGGTCATTGTTATAATCTTGCATCACATTTAAAAGGGCTACAACTTTTCTGTGTAGATAATGTAGATAATGTATTCTTCAACCATACAGGAGGTCATATTTCTATTTTTTCATCAATATCTGGCTTTAGCTATTCAAAATTGTTCCTGTCTTTTTCACTCTGTGTATCAATAGCAGGACCTGTGGAAGCAATGAGTTTTCAATTGGCCTTTTCAATTGATTGACCTTTTCCTTGACAGTATGATTGGATTTTATATATGTAGTATTTATTAATTACTCAAATATACAAATAAAACCAGTAATATAATGAATCTGACATATGCATTATTATAAATTTGACATTTCATATCACAGTACAGTAATGTGTTTCCATTACGTTCAAAAGTTTAATCCCATGCAGAATTATGCTGTAAGATATTTACTGCACCAGCGTATGTGTGGTGTTCTGCCAACATGTGGCATCCACATATTAATCAGATATGGTATATATTAAAATTCCGGGTGGCTTCAGCATACAGCTGTATGTATGCAGAAGAACATATGATGTTGACCCAGTAACAAGGGGTTATTGAATTCCAAAGATTATGGAGTGCTGCTGATAACAGAATAGTATATGACTTGCTTTTTCTTATTTTTTTTAGGTCTTAATATGTCTGAGGGTTCAAATTCTTCTAATCAACCACATGGTACAAATAGTAGTTCAGTGGCCATTGCTATCCTTGTGCCTTTCTTTGCCCTTATATTTGCTGGTTTTGGCTTTTATCTTTATAAACAAAGGTAAGTACAAATTATGCATACAGAATTCCTCTATTTCTCTAAGTGTTAGTTATTATTTTTGTCTTCAGTTTTTACTAGTGTAAATAAAGTTTTCCGTAAGACAACAGAGACTTTGCAAAATATGCATGTAGACAGTTCTTCCTAGATCTAGTATAATAAATAAGATCTGGTACAATAAATAAGGAACGAGTTTATAATATGGCATTGTACTTTCATTCCTACCTATTTAAAATTTATAAATTTATCTCTTCATGATAAAATAGATGCTGTAAATTATTGGCATATGCTGAATAATATAATTAGTAGATTTTGTGTGTATTTACAATTAATTGCTTTATTTTTTTCCCATGTAACAGAATCGAGTAACACCCGGAGTAATTTTTTCTTAATGCCTCACCAGTTTATTTGCATTAAAGTATATGCAAACATTATGTCATCAAGACACTTCATTGTGAAACTGTTTCTGCATCCGAAATTATTAGTTCATATGCAATCACATTAAATAGCCACCAGTCTTTTCAGTTTCATCAGTCTAAGTGCAACAGTTTTCATTGAGACTAGTATTAATTCTTTGGATACAGTTAGCTTCTCCTGCAGCTTTAAAGCATTTGATAACTCAAGAAACCTTAATCACTTTAATGCCAAGACAATTAATTGAATACTAACTACCAAAATGGTGATTTACATCTGATAGTCTGGCAATAATACTAGTAATATATGCTACAGGATAACATTAGTTTAAAACATGCACCATCATTTTTAATTAGTACTACTTGTTTTTAACTGCTCCAGCATATGAAAAATTGCCCATGTAATTTTTTATGTATTTGCTATTAACTGTATGGTGTAAGCACTTGTCTTGGCTTTCTATATTGATGACTTACAATATAGTATGCATTTTGTATAGCAGTATAGATCAAAAGCTTTTAAGGATTTGAACTCTGATATTTTGAGTTATTTAGTGAAAAAGAGGGCATTTCAGCTATAAACTTATTCTTGGTAAAATTGTTGAGTCTCCAAAGCAGGGGGGCGGGGAAACCCTCAGTCATCCAACCGGGCAATTACTGTGTCTTTACAAGATGTTGTTGTACTCTTTATAATGTGATTATCCAAGTGGAATGGATAACAATTTGGATAATGGATACAATAACAACGGATAGCCTTTTCTAAGGTTTTTAATTAAGTTTTAAAGTGAATACAATTTTCAGGGATTCATAAAGTCGTTAAACTCCAATAAAGACAGTGCTAATTCTTAGCATAAATGTTGTAAAAAAATCAAGATGTCATATTTAGATCCTCGAATTGGAATTGGAAGCTAAATTCTGATTCCTAAACCATATTAAGTCAGTGAGGAAAACTGCAGTTGGTAATGCTCTGTCTTTCTTCTACAGGACTGCACCTAAAACACAGTACACAGGATGCTCTGTACATGAAAATAATAATGGACAAGCTGCTTTTGAAAACCCCATGTATGACACAAATGCAAAGTCAGTGGAAGGGAAAGCAGTACGATTTGACCCCAACTTGAACACTGTTTGCACAATGGTATAATGTGGTAATGATTTGTCTTCAGTATGGAAATTGACACACAACACAGTGCACACACAGTTCACTGATTTAAAACAAAAAAAAAAAAAGAAAAGAAAAAAAAAATTAAAGCACACTTTTCAGGACTTAGTGGGTCACCTTTTCCTGAGGATGATAGGAAAGTCTGGGTTGTAGTTATTTTTTTTTTTTATTTTGTTTTTCATAAACTGGATCAGAATTCTTCTTTGTGTATGCCACGGAGAGTTTTAAAAATTTTTGCTGCACTCCATGAGTGCTACTCACAGTTTATTTGCTTTTTTAAAAAAGGAGGTTATTCTAAAACATAAAACATATTTGCATATATTGGAGGAGCATCCACTATCAGTATTCTGTGCTTTATAAAAACTATAATAGAGGGACTGGGTTTAAAAAAAAAAAAAAGATATAGGTAGAAAATAAAAGCTATACTTACAGGAGACAATAGGTCACTGATTTCTCTTTAACAGTCATGTGCTACATCTTTCTCATGAGTTTTTATCCATTTTATTTCCTTTTTCAGTCCTTTAAGTATTTTATTTTTCTCAGAACACTTGAATTTCTGAGTCCAGAATGTAGTATTTAGAAATCAGAAAGTATAAGTTAGTCTTTTCATATCACAGAAAAAAAATAATAAATTTAATGTCCTTATAAAATGAGATTTATTCCCTGCTTTACGTCTTGCTTCATTTTCGTGTTCCAAGTCAATTTTGTTTTCTCTGTTTCTATTAACAATATCCACAAATTGTAATGTTTATATATTTGTTTTGTCAATCATACATCTAGACAAATTTTACTATGAAGAATCTAATATGAATTGAAATTTGTATGTGATTATGTTCCTTTAGTGTTGAAGAACATTCAGAAGTGACCATCTTACATTTGTTTCAAAAATTAAAACATAATTTCTTATTTCCTATTAAAAATATTTCCTATTAAAAAGTGCAGTTTACAGTAATATTAGTAATGAAATCCCTATATCAAAAGTAGGAGTCCATTTTTCAGTTCATGTTACTTAAAACTAGGCCATACCCCACCTGTTTATTCCTTCAACATTTCAACAATATGCATGCACAAAGCATGATACTATCCCATTGAAATTGATGGATTCTAAGAGACTTCAATGAACTTTGGATCAGATCTACAAGGCAATAGGAAGGTATAATTTGGAAATACTGTGTTTTCACATCTATTTTATCTATATATTCCGTACTCTATGGAAACAAAACCTTACAGCTCATTTAAAATTGAATATATTACCATAGTGCAATGAAAAAAAAATCAATATATATATATATATAAAGCCATGATTTTATTAGGGACAATCCATTCATTTTAGGGACAATTCAGATTCCACAGCCCTCAAATACAAGTTTTAGACATTCCAGAATCAATTCTAAGGACATGCAATTTTTATTTTTACAGTTATTTCATATCACAATTATTCAGTGGGAACTCAGTAATTTATTTGGTGTAGGTCATTGTCTTCCATTCATAGCATGACTCACAAATGCTGTGTGTTAGCCAGTGTGAATTATCTGTTATTGTCCCTTTCAGACATTAATAATTCTGTGAAAATAACCTTTTATTACCGTAATAGAGAGTGCCTACCAAAAATCATTGTACCCAGGATTGCTGCTTGGATTTCTATAATGTTTGATGAATTTCTTATAAATCATTTTACAACACTTTGTTTTGACTATTCATACAACTCTGTCAAACTGTATTCTACTAAAAGGATGCTGTTTTATATTTTATATCATTGGTTGTTATTTATTCTTGTTTATTCAAATGACTGCAATAACTATTATTCATTCATTAATGTTAAGGTTAATACATTTGAGATCGTTAAAAATGTTTCTTCTGCAACTGGCTACTCCTCTTATATTAATGCATACACTTTTGTAAAGAAGTATATTTTTATGAAAAAGGATTTGTAAAAGTATGATGTAAATTTTCAGTGCAATGTAAACAAAATAAAACTGGACAATTGCTTTTTTTAACCACGTCTCTTCTTTGGAAGATGAGCTTTAAACTTATTAAAGTTGGGAAGATGAGAAAATAACCAAATTAAGAATTCAAATTTGTTATTCTTATGGGTTCTTAAAATCACAATAATTTTTCTGAATCTTTCTGCAAATTTCAGGTGAAGTAAGATTTACATTACTTTCAGAAGTAATCCATGAGCACAGTGTTTAAAGCTATTTATTTGCTAAAATTAATGTTTGGTTTTACTTGAAGAAGCAGTTTTACAGAAAAATAGGCCTACCATTGTCTACCCAGTGGAAAACACAGGCAAAAAAAATTAAAAGAAAAAAGTAATGTAGAAAACTTTATAATTCCTCAAGATTGTAGATAGACTTTGTATATTATTTTGCTAGATATGTGCAGGACGTATTAGCAGGTAGTAGCATTGCATACAATATTTTCTGGCATTAAAAACCCCCAGTGATTTTTTTAATGGCATTGAACTGGAAGGAGGGATGGTAATTATATTACTATAATATTGAAACTCTCTTTATTAGACCCCTTTTACTTACAAGCATGGAAAGTGGATGGCAAATCCTGGTCTGAAATGCTTGCCGTAGAATAACTGGGCATGGCGGAATACTCTAAAATTGATTTGTGAATTTGATGCTCTATATAAATTAAAAATACCAATTCAGGTCCATGTTGAATTTTCTGAAAATTGTGTTGTTAAATACATTAGAGGAAGAAGCATGGATTCAGTGGAAAACATGAAGATTATGTTTTTGAGGAGGAGGAGGAGGTGGTCCAGAGCAAATTGGTTCACTCTGCAAAACAAAAAAAAGTCCTATTTCACATTAGCCAAACTGGAATATGAAGTTAAGCTCTTCATTTTTTTAATAGATTATAGGTTTCAACATATAAAAGTAAATAAAACTTATATCAAATTAGTTCCACAATAATGATAATTAGCTTTGCTAATATACCCAGTTTGCACTTTTCAAGGATTATACTGACTTCGTTGTTATAGAAAATGCCCTATTCATGGTAGAATGGATTTGGGATTTGGTTAGTTTGTTTGCTCTTGTTTTGTCTCTCTTTGTTTGTTTGTTTGTGGATTTTTCTTTTTTTTTTGGTGGGGGGATGGATTTTTGGGGTGGTTTTTTGGTGTCTTTTTTCTTTTTTTTGCTGTAGTTCTTGACATGTTTGACTTATAAATTATTTGTGAACTGCTTGATTTTCTAGTAACAGTGTGGTCAGTTTTCACTGTGGCAGATAGAATTCCAAGTTTTGGTTGCTTCACTGGAGGTTGTTAGCACAGTCTACTCATTATCTTGTTTTTCTTTTGGAAGGTAGTTGAATAGAAGATACCGCTTTGGCTACATTATTCATGCAAATAGAGTACACAGAGAAAATGTGCATAAATAGAAATTGTCATGCAACTCTGAGTCTTCTCAAGATTAGGATAGCTTCTGAAATATTATGGACTGAGATTTTAAATTTTCTTGAAGATTCTCTAATACTGATCCCTTCTATTGTACTTAATCTGCATGTCATGGCCCATCTTGTCCAGTACATGCCATTAGATTCCACTATTATGTGGTTTGTTTCACTAATCCAGAAACCACATTTCAACTACACTCAGTAAAATAGCAGTTCTGGTAGAATTTCTCAGAAGCATGATAAAAATTAAGCTTAAATTCTCATATTTTACTTTCTTTTGTGAAACAACTGCCATTGATATGAAGACATCTTAATCAGGAGGAATTCTTTGACAAAAGAAGAACAAGCTGTTCTTGTCAAGGAAATGGTTTAATGGCTACAAATGGAGAGCTAATGGGAAGTAAAGTGAGCCTGTAGCCAAGTCATTAAGCTATTAAGTCCATATTTGTTGCAGCATCTTTACTTATAGGATGATCAGAGTTTTGGAGAAAAATATGCCTTATATAATTTCTTATATTAAAGCCCCACAGTCTTTGTTAGATTATCACTTCAGGTTTTCAATGGGGATTGATATATGAAGTGCCTGGATGACTACTTAAGCAATGGTAAATTCAGACACCAGGTTCCAGAGCTCTTCTAATGTACATTGCTTTTAGTCTTCCTAGCCTTTCATGGTACATCAGAAAATCTACATAACATCTCTCAAAATCCCCAACTTTCCTTTCATTTCTATGAGTTTCTGTGCTTTAATTTTGATTTGGTTACCAAAAGTTCAGTTAAGCATGATGGAGAAAGATGCACTAGGTTGGTTTTCTAGTAATCCCTATTACTGGTTAGCAAACAAATGTATTCACTTCCTTTCCCATCTTTCTCTATGAAATAATTTATTCTTACCTAAGAGAGTATTCACATGAGGCAAGCATAATACAATGTTTAGGAATGTAATTAGGTTTTAAAATTCATGTTCTATATATTTATTTTCCAAAATCTTTTCATGATCCCAGTTGTTAAACAAATAGAACATTTGTCATTTCTGAACTTAACAGATGATGAAGAAAATGATCACACAGTGAGACACAGTCTGAAACAATGTACTGATGTCCTAAGAGACAGTTAGGACAATCAAAAAACTATTCATCTTTTGGTGTCCTTATGTAGTAAAATATATACAATAACTAATAGCTCAGGAAAATATTTTTTAATAATTTTCATGTTGTATATTATGCAGAACCTACATTAAATTAACATTTGATTACACAAAAAATATTTCAGCTGTGTTCCCATTAATTATGTTCTTGTTTCTGAAATTATGACAACATAATATCCTGATTTGCTGAACTAGGAGTAAGTGTAGTAATAGTTCTGAAATGTAGGTCTCATCATTCTATGAAAAATTGTTGTTTGAGACATATATCACAGTAATTATCCAGTGAATATTTGTCAGTGTTCCATACTTTGCTGAATACCAATTCATGCTAAAGCAGTCAGACTAAGCTGATCATGTCAAAATGCATTTTGTCTAAAGTATTCTGATAACACAATAATAGCAATAGCAAAATAATAATAGCAAAACAGGCTGAAGAGAAGGTAACTTCCACCAAAGGAATTATACATGCATTGTAAGGTAAAAACCACATTAACTAGAATTTTAGTTAATTCCAGAATTCTATGCTCTAGTTGCATTGTTGCATAGAAATGTTCACATTTCTAAGTGTATAATTATATGTCTTCTCTATATGCTGAACCCATGTCAATATGATATATGTTATCTCTAACCATATCTAAATAAGGCTAGTTGTACCACATCCATCATGCCTGTAATTTAAAATAAAGTTATGGTGGATTTTGTCATTAGTAAAAAACAAAATTAATATAATTGGCCTGGTGTATAGAGCTTTCTAATCAATAAAGAAATTGATACCACATGTGAATGAACTAAGATAAATTGTTAATTTCTCTCTGGTAAAGAGATTAAATACCACAAGTAAAATTCATGAGAACAAGCAACTGTCCTCACCACAACCATGGCATCAGAGAATCATGTAAAGTGACAAAAGCAATTAAGGAAAATTAAGAGCTGATATTTAGGAGCCAGTTAAGGTGAATGTCTCATATCATTCCTAAGGATTCAGAAGAGACTGACAAGTATATATTTATATACACTGATGTATATTTATGTGTACACAGGGTATATAAGTGCTATACAGAACATAATAAACCAGATATATCCATGCACACATCTAATTTAAAATCAAGCCAGATGTGGTGAGATTTTCTTTCTTCTTTTTAATGGAAAACCAAAATACAGTAGTGAATATATATTATATAAATATATGATTTATAACTAGTATGCTACTCTACACAGCATAGGAAACATATGCAATATGTAGGTTATATATATATTGCATATAGCCTAAAATATATAAACAATATGTAAATTTTTATACATACTCATATTTTTTGTTATGTGGCTAAGTTAATTTTGCAAGTGGAAGATCTTCATAAAGTATTTATTGCTCCAAATTACAGTATATTTCTCATATATTGATCCATAACAGTAATAAGAGTATCCAATGCCTGAAGTAACATTTCATGTTAAAATAATAGAAAAAAAGCACTGTAACAAATGCCATAATATTAATAGACATCTACAGAAATTTGAATAATTAGTAGCCTCATATTTTAAAAAATCTTTAAAAATGTCCCTTTTAGTGTAGTAGCATAATTCTAGTCTTCATGCTTTAACTCCATTCTTCCATTCTAAAAATTTTAATAGTTTCATTATACCACAATAAAAATAGCCAGCTACATGATACTCTGTCCTTTGTCATAGTTCTTGTTACCTCTAAGGATAAGACTTGGATACCTGCCTATATGGGATATTATGACCCTGACATAGCTTTATTTTCCCCACTAAACTTAGATTTTAGAAAGATACAAGAGATATGAACCCTACTCTTATGAAGTGCAGAAATATTATGCAACAGAAAGTAATATGCTGCATGCCTTCTATTATCTATACTTTTCCACTTTTTAACATACCAGGATTAGGTTATAAGAAAAAAACCCAAAATTATCTTCTTTTCCATATATGAAATTGGCAGAATATGATGCTTAATGATAAAGCATTTTCTTCTTTCCAGAGTTTTTAACTATTGCTTTCTTAGTAAGCACAAAAGGTGAAAAGCTAAAAGGAAAGATTAAAAAAAGAGTACTATCAGACAAATCTTTCCCTAGCTGAGATACTAGAGTGAAGAGATAATATATCTATTGTTAGATTTGATGACCTTAAGGGTTTTTCCAACCTAAATGATTCTATGATTCAATGCTGTTGTGCAACGTGAACAATATCAAAGAATTCTAGGATGTCCATGCAGCAGTTTTAAGTGATGCAGTAATGTCAATCATAAAGGAGAGCAGATTTTCAGTTCTGCTTCCTAGTCATAAAAAGGTCCATGAAAGTCAGTAAGAAAACAATTCCATTCTGTGGCAGGTTTTGAAATTTCAGAGGCTTTTTTAGAGTTTAAAAGGAGATATATGTCCAGCTAGTATCACAGTCTTTGTATCACTCTCCTGATAACACTTGCTGTCTGTCCACAAATACCTTTAGACCTTGACTTCAAGAGTCTGGATGCTGAGATTCTCTGAGTAGTAAATAAACCTAACAGGTTTCTGGCAGCATTGTGCTGGTATTTAAATTGCCTTTGTGAAATACTTGTGTTTGGACAGAACAACAAATTCCGGGGGGAAGAAACTGGCTTTGTGAAAATAGTCTGTCTTCAGAAGATCAGTCTATACAACTCATGTTAGATATAGAAGCAAAACTGTAAGTTCTCAGAACTTAAAATATACATATAAAACTCAGTACTTCTTTCTAGTCAATTTTTAAAACTTAAAGCTAAGTCTTTTCTTAACTGTTGTACAATAATGGAAAATTGCAGTTATCACAGTCAGGAATATTACGATTGGGTAGGAAAAAAAAATCAGGCTACTGAAATAGTTAATTCTCCATCATAGAATCACAAGATTTAATTATCACAGAGTACTTGAGGCTGGAAGGAACACCAGAAGCTTTAGATAAAGTTTCTCAGGTAACCATAGAGTTGGGTCTTACAAATCTTAAGGAATGGAAACTGCATAACTTTTCTTTTAACCTCTTTTACTACTTAACTGTCCTCATTGGGGAAAAGTTTCTTTGTCTGTAAAGGTGGAGCAACTCATGAATTTTGGCTGTTGTTTCTTGACTTCCTGACATATATTGCTACAAAATTTTTGACTCTGTCTTGTTGAGGCCATTTTTGCAGGTGTTTGTATGACTGGCATTATATCCTCCCTGCAAAGTTTTCTTTTTCTCTAAGATAAATGACCTCAGGTCTCTCAATCATAAAAAAAATAATAAATAAAAAAAAATTTTGTACCTCCCAAACTTCTTGGTGGTCAAGGCAATTAATCAACATCTTTCTTGCCGTGGAAGTCTCTAAACTGGCTGCAGCATTCTACATAATGTCTAACAGCTGTTGAGTAAAAAGGAAACCCCTCATTTTGCTGCCTGGATTAACTCAAGCCAGGATTCCTTTGGCCCACTGCTGTGGGGCGCACTGATGACTCAAAATAAGCTTGCTGCATGCTGAAACTCCCAGGGGTTTTTCAAGAGAACTTTCTTCCCCTGATGCAAGCTCCAGCTTGTACTGTAGCCAGAGGAATGCCTTTCCAGGTGCAAGGTATCCTATTTGTTCTTGATTAATTTCATAAAGTTACTGTAATTGTGTTTCACATCCTTTTGGATGGCAGCACTACCCTCAACAGTATTGGCTGCTCTTTCATTCGCACATTGTCATTTGCATATTTACTGAGAATTCAGTCTGTCAGTTCCTCCAGAACACTGATATGGATATTAAACTGGAGAGGTTCTTAACTGGACCTTTAAGGAACACCACCAGACCTCTTGGCTAGGGTAAACACTCTCCTTTGATCCTGACCTCCCAAACAATTTTTTCATTCATGTAGTTATCCACCCACTCAAACTATAACGTCTTAACTTGGATATAGGAATATTTTGGGATACTTTAAAGACTTACTAAAATTAAGATAAATTACATTATCTTCCCTCATCCACTACAAATATAGTAATTTTTTTATTTAAAAAGGCAATCAGTTTATTTGGGCAATATTTTTACTACAGGGATGATCAAATACACTTAAAGGCTGCCCACAGAGGTTGTAGAATCTCCATCCATCTCTGGACATAATTTAGAAATCAACTGGACACATCCATAAGCATCTTGGTTTAACTGGTCTTAGTTTATATATGTTAGTCTAGGTGACATCCAAATAATCCTTCAAATTATTTTTCTTTATGTTTCAATAGAAGTCACAAGGGTATGATAGGGCATTCAGGTAGAGAAGAAGTCAGGGAAAAGGTTGCTGAGTGCAGTCACATAGTTTGTGTACTAGAAAGGAGGAAACAAGTCTTTTATACTGGATTAGATGAGCTCTGTTCATTCTTTCTCATTCACTCTTCATTATTAAAATGACAAGTGAATAGTTGGCTCCCTTGTCATGCCATTTTAAGTTACTTCTTCATCTGTAAATGTGCTTCTCTCTTTCTACCTTGAAAAAGTGGAGCAATGTGGTAAGGGTAAAAGAGTAAATTAAGGGCTAAAGGCTTTTAAGTTGCTGTCTACTTTGACCATTTCCTGGGAAGAACCTAAGGAAAGTCAGTAATAGAAAGTTGTCATGAGATTATGCAGGTATAAAATTAGAAACACCAAAGATTTAGAATTTAATCTGACTACTATTGTAAAAATTAAAAAAAAAAAAAAATCTGTAAATAAATTAACAAGAAGAGAGCTGAGGAGAATATCTATCCTTTATTAGATGTACGGGGAAACCCAGTGAAAAAAGCTGAGGAAAATACTGAGGTATTTGATGCCATGTTTGACTCAGTCTCTTATAGTAAGACCAGCTATTCTTGGAGTGCCTGGCCTCCTGACCTGGAAGACAGAGACGGAGAGCCAAATGAAGGCCCCATATTCCAAAGGGAAATGGTCACTGGTGGTCAGTGGACTACTTAGGCACACACAAGGCTCTGGGGCTGAATAAAATTCACACAGAGGTACTGAGAGAGCTAGCAGAAGTGATCAGTGAGCACTTTCAATAATTTGCCAGCAGTCCTGTCCGACTGAAGAGGTCCCAGTTAGCTGAAGGTTAACAAATGCAGCAGCCATCTGTTACAAACCAGTTTAAACACAGAAGAGCAAAGAAAACGAAGTATCTTTGAATAAAATGGAAAGAGCTTTCCATTCATATGGAAAAAAAACTTTTTTCCATAAAAAGATGAGACAAAAAACCAAACAAGATTAAATGCTGATGCCAAAAAAAAATATATTTTTTATATAATAGTAAAAGAGGGAAAGAGAAAGAAATAGAGAAAAGTTAGAAAAAGATAGGGTTGCTTTAAAAAGCACTGGAGAGGTCACAATCACAGTGTGCTACCTTTGCTTCTGCTGAGACGGGTAGTGCACCATCATATGGCATGTACAAGAAAATCATGTGTGGTTGACCTTGGATGGATGTCAGGTGCCCACCAAAGCCGCTGTACTGCTCCACTCCTCACCTGGGCAGGGGAGACAAGATATAACAAAAAGCTTGTGAGTTGAAATCAGGACAGGGAGAGGTCATCCCCCAAATACCAAGAACGAGAAATGAAGAAAATAGACTTTATTCAGAGAAAATTAATTTAGTGTATTAAGAATTATTAAGAGTTGAATAATGAGAAATAAAAACTAAATCTTAAAGCCTAAGCATTTGTTTCCTCCTACTTTCCCACCTTGTTATTCCGAACTGTCACTAGTAAATATACTTGGAAATTATAAAAAATATTTAGGGTTGTTTGTTCAACCTCTCAAAATAATAGCCTTCAGTGTTATACCATCTAGGCAGCATACTTGCTTGTTTATTTGAGGCATGCGACATTAAGCTTTAGGGGAATCTGCAGAAGTAAGAAGAGAAAAAAACTGAAGTAAAAAAGAAAACAAAAACACAAACAAAATAAACAAACTAAACCCAAAAACAATACCAAAACCAAAACTGAACCAAAGACAAAAAAAAAGAAGACAAAACCAAACCATGGCAGACTGAAAATTGTTTTCCATAATTTTACTGTTGTGACTATTATGTACCTCCATCTATTTCCATCACCCAGGTTCTTATTTCACTGCTGAGTTGGTAGCCGGTGAAAACTGGATAACATTGTATAAAATCAAGCAACTTCACGATTATAAGCCGCACCATTTTGATGAAAATTTTGGTCCGAACCCGAAGTGCGGCTTGTAACCAGGTGCGGCTTATACATGGACAAAGAATGAAAAGTTGCTGTTTTAGTTTGGAGGACAGGTGTCTGCTGAGAAAGGCAGGAGCTTCTCTTTGAAGTGGAGAATGTAAACCCCCTCCCTCCAAATTATTATAATTTTGAAATCAAGGGGCTCTCAGGCAAAGATATGGGAATTAGGAATAGCAGTTCTTTACTAGGGAAATTTAAACAGAAATACAGTACTACAAAGATACAAACTCCAAACCCTGACAAAGTCAGAGTACAACCTGACACCCCATCAGGCAGGGTGTTGGTAGGAGTCCCATTAAATGGTGGCTGCATCCTCCTGCAGTGACAGATGTGATTCAGTTGGAGCAGTGCTCCTGTAGAAGGTGCAGTTTCCCTCCGGAGGTCTAGTGGTGATGTGGAGAAATCCGGTTTTCCTCTGGAGTCCAGTGGAGAAAGGGGCTCCCTTAGTGTCCCAAAACCTCTGTTTTTATCTTGGTAAGAAATGTTGGGGTCTTCCCCCTGGCTGGAGCAACTTCCAATGGGATGCAGTAATTTTATCAGTCACACAGTGGGACTCAATGGGCCATTAGCAGAAAATGACTCGCTGGAGGAAGGATGGGTTGTGAAAAGATAAAGAACAATGCCCTGCCTGGTTTCAATGGATGGCCCATTAGCAGAATATCTGTCGTTGAGATAAGGATCAGTGCCCCCACCCTCAACAGATGGTGATAGAACAGATACCTTTTATCACACTCTGTATAGTAACGTGCGGCTTATAATCAGGTGCGGCTTATATATGGACAAAGAATGAAAAGTTGCTGACATGCGGAAGTGCGGCTTATACTCAGTGCGGCTTATAATCGTGAAATTACATACATTTGACATAGTCCTAGGGAGAGAGAGAGAGGCTTCCACACATTATACATAGAATGTTTTTCTAAATAATTTACATAATTTGCTTTTATGAAAAGTTAACAAACCTTAGAAGTTCATTTAAAAAGATTTAGATGAATACCAAGTTACTAAATCCAATGTGGCAGAGTATGGAGCTAAATTTACAAGCCCTATTACAAGGATTTTTATTAATTTCTGAAAGTCTTCTTCAGATTTTCTAGGTGGAATGTATTATTCAGGTAAGATACCACGTTTATGTAATATATTAGACCAATATATGAATAAATCTTGGTGTACAGCAAAAATGCCAGAATAAAACCACCACTAGGGAATCTTCTGCAAGGCTTGTGAGATTAAAGAAGAGATGTATTTTCTTGTTTCTTTAAGCTGTTAAAACTTTGAGTCCTCTTTTTCTAGTAACAACAGAGAGTCTCAGAGTATAAAATGTATGTCAGTTGTGTTGGAGGGACCTGAAGTTATTTTATAGGAGTTTTGTCTGAAACAAAATGGTTATTTGATTATTTTTCTCTTTGAATAACCTTCATTCATTCTCTACACTTAGTCTAATGCCTTAGTGAAGGACTTTTGTAATCTCCAAACATGTTATTGTGAGTAGAATAATTTAAAAAATCAAAGGACCTGTTCTTCACAGGAACAGATTGCCCAGAAAAGTTATGGATGCCTCATCCCTGGAAGAGTTCAGGACCAGGTTGGATGGAGCTCTGAGCAACCTGGTCTAGTGAAAGGTGTCACTGCCCATGGCAGAAAGGATAGAACTAGATGATCTTTAATGTTCCTTCTAATCATAACCATTCTATAACTCTCTGTCTCTATAATTTTGTCAAGACAGTAAACTGACACAGTAAAATCAGTCTGAAGAAGATGTTCTTGTCTTGCTTAACTTTGGCACTGTATGTAGGCAATGTCTTATTATCACATCTTGTTTAACTAGGGAATTACATTTAGGGCAACACAGAATTGTACGTTTGATGTGAGTGAAGGTGCAAAATAAATTTCCTTGCTGCTGTCATGAGAGAGATAAATCAGCCACAATCACTTTTACCACATTTTACAGCCTATAAATTAGCAGAGTGTTGAGAAATTATATTTAAACTGTAAGATTTTTTACCAGAAGTAATTGCATCACATCAAATTGAAAACAAAATAGGTGCAGTTAAGCTACCTCATGCAGCATTTATAGGTCTAAGAGTCAAAATCCCCCACATATAATTGACTGGAGATGTAACTTTTTCCTGTTTTCTCTTTGGATTTTCTTGAAGTTGAGTTCCTTAAAAAAAAGTAAAGATATTTCATCAATTGCTGTTAAAATAGCAGCCTACACATACATCACTTTAGAAAACACACAGGCTGGTTTGGACGGCTGTTTCAGTTCAATTTTCCCCAAGCCAAATGCACCTCTTGGCAAGATCTCATTACTGAAGAGTCATCAGGTCGAAATCATGAGTCACTGACATTCCTCAGTGGGGAAATCCCACGTGAGCCATACTTGCAATGTGTATGGGATACATCTATCCCGTCTTGACATTAAATCCCATGGCCCACTCAGCAGTTGGTAGGATGGCAAAGCCTTTCCTAGAAAGGCTCCACATGTGTACAGCAAAGGCTGGTGTGGTACACAGAATTGTAGAAGTGTGTGCATTGCTCTTTGCTAATGGTCTCTAAGTAGTGAATTGACCAAAGGACACACAGGTCAAAGCATACACTGACTTTTGTCCAATATTCTACATCCAGTTTTTTATTTAACAACGGGAGGATTGCAGTATTTTAAAACCAACAAACTCTGCTTCCAGAAAAGGGAAACAATAGTGAAAGTATGCTTTTTTTAGCTTAGAAAACATTAAAATATTCATGTAAACCATTACCATGGTTTAGTTTATGAGACAGAAGGCTGTGGAGTTTTCGTGAGTTTTGTTTCATCTTTTTTTTAACATTCCTTCACTGAATAACCTTTTCTGAGAAGACAGATCTTTTGTTTTGCCTTAGGTAGGTGTGCTCCTGCAAACTCTGAACTTTCAGGACAGTATCTCCATTCCTTTTGACTTCTTCCATAGTGGCAACTGAAGAATGATGCTGAACACCCACAGTGTTTTATAAGATTAGAGGAAAAATTTAAAAGTACAGAGACCATAGATGCATTTTATTGCCTGTGCTAAGAAAGAAAATGAACAAAAGAGATGTCCACTGCGGAAAATCACAGAGAAAAAATTTCTAGTTGCATGAACAAATGTCCCACCCTGGTTAACAGAACTGCACTTCCTCATTGATTTGGCACATTCTGCATTCATTTCTGGATGACATGTGAAAACTAGCCACTGGAGACAACTAGAGGAAAAGCAAAGAAGGGAATTCTTTGAACAGGGAAGGTACTTCAGGCAAAAAGTTGGGCATTATGGGATAACAAAACATGTCCACTAAATTCTGTCCAAGAGCAAGATTAATTTACTACTTATAGAAAAAAGTACCATAAGAAAAATATCTGTCTTGACAGATCTACAGATGTGATTTTTTTCAAACTCTGAAATATGAAACTTTATAATTTAATTCATGTCCTCATAGCAAAACAGTTGCTTTATAAAATAGTGGATAAAATTGTACATTTGTACTGAATATATCAAGAAATTTTAATTTCAATAAATATGAACATTTATAACAAACAGTTTAACATTGATCTGGAGAACAATATTTTAGACAACTATATAATCAGAGAAAAATTAATTACAAGCAGCTGATGGCTTTGCTGATCAAAAGGTTTGGCATCGCTTACAGAGAGGTATCTACACAATTTTGTAATTTAAGATATCAGGAAAACTTTCGCTTTCTGTGACTGTGAAAAATGAATTAATCATATCAGATCAACTTCATCCTTTTGATTGAGAACATTGAAAGAGAGTAAAGAGATTAGAAGGTTTACTGCAAAATTTTTGAGCATTTGTGAAACCGAAGAATGTATTAAGCAGGAGTTCTTAAAATACAGTAAAGATTTGCATTGAGATATCTAGGCAATATTTCTTCATTAATTATCAATCACGTTGATTAGAAAGTAGCATGCTTCTAAGTATTCTTTCTATAGCAAAGGACCCAAATACTTGTGTCTTCAAAGAAATTTTTTTCCTGTTCCATATGTATTAGAATGCCTATGGTGTCACATTAAATAAATTTTCCGGTCAGATATAGGTCTTTGGAAATTTCCCTTCCTCATTTTCCCATTCCCCAAAAATTTGAGCAGTGGATCAGGAAAATAACAGAGAACAACAACATTCTTTTTTTTCCTCCACTATTTTTCACACCAAACTGACTGACTATCATCAGGAATGGTTAGAGTGCTAAGTAAAAGAAATAGTTTGTAGACTGTTTGGGGTAATTTTGTCTGGAGAAATTTAGAATGCTCAGTTATAATGATAAATCACTTCAAAATTACTTCATTGTTATTGTTATTGTAATTATTATTGTTATTACTATTATTATTTCTGCATTTCCTGGGGAAGTGGGGAAGTTATCAATCAGTTTTATGTAAATGGACCTTTTAGAATGGGTAATTATGTCAAGCAAAGCACACAATTTCATATGAAATAGCTATCAAAATACCACAATGCTGGATTACCTAGTGTCTATAGAGACATTGTAAGATTTTTAAAATAGCATATCTTTAAAAAATCTTTTACGTATCTATTATAATGTTAGTGTTATTCTTACTATAATTTCTGGTTGTTTTTTTTCTGGCCTTCATATGCAAGTTGTGAAATCAATGTGAACACATTTGTCTTTCATCATAAAGAATTTTCCTAATATTATGGAGAATTAAGGCTCTGTAATTTTTGAGATTTATCCATATGATTCTTTGCTTTACTGAACTAACCTGCAGAAGCAGAGAATTAAAAATCCAAACAAAAATTGTTTTTGATCATGCACTGTGTAATATTTAATTTGATAATTAAATATGTTAGAAATTAATATGTTAAATATCCAACAAAGGCCCCATATTTCACACAAATTGCTTTGGTAATAAATGTGACAGGTTACTAACACAGTTATACACACTTATTATTTGCTTATTATTTTTAAAAAGGCTATCTCTGGAGAGTGGAAAACCTTATTTTGCAGAGTGGTGAGTTGGAATGAGATGAAACAGTAATATGCAGTTTTCTAGGGACTTAAAACTGAATAAGAAAAAGTGATTTTTTAATGTACTCCACCTATACAAGTCTTGTTTGAACAAATTACTTAATGAGTGGAAAACTGCAAAGCTCACAAAAGCTTCATGTATGACTAAGGCATAAAATTCTATTAAATAGCATTGTTCTTTATAAATAGTCTCAGTATAACTTGTTCAGTAAATAAATGGATCTGTATGACTGAGGGCATCAAACCAATACATCAGAAACTTGTTTCAAATTGTCATGTCATTAAAATAACCAAAATAAATTTCTCTACCATAACACAAAAATTCTGCATTTTTGAGAGCAGATAGATATGCTTGTTTAGGTACACTTTGTACCTGTGTGTTTTATGGGAAAACATAGCTTAGTGTTTTAACAAATAAATTATAAGGAAAATAATTTACCCTGCAGTAACATGACCAGTAATTAGCCTTGTTTTGCTTTGTGTACTAATGCACAATGGTCTTGGAATATTACTCTTCTCTATTCACTTATAATGAATAAATCAATTAGTAATAGCTCTACTGATTATTACATCACTAAAAACACCGATTTGTGAGACAAAAAAATTATTAACAATAAAATAAAGCAAACTACTTCTAGAAGAATTAACAAAACAAAAATAGCAATTTAAAAATCCCAGATGGATGTTAATTTCAAAAATTTTTAGGAAAATTGTATACAATTATTGCATGCCTAATTTTTCTAAGACACAAGGATACACTTATCCTAGAAAGTACTTATTCTGTTAGATAAATAAAATTAAACAGGTCTTTCTGAAATGTAAAATTTTCATCAACTTTTGAAGATGGCTAATGAAAAGGATTAATGCAAAGGCTGTATAGATTATATTATGCTGTACCACAAGACCTGTGGTATATTCTCCTGTGATGGAGCTAAATTCAAAACTTGCATTCAAAATACTGAGCATTCTTTATTCAGACTTCTCATATTCATTGCATAACCAAATTACCTTTGATGAAACTTTTACATAGAGTATTTGTATAATCAAGTTTTTTCACCCTGGGCTAGATTTTGTTATTCAAAGCTCAAAATGCCTGAAAAATTTCTGATAAAGGTCTGATAAATTTCTCAGAATGTCACTCTTCTGCGTGCTGCCGAACAGTCTTTACATTTGTTAATCTTTATTTTGCATGCAGGAGAACCTAACTTTGATTATAAATACATCTTGATTTAAAAGGTGTAATTGTCTTGACTTCAGTTAAGTTTTTTCAGTGGGGATATATACTGCTCTGTGGAAGAGGTGACCTTGTCCCTAAATATAATTCAACAGCTTGAGTCATATAGACAAAAAAGAGCAAGATGTTATAAGTTTCCATTATTACAGTCTTCGATTTACAACTTTGTTTCATTTTAGAGAACTCCTGTAAGATTCTAATTGCAGAAGGAAAAGGTAAAATATACTGTCCATGAGGATGGGCAATAAGAGCCCTAAGGTCCATGCTCTATGCTGATATTCTCCAAGCAGTGGACTTTTCCAAAGGTCTGAATAGAAATGCAATAAAGCCATTTTAGGTGAGAATACATTATTGGGAAACTTCAGAAATATATCATGTTAGCATTTATCAAGGTCTTTAAGAAAGTGTACTCTAATTTCAAACTTATAACAGAAAAAGAAATAGGAAAAAAGAGAAAATAGAACTTGTCCTCACTATTGAAAATCAGTGTTTCTGCAAATATGGAAAAAGATCCTAAGAGGTGGTATTCTAATAGCAATTTCCTGTTGTTTGGCTAGAAGCTATGCTAAGGCACATGGAGGACAGGGAGGTGATTTGAGACAGCCAGCAAGGATTCACCAAGAGCAAGTCCTGACTACCCAACCTAATGGCTTCCTATGCTGGAATGATTGCATCAGTGGACAAGGGAAGCACTGCAGGTGTCACTTTTCTGGACTTCTGTAAAACCTTAACCATGATCTCCCACAAAAATATTCTCTCTGACCAGGAGAAAGATGGATTTAATGAGAGGACTGTTGGATGGATAAGAAACTGATTGGACAGTTGCACCCGTGGTCAATAGCTCTGGTTCCCATGGACATCAGTGACAACTGGTGTCCCTCAGGGGTCTCTACGGCAGTGTTATTTAACATCTTCATTAGTTACATGGACAAAGGGATCAAGTGCACCCTCACCAAATGCGCAGAAGACACCAAGCTGAGTGATGCAGTTAGCACACCTGAAGGATGACATCCATCCAGAGGGACCTGGACAAGCTCAAGAAGTGGGCCCATGGGAATCTCATGAATTTTAAGAAAACCAAGTACAAGGTGCTCTATGTGAGTCAAGGAAACCCTGAGTATCAATCCAGGCTGAGGGATGAGTAGATCAACAACAGCCCTGACAAGAAGGACTTGGAAGTGCTGCTGGATGAGAACCTGGACATGAGATATCAATGGGCACTTGCAGCCTAGAAAGTCAAACATGGCCTGGACTGCATCAAAAAGCAGCATGGCCAGGAGGTGGAGGAAGGTGAATCTTCCCCTCTAGTCCATTCTGGAGTAGTCTCCACCTCAAGTACCATGTCCAGCTCTGGGATCCTCTGTAGAAGAAAGACATGGACCTGTTGGAACAAGTCCAGAAGAAGCCACCAAGATGGTTAGAAGGCTGGAATAACTCTCATACAAGGAAAGGCTGAGAGAATTGGGTTTTTTCAGTCTCTGGAAAAGAGAGCACTTCAGGGTTGATCTAACTGGAGCTTTCCAGTACCTTAAGGGATCCTACAAAAAAGATGCAGACTATTTATAAGGACATGTAGGACAAAAGGGAATGGTTTAAAACTAAAAGAGGTTAGGTTTACAGTAGATATTAGGAAAAAATTCTTTACTATTGAGGGTATTGAGACACTGGAACTGGTTGTCCAGAGAAGCTGTGGATGCCCCATCTCTGGAAGTGTTCAAGATCAGGCTGAATGGAACTGTAAGCACCCATGGATAGTGACGGCTGTCCCTATCCATGGGAAGGATGATCTTAAAGATCCCATTCTACGATTCTGTGATTCTGCATTCATAGTTTGCATAGAAAATTGCATATGCGCACATAAAACTAACACTGTATTTCAGATGACTTTTACTAGATATTTGATTAGGCCATTGTACTTCAGAAAGATGAAGATTTTAGGAGACACTGCAGTGAATGTAATACTATTTCTTTCCCAGACAACAGATACTGAGTTTAAAAGCAGTTATCTAAAGAGTATGAAAATTTACACAAAACCTGAAAAAAACATTAAGCCTTTTAGTTGGCTGAAAGTAGGGAAAAATGAATGAAAGTCTATATAAATGAGAAATAATACTAAAACGTTTAGGAAAACTTTCAAAGCTTTCCTTTAATGACACATTTTCACCTCCATTGCCTCTCACTGTATTCTTTTCATCAACCCTAATATTAACTTTTCTGCTAAGCTTCAAAAAATACCTAACTATTTCCCAGAGGAAAATGCTGTTGAAGAGCATTTCTGCTACACAAAGGAGACTGTAAGAATCTTGTGCACAGAAGTCTGTTAATGGAGACTATAGTGACAGCATACATCCACTTGATGATGAAAATTACTCCAACACCAAAAAAAAAACCCCTAAAGTTCACAAAATTAACAGAGAGAACAGGAGAGAGACTGGGAGACAGAAAAAGGCTAACTCTTACCAGGTGCCCTTTTTGGGATGGGTGAAACATGGTCCCACTTCAGCATTCACCATTACAAACTCTCACCAGTGCCGCAAGTGACAATGAAGAAGATTATGAGGAACTTTCGTAGATGATGAAGATCTTTTGTAGATGTTGTGTTTTACCTCAAGTTCAATAGCCTTTCCATATAGAGCATCATAAATGGGCTATTGGTTGTGATTCTTCATGATTTTGTTAGCATTTATTGAAGTATGTTAATCAGAATTAACACTGATCAGCTCTTAAGCTTCTGTTCACAATATAATTAGATAACATTTGTCAAGTGTTGAAATTACTGTTATTCTCTCAGTTGAGAATTGTGTTTTAGTTTCTTTAAAATAAGCCAAAAACCACAAACAAGACATGTAAAGGAAACAGGGACTAGGTAACTCGATGATTACAGTTATGTACTTCCCATGCTTCACGTTAAACAACAAAATATAAATGCGTGGGTGCATGAGAATGAGGAAAGACATATGAGACTAACAGCTTAGGCATGCTAAAGTAAAAGTGTTGCCATGCTGCAAAATGCTATCCAAATAAATTTAAAAAGTCACAGAATTGCAATTAGTAGACCAGCATTAATAAGGATAAGTCAAAAAGTTCTCAAGAGAACATGCAGCAAGATAAAGAGAGACTTTTCTTTTTCCCTAAACCCCAACTCAAACCCTGATTCGTCCCTTGTGCTTTAGCCAAAGCCCCAGCCCTGGTTCCAGGGAAGCAAGTCACATGCCCAGGGCTCCTTGGAAGCCTGTTGTTCCCTTTCATAGTGCCATGCCAGCTCTGTTTTGCAAAAGTAGCTCTGTTTTTCCCTGACCCCAGACCCTAACCCTAAGTTCAGGCTGAACCTGAGGCACTGCTTCTGTTGTGGTAGGGCTAGTTCTAACAGAATTTTCCCAGTACTTGTACTGTATGTCTTCTAGAAATACTTTTTAACGATTAAAAACAAAACAAAACAAAAAACCAGCAGACACTCTATATGTAATATATGTAATGCTTATTTTTTCCTCAAGATATTTAACTTTGTAAATGTTTGTATTACTGTGTTTCCATTTTTTAAATCCATGGACCTGAAGTGGCAGATGGCTAAGTGGTTTGCAGATGGTTGAAAATGATAAATGGTGATGACAAGGTTAGTAATAGTACTTTTGTTCACTGTATTCATGCAATCTGTTTCTGCCTAGGAAAAAACCTGAACTATTAAGTGGACTTAAATTAACAAAGTATTTTCCTCTGCTTTTTGCTCTGATATTTTGTGGGTTTGTTTTCAGTATAATTCATGTTTATCTGTACTGAGTGCCATTTTAATACAGTTGTAGTTTTACAGCTAGTAGCTGTGTCTTGGGTGACACCTGCTATTTTATGTGTATATTATCTAAACTTTTTTCAGACATATTTACAGGTTTTTGAGTTCATGGCATGTAACTAATGAAGAAAGAGAATCCATATGGTCTCACAGATGCATTCTGTAACTATCCTGTAAAACTGGTAGAGGAAAGTGCCTTGTATTTGGTTTTGTTTTATTCCCTTGAATTAATATGTCAGCTGTGATAATTGGGAATTGCAGGATTACCAGTAAAAAGAAAAAGTATTATGTATTCTTTTTCCTGGGTGTGTTTATCAATCATTTTCCCTCTCCCAATTTACTAGACTGAGAGTGAAGAAAGTAGCAGGAGATAATAAAAGATAAGTAGGTAGCCAAAACATTGGTAAAAGGTAGGGACAAGACTATTATATGAATATGAGAATGGAGGCTTATTTTGCATCAAACCAATGGCATGTCTGGTGAGGCCTCTTTTACATGACAGTATACAGCACCATTTTTTTTTAAAATTAAGGTAGAGGAAAAATAGTGACATTCCCACTAATTCAGTGTGGTCTTAATTTCATCTCCATTCAGTTCCTAGGCAATGGAATTTTTTACTGGAATAACTTCTCAATAATCTCTACATTAAAACAAAGCAAAAAAAAAAAATTATGAGCTTACAATAAAGAGATTTGTGTAGTATTAATTTAAGTTTTATATCTGTTAGTTTTATGTCTATTAAAGCAATAATTAATTCTATAATAAACAGAATCACCCATTATTAAAAAACTTGTTAGTGAAATGGGTTTTGGGGTGCTGGCCACCTCAATAAAGCTACTGCCTGCTCCAGAGGCCTGGGCAAAAGGCAAGGACTTATCTAAACCCCTACATCTGTTTGTAATACCGTACCAGAAGTTTTATTAAATTCTTCAAAGTTCTTGACTGTCTTCTCAGGTTTTGTCAAGAATTTTTATGTGCAAATATTTCTAACATCAATTCTACTCTGGATCCACCATTATAAACATATCATACTGGTGCAGTTAAACAATTACTTTGATTAATATTCTTCCTCCTCTTTTCTAGTTTCAATAAAATACTCTAACTTCTATGTTCTTTACAATAAAAAGGTGTTCATCAGAGTTTATGAATAATGTTTTAGGTATCTTAATGTGCTGCTCTTAGATATTTATGTGACTTCTTTTGACAAATTTATGGCTTTCTCATTTGCTAGTCTATGATCAGTGATGTCCTCCTCAGCATATAGTTACCAGGTTCATTCCCTCATCTCTTTTTGAATATAATCTTAATTTTTCAGTCATCTGGTACTTTCATGCATTCTTAAAAATAATTTCCCATGAATAAAATATATTGCCAGAAAGTTCTTAAAATACTGAATACAGTTCTGCCAACCCTCCAGAGATTAAATATTTCTCCCATATTCACAAAACATACTCTTTACTTACTGAAACTAGAAAAGTCTCTCAAAGCCATGCGAACATAGCCTCTTTCTGTCTTAATACAGAATAGAAAGAGTTAGCAGATAGTTCCATCTTTCAGCAATGCATCTGAGCAACCCTATGACATTTGGCTAAATTTAGATATACTGGAATTTGGTAGCTTATTCATAATCTCAGTTTCATCTACCATAATAGTCTCATTTGGTACTGGGATATGGCCACATTTATAAAATAGTCTTAAACAGATTATCCCACAGCAATGACACAGTTTAGCACATCCCTTTAAAGCCAGATATTTCCAGAATACAGCTAAGTGAAGGAAGGACAGGAAGGATTGACTGAAGACCAGAAACTGGTTTTTGTGAAAAGTTAGATAGTGCTGCCCTAAGGGAGAATTGAGTCTTCCAAAGAACAATAAGATTTCAAAAGTTCAAACAAACTATCAATGGATTATTTAAACACAAATAACATAGAGTTGCAATTCTACTTTAGAAAAAGAGGAGAGCTAATTCAAGCTACAATGTCAGAGTCAAAATCTGAGGACCTGTAATTCCAAGAGATTCAGCATGTCGAAATTGAAAGTGATAGTATTTAGTTCCTAAATGCAACAGTTTAATTTACATTAATCACTTTTAATAATTTTAATTTGAGTTTCTAGTGATCATATCGTCTAGAGACAACTAATCAAAAAAAAAAAAAAGAAAAAAAAAAAAAGCAATCGCCCTTCCAGGGACAGCTTTTCTCTTGTAGACTTACACTCCCCTTATTTACACATACACAAATACATTCAGAGTATCTCAGTAATATATATATTTGGACTTACTTATGCATCATCCACCCTATTCTTCAAAAAAAAAAGTGACAAGAAGTAAAAATTCAAATTGAATCTGTGAAGTTTATAGAAATGCAGACTTATCAATGCAAAATCCACCTCAATTTTCAGCAGATCCCACCACCCAAACTTCCAGTCTGTGGGAATATTTCCATTAACATAGCCAAGAGCTGACTGCTGCCCCGAAACACTGAAGGTAATTACTTTTAAAAGCCTTTGACCCCAGGATATTATTCATAAACAGATAGTTTGCATTCCCTTGTTCATCCTTGTTCCACACATTTTCTCCACAGAGAGCAGTCTATTTACATAGAAATTGCAAAAATAACCTTTTTTGAATTTAACACTTACTGTGTACTTTATTTGTACCATTCCCCCTCTCAAGCCCAGTGAAGGATGAATATTACAATAATGCATACATATTCATAGGCAATATTGCAGACTAATTCTCACAGGACTGTTATTATTCACAACTTATAAATTAGTCCTTGATAGCCATTTAAATCTATAAATAACCATCATATAGTTGGTCAAATTTTCATTTAATTGCAGAACAATGACAAAAAAATCTGAAGAATTTACTATGAAGGGCTTTCTTTTGACATGTAATGGGAAAAAATATGAACACAGCCAAAAGTACATATTTGATGTGGAGCCATCAAACAGAATCTTATGCATTGACTTTTACTGCTGTGTTGCATCCTACTACCACATTGCAATGGATGTACATTGCCATAGACCAATCAAGAATGCAGCTGACCAAATCCAGAGGTCAGGCTCAAAATTATTGCAATGTACCAATGTTAGTGTTCATCATGACCTCGGTAGGAAAGGCATTTAGACTCCGTATTCATTTAAACACCATTTATTAAACCAAATGCTATAAAGAAAAAGAGGATAGATAATCATAGGTAACATCATAGAATGTTTAGGGTCAGAAGGGATATTCATTCCACCCCCTGTGCCATTGAATTACCACTAGATCAAGTTGCTCAAAGGTCCATCCAATCTGGCCTTGACATGTTCTGGGGTGGTGTCAGGGGTCAGCAAAGTGGTTAAATAAATAAATAAATGATAAAGGGATGACTAAAGGGCTAAAAATTGTAAGCTTTAATATAAGGAGAAATAAAAAAGGGTGCACGAGGGCACGACATAAAAAATAACCCGAAACGGCTGTTCACAGCTACCTCTAAAAAATAGTCCTTTCTTCCTAGAAGTCCAATGCTCACAGGTCTGTGTAGCTCCTTTAGAAGACCCTGAAATGGGGTTGATGACACACTTGCATAGACTATGAGGGAATAGTCTAGAAAGCTTCCAACCAATCACAGACTGCTATGTAATCTCTATTTGCATGGTCACTCCCAGTCATTCCCATAATCCTTTTCTTCTTCTCATCATAGCTTGACTGAATGTAGTCTATCTAGGCTTCTCAGTGTCCAACGACATTACCTGCTGTGTGGCGGGTTAACACCTTGTCCCTTCCAGGACAGGCTACTGCAGGGTGGGGCACCCACAATTTCTCTGGGCAACCTGTTCCAGTGGCCCAGCCTCACAGTAAAGAATTTTTTAAAATATCTGGTCTAAGCCTACCCTCAGTTTAAAGCCACTACCCCTTGTCCTATCATTACTTGCCCTTGTAAGAGACCCTCAGCACCTCTCCTGTTGGCCCCTTTTATGTACTGGAAAGCTATTACAAAGTCTTCTTTCAGATTAAACAGTCTCAACTCGTTCAGCATATTTTTATAGGACAGATATTCCAGCCCTTTGATCATCTTCATCTTCCTCCTCAGGACTTGCTCCAACGTGTCCAATTCCTTCATATGTTAGTAGGTCCCAGAGCTGGACACAGAATTCCAGGATCAGTCTCACAAGAGTAGAGCGGAGGAGAAGAATCGCGTTCGCTGACCTACTGGACACACCGTTTTTGCTGGAGCTGCTGTCAATCCCACTGTCCATCAGCAACAAAGATTTTAAATAACACCAGATCCTAAGGAATAACACTCATCACTGGTCTCCACTTGGACATTGATCCACTGAGTAACACTATCCAGACAATTCTTTTTACCATCAAGCGATCTGTTTGTCAAACCCATGTGTCTCCAGCTTAGAGACAAGAATGTCATTTGGAAAAGTGCAAAATGCTTTTCACAAGACTGAGTAGATGACCTCTGCTACTCTTCTCTTATCTACTATCATTATAAGGATTTACCCATCACAGAAGCTTCCCAAATTTGTCAGGCATGATTTTCTCTTGAAGCCATGATGGTTGTCACCAATCACCTCCTAATTTTCTATGTACCTTTGCATGGAGGATGCAGGAGGATCTGCTCCATGATCTGCATAGAAGCAGTGCTGATTGACCTGTAGTTCCCTGTATCTTCCTTCTTTCCTTTTTAAAAACAAGTGTTATATTTCTCCTTTTCCAACCAGTCGTAAAACTGCCAAAATGCCATGACTTCTCCAATAAGATGGGCAATAGCTTATTGATCCATTTATTTTAAAATATTTCAATTATCAATGATATTTTGGAGCTTATTTCTTTACATATTATGGCTATGAATTTCAATAAGATAGCACGCTCTCTAGAAGCTCACAAATAAAACTTCATGTGTGTGGAGGCTTTTCCAGCGAACAAAATTATAGCCTACACAGTTTTATCATCAAAATGCTGTAAGTAATTAACAGAGATAAGAGTGCCTAGAAACAGTGAAAAATTCCAGTCTGCTGCCTCACTTGTACATACTAATCACAATCATATATATTTTTCCTTGAATTCACAGTCAAATCTTTTTTATCAGCAGTATTAAGTGCCCAAGATACAAAAATTTTAAGCTGTATCTAACAAGTTGAGGTTTCAGTAGACTCTTCTGAGAATGAGAGGTAAACTAAGATTTCTACTCATTTGGATGTCTTTGTGTATGTATCCTTCTCACGGGTTAAAAAGAGAATCAAGCAGAAATCCTAATCACTTCATCATTCTAAGATGATGAAGGGACTAGAGGATGTCTCATATGCTGAAAGGCTGAGAAAACCAGTACTGTTCAGCCTGGAGAAGAGAAGTCTCTGGGGAACTTATCTATGTACATAAATTCCTTCAGGGATTTTGCAAAGACAATAGAACAAGGCTCTTCTCTGTAGTGTTTAATGAAAGGCAAGAGGCACAAACTGAAACAAAGAGGTTCCCTTTGACCATTAAAATTGAAAGATTTTGAGAGTGACTGAGAAGGTAGCTCAGTGAGGCTGTAGTATTGCCATGAAGATACTCCAAAGCTATTTTGATGGGCAGCCTGCTTTAGAGGCATCTGCTTGAGCAGAGAGACTGAACAAAATACCCTCTTGAAGTGCCTTCCAACCTCAGCTGTTCTTTAATTCTATGAAAAAGAGGTATTATAGCTACACTGCACATGTCTTGGAAAAAATAATAGGTGTGATCCTGCTGTACTCTGATGCTAGAGGCAAATCTTCACCTTAATGAGGAACAAGCTATATTTTCTAAGACTCATAGATCTATCTTTGCAGTATGGCTTGAGGTACCAATTTATTTTTGTTTGTAAACTCTACAGAATTGGCTGAACATTTGGCATTTTCTTGAGATCACTTTAAATACTTAGACAGTCTTCAAATAATAAGCTGCATTCTGACAAAATAGAGGATTATGGTCTCCCTTACAGAATAAGGAGCACAAACACTCTTATTCTTCCACCTTGTCTACTTCCCAATGAAGAAAACATTAAATAAGACTAAACCTAATTCCTTATTTTGTGTTTAGTTGGAATTTCTCAAAACTTTCTCTTAGCAGTGGTAGATAATGGTCATCATTCATATAAATTGTCAAAGCAGGACTCTGCCACGCATTTCCTTATAATCTGAAATTATTCTGCAAATTACTTACTACTGTTTAACTTTCCTCTGCCTAATCAATTTGAAGAGATAAATTTTATTAGATTATTTTAGTGGCATGTCTTCAGAATATAAGTAAAGCACAGCTCAGGCTTATATAGGTTTGGAATTTATACAACTACTCTAACAATGGTGATTTCCTGTCTAGAAAACGTATTGCAATCCCTTACCTCTTATTATTAAAAACTTAGATTTGCACTATTTTTGCAATCAAGTGTGCAGTGCATAGATTAGATATAAAATCTTGTGGATAATAACCATAGTTCATATTTATACAGTTATATGCCAAATCTTTTTGGTGTAAGGGAAGAATGAAAATCTTTAGGAAAGGCAAAATATCCCTTCAATGAACCCAGAAAATTCTGCGGTGGCTGTGAGCTGCGCTGCTTTGCAGTGTAAGCTCAAAATGATGCACGTTCTGGCTTTCATTCCCTGGTCTCTTAGTCCTGGTTATACAGTACAACTATATCTAAATACTTTTAATATTTTTTACTAAGTGCTGTAGTTCTACTGTGGGATCTTTCTGGCATTGCAGGGAACATAGTACAGGTTGCTGTGGGGTGAGGCTATATAAGCAGAGAGGCAGGATACCTGATAGGTTTGACCAGCAGAATGACCTTCAGGCTGGAAAGAAGGAAATGGAGAATATTAAATATCTGAGAAGATTATATCATGAAGCCAAGACAATGAAAGAAACATAATGGAAGTACCTCTCTACTCTAGTAATGGAAGTCAAAATAACTTACTTTCTGCTTTCATTACTCTAGAGTTTGTTGCTTCCCCCCACCCCTGCCATGTACATTTTGAAGATTTTATTGATTTTGCAATGAAATTGAGAAGAACAAAATTATACTACTTTGATTATATCACCCTGGCTTACGAAACTTTGCGCTTCTATCTTTTATCTATGACTTAATGTGCAATCATAAAAAAGAATAACCTGGTGCAAGGAAAGGTGGGCTGACCTTTCACTGTATTTGTATTTGATATCCAAGCCAGGGGGATTATAAGATAAAAGTTGGCCACCGTTTCAAATATACAGCTCTGTCAGAATCGGACAGATTTTATATTAAACTAATAGTTGCTTTAACTTTCCACTTAAAATAATTCTGTGCCCTTCTATATTTTTACTAGGTGGCGTCTCATGGTGTATCAAATCACAATATAATTACATATTTCAAAATAATTAAATTCAATTAAATTATCTTAAATTAATTAAATAATTAAATTAACTCCCTAATGAAAATTTGAAAGTATTTATTAGCAATAAATCTTTTTTTGATAATAATATTCCTACTCTGAGAATTCAGGTAAAGGGTCTTTTTTAAGACACTGCCTAAGGTCTTATCCATCTTGGACAGTGGCTGTGCAGCCCAAATATTGCATAGCGCCTCTATTTCATGTTAACAAAAATTTATTTCCTATATGACGTATTTTAGTCCTTGGTTCTTATGTTCTACTTGGAGTGATCAAAAATGAAACTTCTTTAGCTGCTTGGCTATGACTCTGTATTGGAAGCTGCCCAGTTCTTGACTCTGCCATACAAAAAGAGCATACAAGAACATCCTTCAAACAAAATAGCCATCTTATCTAAAAATAGTCTTCAAAGCTTCAATGCTTTGAAAGAGTAGAAGGAAGTAATTACGGCAACATCTGTTAGACAAGAATGTATCTTCTGTCTCTACGGAGTAGTTTATCCTCCAGCCTTGCCTAGTTAGTCACATTGAGTAAGATGTAGAAAGCAGTAGATTTTTTGGAAACAGAGTAAACAGCAAAAATTGAAACATATAATATAAGATTTATTTTGTTAGCAATTTTACATTTTATTTTATTGAGAAAAAAGGTATAAGCAGACAAAAAAATCAGTAAAAGTATATAAAAGGGTCAGGATCATCCCTTCTTTAAGGTACCATGTGATTTGTGCATGAAAAGAAGGTTTGTATGCAAAGATAAAGGAAAGAGGGGAAACCTAAAAACTAATCACTGATTTTAACAAAAAACATCTGTGATGATAACTTGGAAACAGGTACAACAGGATTCAGATTATTATAATGTCACATGTTGACCAGACTGAAATAATACCTGCATTTGTGATCAAGGAGTGAAGACATTGCCCATACTTGAACAGGATGCCAATCCTCCCTGAGCAGAAGCACTAAAAAGCCAGCTAAAAAAGAGTGCCTTGCTGGCTTTAAGCATAATAGGAAATTTAACTAGATCTTTCCAGCTAGAAGTCAATGTTTTGTACTTTGCATGCATTGCATTTGGTGTTTTTTATACTCAGATGAGAACTACCCTGCCAATAATTTTAAACAGCTAGTTTTAAATACACATAATACAATTGTGAAGCATTTTCTATGTAACTTTGCAATGTTCTCCTGTCAACTGATGTACCATTAACAGAGAATAAAATTTTTTTGAGTCTTGGTTTACTGTCATACTCGTAATAGAAATACCAGAGGAGAGTTCAGTGTGGTTTTATATGACTTTTCTGAAAAATGTTTTCTCTAGACAAAGTCCTCTTTACTCTGCCTCCAAAAGTGTCAAAGATGTAGGCCTATCCCTACATCTTTCTTGAGACATTGAATGTGTTCCTTTGTTCTGGGTGGTAACATCACTTGTTGACAGAAAGAAACATTTCTCTAAAGTTCTGAAGAAATGTGTTTTTGTTTTTTGTTTTTTTTCTGTATGCACAGAGACTATTTCTGGATGCTGAGGTCTTTGTTGGTCAGATTTAAAAGGATTTCAAACTATTTAACACTATGGATTTTGGAATAAAAAACGTAAAGGTTTCTGGGTTTTTTTTCTCCTTTGCTTCAGGCATTTTTTCCTTGAAGAAAGCAAATCACAGTGAAGAGAGATTAAGATAATAAATGCAAATGTCATTCTTTGTTTCTCTTCACATAGATACCATGCTAAATATCAGACCATTAAGTGACTCTTTTCTTACTAGGAAATGAAAGACCCATTTTCCTGAAAATGTTTGGTCCTCTTCAGTGTCATTCCAAACCACACGGAGAGCTAAAAAAAACTTCATTGTTTTAAAAACATGTATATAAATGGGTGAATGAATTCTTAATTTGCTATCCTTATCTATACCACTGAACCCTGTTTAAAAACTTCAAATATATTTCACTGAGAGCTTAATTATTTAATATGGTGTGCTCAAAGCCAATCTCAAATTACTGTCTTTGACACATCCAAGTGCAGCAGATGTGGAGCAGAACCATGCTATCACAGGCACACTACAAGGAAGCCTACACTTACTGTGTCTTTTTCTTACATTCTATCTTACTATTTGGACCCCCATGTGAGTACTGTATACTGGTTTCCTTGCTGCCATTGAATTTTGAGCTATTTATTTCAGTTATTGTCCTTTGGTTTTCTTCTGATTGAAATATAAGCCACTTGATATTCAAAGAAAATATGCTTCAAATTCATCAAGAATCTTTCAATCAAAGCATTAACAGCTGGGTATGATAAATAAAGAATGATAGTAGAGCTTAAACACTGAATTTCTTACTAGGTCATTAGAAAATTATAATGCATATTTGATGGAAGATTTTTAAATGTGCAAAAGAGCAATCTCATTAATTCTGCTTTTTTCTTTGTATACCTTGCAAGGTAAGAGAGGTAATTATGCAAAGGAAAGTGAAGGTAGCTATTCATATAACATGAGCTATTTGAATTAGCTAAACCTTATCTCTGTTCTGCACTACTTATGAAGCTGCTCTGAATTTGAAGTGAGAGTTCTTCATATCCACAGAAAAAGGCAGAAATCACTGGTAAAGTATTTGAAATTATACTTTGCTACTGCTGTTCTGTAGCCCATGGAAATCATGTTAAAAGGTAATATATAAGGAAACTGTACATTTTATCTACAAAATAATTCAGGTTAGGATTAAAGGCCCTGGTCTGAGTTTACACAAGGGAGTTTTGTGTGAGGCTATTTCATGGCAGTTAAGGGTTCACACTTAAATGTTTTGAGAGTACTTTTATGTAGTACTAGAAGTGAAGGACAGTATTCATTCCTGACAGTAAAAGTAGTATTACAGCATTTCTTTAATCTTATCTATGGAAATATAGAGAAGCAAGCAATAATTTGGACTGACATAGACCATGGGAGGCTGTTAATCCCAACTCTAGCTCAAAGCAGGGTCAGCCATAAAGTCAAACTAGGATACTCTGGACTGGAAACTGGACAGACTCTCTAGACAAGCTGTATTAATTCGTCACTGTGCTCATTACTTGCCTGTGATCATTACTTAGAAGTTTTTATATAAAGTCTGAACCTTTTCATCTTTTAACTTATGGCTATCATCTGTGTTCTCTTAGGACCCCCTGAAAAGATACTTTCCTATCTTGGTGACCTCCCTATAGATGTTTAATGATGTCTGTGAGGTTTCCCCATAGTCATCCCTTCTCCACACTGAATCAGCCTCTCCTCACGAGGAAAGTGCCTTGATCAGCATAGTGGCTTTCCACTATACTTTCCCTAGACTATTCATTTTTTTCTGTTTGCAGTGAAAAATTAGACATAGGATTCTAGATGCAGTCTAATGAGAGCTGACTAAAGAAAAACAGTAATTTCTCTTGATGTACTGGCTTCACTTCTGTTAACACAGCACAGGAGGCTCTTGGCTCTCTTTGCTGCCAGTGTTCACTGCTGGGTGATGATCAGCCTGCTGTCTGGCAGGATGCCCAGAACCTTTTGAGTAGAGCTGCTTTCCAGGCTATCAGACCCTACCCTGTAATGCTGTCAGGGATTCTTTCTTGCCAGGTACAGGGTGTCCCATTGAGGACAGCCCATGGCTCCTGTTGATCCCCTCATCCAGCCTTTCTAGGTCTCCTTGATGGCACTCCGGTCCTCAAGCCCAGTGACTAGTCCACCTGCCAGTTTGGTGCCATCTGCAAACTTGATAAGAGCACCACACTGACACTGCTCAGTCTTTTATAGAGACATTAAATGAGATCAGTCCCAGGACAGATCTCTGAGGCACTACTCTTGTTATCAGCATCCAGGTAGCATATCACTCATTAAACATTGCCCTGAGTCCAATAGTTCCAATATTTTTATTTTTTTTCCTTTTCCTAACTGGTTGTCCATGCATCCAAACAACATCCTTACCTGGGCACAAGAATACTGTTGGGACAGAGTGACAATAGGCATGCTAAAGACTAAAATAATGGCATCCAGCACCCTCCTCTTATCTAAAAATCCAGGCATACCACAGAAAGCAATTGAGTTGGTCAGGAATGATTTGTTCTTGATGAGTTCATGATGGCTATTCCTAACCATTTTTCTTTTCCAAGTGCCCAGAAATTTCAGAGGGATCCATTCCTTAATTTTCTCAGGGACTGTGGTGAGGCTGACCAGCCTGTAGCTCTCTAAACTGTTTCCAAGGTTTTTAGTAGATGGGTGAAACATTTGCGTTCTCCCACTAATTGGAGAATCCTCTCCCAAAAATAACTTGCCAAAAAGCTAGTTGCCTTGCAATGACACAGGTCAGCTCTCACTACCCTTGGATACAAGGAGTCCATCCCATAGACTTACCTGGCTCAATTTCTCTGAAGTAATCCTTGACTCATACCTCATTCACTGATAGCAGATCTCTTCCTTGAACTTCCTCTTCACTCCTGTCTTTTAACAAGGGCCAAGGACACCTTGTAGGAGGAAGTTTGACCTTTGCATCCCTTTGCTGAGCCAAAGAAGACACAAAGTACTTCAAACCTTATCTGTCCCCAGTTTTAATCAATTCCTTCAATACAGTCCAGAAAATTCCTTCTTCAACACTGTGGGTTTTCAGCAAAGTATCAAACCCTTAACAAAATAAAAAAATATATATATATAATTTTAAAGTGTAAGGGATTTACTCTAAGTTTTCTGTAATACTCTAGTGGCATACTAATTTTAAAAACTGGGGGCATTACACAGATGTAGAAATGTACAAACTATGAAACTTAGGAAGCCTTCCAAAAGTGTTGGTGCTCATAAATCATACTTGAAGTAAAACATCATTGTGGTTTTGGAAAACCTACACTTAATAAATCATTGCTTAGCAAAAGATTTTTTCCTTGCATGAAAGAGAGGATGGTGCGTACACTTCATATACAGTAATTTCACGCTTATAAGCCGCATCATTTTTACTAAAATTTAGCTCCCAACCCGAAAGTGCGGCATACACTCAGGAGCGGCTTATATATGAACAAATTTAGGAAATTTCCAAAGCCAGAAGTGGGAGCCTGCAAGCGCGGCGGAGTCGCCCACCCCCGACAAGCGAAGTAGCAGCGGCTCTGCCCAGCCCCAGCAAGCGCAGCAGTGCTGCCCATCCCCCGCAAGCGCAGTGGCGCTGCCCAACCATGGCAAGCGCAGCAGCACTGTCCACCCTGGCAAGCGCGGTGGCAGTGGCAGCCAGGCATGCCACTCTCCCGCTTCCTGGCAGCTGCGGCGAGCGGGGCCAGGGCGGCTCCATGGCGGCCACCCCAAGCAGGGCCGAGCCAGTAAACTTCGCGATCCTGTGATTCTGTTACTAATTCACAACTTTGTGAAAGTTGCACGTGGATCCTCACTGCGAACGAAAGTGCGGCTTACAATCCGGTGCAGCTTATTTATGGAGAAAAAACTAAATGTTGCTGACACCCTGGAAGTACAGCTTATAATCGGTGTGGCTTTGTAATCGTGAAATTATTGTCATTGTAGTTTTTCCTTCAGAGGGGAGAGGGGAACAGAAAGGTTGCAAACCATGCCCCTTTTTAAAGGATATGCATTTAAAAGAATACTGAAAATAATGGACATATTTCATGATGATTGGACAAAGTTACTCCACTATAAAAATGTGTCAGTTGTTATTGCTGTTGGTAAAAATATATAATACACATCTTGATTTAATGATCACTTCAGTGATCACTCTTCCAGTTCTGTTAACTTTAAAAGCATGCTTACTCACATGGGAAGTACATGACTGGATGTATTCAAAGTTTTCCTCTTAACAAATTTCTGTTCTGTTATTTTGTAAATATAATAAACTAAAAATCTTTTTCTATAGATTTATTAAATATTTAGTTGCATAGAAGTTATTTTATCTGTCTTATGAATACTTATACTCAAGATCGATTTCTTCTGCCATTTACAACTTATTAACTGGTCATGTGGCAAAACGTGATTCCTTTAACACATCCTAGTACTGTTGCTCATGGACTCAACAGAATGGTGCTTCTAGAAAATTACAGTAGTTTCACGAATACAAGCCGCACGGATTATAAGCCGCACCCCCGGTGCCTCGACAATGTTGCTGTCTTTGTCAATAGATAAGCCGCACCCCGAATATTAGCCTCACTTTCGTTCGTCGCGAGAATCCGTGCGCAGCTTTCACAAATTGGCCAATTAGTAACAGGATCGCGGCATAGCGGGCTTTACTGGCTCGGGGCGGGGCCAGGAAGGCTCGGCCCGCTCATGGTTGCCGACGGGGCCGGGTGGCCCAGCTCAGCGCCACGGCTCGGCGGGGCTGGCCGGCTGGTGCTGCCGCCGCCACCGGGCTCGCTGGCCCCCCTCTCCCGTCAGCACCGCCCCGCTGCCGCGTTCGCTCGCCCGGCTGGCAGGGCTGCCGCCGCCGGGCTCGCCGCCCGCCCCGCTGCCTCTTTCGCTCGCCCTGCGCCGCGCCTCGCGAGCGCCGCGCCTCGCGAGCGCCGCGCCCGCCCCGCGGCGCCGGCGCTTCGCTCGCGGCGGCGGCGCTTCGCTCGCGGCGGCGGCACTTCCGCGAGCGGCGGCGGCGCTTCGCTCGCGGCGGCGGCGCTTCCGCGAGCGCCGCTTTCGCTCGCCCCGCCGGCAGGGCTGCCGCCGCCGCCACCAGGCTCGCCGGCCGCCCCCTCCCGTCTGCACCGCCGCCGCGTTTCCTCGCCCTGGCTGGCACTGCAGGCCCCCGCACCGCCGGGCTCCCCCACGCTGCTGGCCCCGATTATGCTGGGCTTCCCCCGCTGCCAGGCAGCCCCACCCACCGGCCTTCCTGCTTCTGCCATGCTCCCCTGCACTGCTAGCCCCAGTTCTCCCGGGCTCCCCCGCCATGCTGGCTCAGGCTCTGCCGCCCTCCCTGCCCCGCCCTGCTGGCTCAGGCTCTGCCGCCCGCCCCCACACTGCTGGCCCCGCCTCTGCCAGGCTTTCCCACCTCTGCCGGGGCCGGCCGGGCTCCAGCTTGGCTTGGGGCTGCCGCGGGCTCTCACTTCCGTGTTGGCAGCTTTTAGAATTTTGTTAATAGATTAGCCGCCCCGGAATATTAGCCGCACTTCCGGGTTTCCACCAAAATTTTGGTCAAATTGGTGCAGCTTGTATTCGTGAAATTACTGTACTTCAGAACTGAAGTGATGTAATTGAGGCAGGCAGCTATTAGGGCTTAGCTGATGCATGATAATTCATTAACCCATAGAAATTCAATAGCTTTTGCTCATATGATAATAAAGTATATGTAACCCTTCATTTTGTTAATGCAAATTAAAAATCAGTGAGTAATTCTTTAAATTTCAACAAAATCTTGTTCAGTATTGTTTTTGTGATAGTAAGAAGCATTTTTTTTTCTTTTTTTTTTCTTTTTTTAAATTAAGGAATCCAAATCTTAGTGTTAGATAGAAATATATTCAAAGTTTGGTGAAAATCAACCTCATTACATCTCTATAATAATTCTAGGCGTGTAAATGGAAATGTTTCAGTAACTGTTGTAGGTTAATTCTTCTGCTAGAGTTATGGTGTCATATACCTTAGAATAACTGTTCCACCAGCTTTTTTTTTCACTAGTAGCAGAGTGAAATTATTGGCATGCACTACTCTCTCCATTATTTCTTTCCTTAAGAAAAAAAGAAAGATCTAGCTAACGAAATGTCCGTAACTGGCAGTAATAAGTTGAATTCAATACTATTTGAGCTACATTTGATGGTATATTAATGTGATGTCTCAGGAGGAAAGACATTAACATTTTTTAACACTTTCTTTAGTTTTTTAACATTTCCTTCCAAAAAATGCTTATAAGAACAGCTTATGATTTCAATGTTCTTTCAAAGATGGATAAATATGTAACCTAATAAAAATTCTCCAATAAAAGCTATAGTAGGATAGAACATTCTTATGTGTTAGATCTTTATAATTTCAATAGCAATGCATCAAAACTATAAAGATGTTATTATCATGTTATTAAATATTTTTTCCACTGAATTACCATTGTACAAGGGAAAAGACAACGTACTCTACTAAATTGTCTATTCATTAGCAACAACTCCCCAGCCATTTATAGTAGAAGTGTAGCTGGCTGCTACATAGTATACTTAAAAGGGTTGTGCAAAAAAAAAAAATTTATTTCATCTTTTCAATATCCTTTCCCTTCATATTTTTGCTTAATCTATCCGTTGCTGTCACTTATTAATTAAGACTCACAGAATTATAGAATTAACTAGATTGGAAGATTATGGAGCCCATCAAATGACCTCCTGCAATTGCTAGTGAGCAGAGTTTAAATTCTGTTCTCCTTCAATAATATTAGCACCACTAAATGACAGGAAATCACTTTGTAAGACAGGGTTCACAGTAGGTAGATCATTAAAGATTTGCATTTTTTCTGCCTGAAAGACCACTGGACTTGAGAGACGGGTTATCTTCCTAATTAATTTGTTTCCAGATGTTATATCAAAACAAGTTTGAACAACTTGCTTATTTCTGTTGTTGTTGTTACTGCTGCTGCTGTTGCTGCTGTTTTTGTTGTTGACACTGACACAGGCTACCCAGAGAACTTGTGGCTGTTCCATCACAGGAATTGTTTAAGTGCAGGCTGGATGGTGCCTTGAGTAAACTCATCTAGTAGTGGTATCCCCTGCCCATGGTGGAGGCCTTGGAGCTATATGATCTTTAATGTCCCTTCCTACCCAAACTCTTCTATGATTCCAGTATAAGGACTGGAAGTAGCACTGGTAGTAGTTGGAATAAAGAATACATCATAAAAACAAGGTTTTAACAAGCGAAGAATTTTGTTTTGATTCTTTGCAGCTGGTATAAAGTAGTTCAGAAGAAAGCAAGCAAAGTGAGGATAAAAATGTTTACCTTTAAATGGAAATTTTCCAATTTTTTCTCATTTAACATCAGTTATTATTAGTCTTCTTTTAGAAAATTGCTTTCTTCTTTCTAAAATTCAGCTACAGACTATCTGTCTATTGTACCATTTTCTGAACAAACTGCTAACATTCCTGTAATTGCTTCTAAAATACATCAATTCAGCAGAGCAATGCTGCTGCTACTACCATCCAAATATCAGTCTAAGTGTAATGTGGACCATATTAACCATGGGACAGGGAACAGAGAGCAAATAAAGGAAGAGTTTGATATATTATCTCTAGTAGGTAATCAATGAAAAGTAATTTGTGAAAATAATGAGGGAAAGTGATAGTAAATTACATTAAATTGTTCTTATATACACACACTGTGGGCCTAAACTTGAAAATGTTAGTTGTTTGTAAAATTTAATATCTTCTATGGGAATTTTGCACCTCTAGGAATTACAAGTTCATGTGCTGCTTTCTAAATTTATGAAAAGGAAGATGAATATGCTCAGAAATAGCAGAAAAAACATTTATGGGAATTTGCAGTGAATAATGTTTACTGTTAATAACACATCAACATAATAACTTACAGGTTAAAAGTTGGGGGTTGGAATAAATTTTGAAGAAACGTTAAAAGTGAAAATCATGAGAAAGACAGTAGAAGTGACAATGGAAGAGTTGATATATAAGGGAAACTTATGGAAAAAACCCACTTGGACAGTGACAACAGTAGAGAACAAAAGAAATTATTTACTTTGCTAAATTCACATATTTATCTTGTCCAATTACATCAATTCACAGTAATACAATCAACATATTTCAGAAATATTTAATGATCCATTTCTTTTTTCACATATGCACCAATCTCTACTGTCAAAAATTCATTTATTATACTATTATATAATACTATTATTACACAATATCAAGTCATAAATCCTTGATATCTACCCACAAGATATGTGCATTTATATGTAAAAGAAAGGACTCTCTCAAAGCAAAATTATGCATTTCAGCACAAATATACAGACCAGGCACAAAGTAATAACCAAAAGTATTTAAAAATGTTATTTCTATTATTTACTAAAAAAAAAAATAAAGAAGATCCTGTCTGTCTTCAAGAATAGATTATGCAAATTGATGAAACAAATGTGCATTAAGGTGTTTTACCAAAACAAAAAACCTAAGGAAGATAGGTGGCTTCCAGTTTAGGCTGCTTACCATTATTTTTTAAATCTAAATATTTCTATATTTCATATTTCCCCCTCTATTCTACATTGTTGCAGTCCCACCTTGTGTCCTGTGTGCAGTTTTGGGCACCACAGTATAAGATAGATATAAAACCATTAGAGAACATCCCAAGGTGAGGGTCTGTGAAGATGGTGAAGGGCCTTGAGGGGCATAAAGAATGACTGAGGTCAGATGTTTTTTTCAGCCTGAAGAAGAGGAGACTGAGTGAAGACCTCATTGGAGTCTGCAGCTTCCTTGTAAAGGGAAGTGGAGGGGCAGGAACTGACCCTTTCTGTCTAGTGACCTGTGGTAGGACTCAAGGGAATGGCAAGAAACTGTATCAGGGGAGGTTTATGTTGGACATTAGAAAAGGTTCTTCACCCTGGAACAGCTCCTCAAGGAAGTGGTCACAGCACCAGTCTGACAGAGTACAAAAAGAGTTTGGAAAATGCCCTCGGGCACATGGTGTGACTCTTGGGGATGGTGCTGTGCAGGACAGAAGATGCATTTTGGTGATCCTTGTGGTGCCTTCCAGCTTCAGAGTAGTCTATGATTTCATAGTTCTGTGATTAATCGTGTATTCCAAAGTATGATTTTACTCAACTTTAACTCATTCTTAAACAGGTAGGAATAAATTTCAAGTGTGCAAATATTTTTAGTAAGAGTGGGTTTTGGACGTAGATTATGATGATCTTTTTAGTGGATTACTGTATCAACAGATTGCTAGTTAGACTGCATGTTATTTTCATTTCTTCTCTAACTTCCCAAATGCCTGCACATTTTGAGAAGCTATTATTATATCACTTTTTTTTTCCTTCTTGTATACCTGAATTTTAGAATCACATCAGAAAATGTGTTACATAGTGTTTGCTGTAGCTGCTATAAATGTTTCGAATCAGATCATATTTGCAAATCATTGATGTTCAAATACAAAAGAGATTTCAAATTATCTGTGAAGTAAAAATTTGTTGTGAACTGTTGACTACTCGGAAATATTGTAAAATTTCAGAAATTCCTGAGCAATTTAGGATGTGGCTGTGGGAGATTCATGGAGTATATAATTCCTATTGTCCAGGCATCTATTTTTTTGCTGCTTCTAAAGACAGGACACAAAGTATGGTGGACATTTGATTTAAATCCAAAAGTTCTGATTATGATAGTTTTACTTATTTCTGATTCCTTCTAGTCGTTTTGTTTTGTTTTGTTTTGTTTTGTTTGTTTTCATTTATTGGTTGCTGTCAGTACTACAGGCATTCAGTGCTGTAATCACAAACACCTGTAGTGATAACTATATTTTGTTGTAATCTTATCCTTAAAGGATAATCCATTTAAGGAGATAGTTTTCCTGTGACATGTACTTACTTACACTTGAGTTATCGTTTAAAGATGAAAAAGCATTTGTGCTTGTTGGTAGTAGAATTATTAAGACTATTACAAAAAAAATGTGCACATACCAGAAAAAATTGGTATTTTAACTTCTTTTAAAATTCACCCCTCTTAAAGAATTGATTGAGACTTCTGTTCTTGTGCCAATTCACAGAAGAATCAAACTAGACATGCAGCTGATTAATAAATTAATATATTGAACAAATTAAGGTTTTAACAGAAAGGCACAGTAACCCAGACAAATTTATAACATAATGATATGAGAGATGTACAGGCAGTACAGAAGATGTGAATGCAACTGCCTGAAGAGTCTGCCAATAAACCAGATGCTGCTGTGGAGAAAATATGTTTCTCAGATAGCATCGGGGTAGTGTTTGTCATCTGAAAGTGAAAATTACTTCTGTTTGTAATGTGATAGGGCAAATAACACTGTTCTATCACTATACAGTCATCTTTATTAAGTATCTTTGGAAATCCATTATTTATGTGGATTTTACATTTCATATTTCACTAATGGCAGGAGTACCTCAAGTAAGTAATAATGGGAAAAGTATTTGATTGAGTGATAGGTAAATGATAGCACAGACAAATGCATTTTATATTTTATCCCAGGGAAAAACTGGACTCTTCCTTTACTCTCTGCATTTCAACAAATGCTTTTTCAGACTTAAGACTGGACAAAGATGAAGTTAAAGAGGTGTCAATGACATTGAGATTCAAGGACATTTTTCTTAGTTGAAAAATTCAGAAACCGAAACTTTAGGTTTTTTTCTTCTCTCTCTGTATATATCTATCTAGATCTAGACAAATACAGATATATGGATTTATATAAAAACACAGAGAATCCTAATTCCTTCCTTAGTCTGTATGAAAGAAAAATTAGACTTCATCTTTCCATCTTTCTCCAACTTAAAGGCCTTCAAAACAGAATTGTCAACGACCAAGTGGCACTCTACTTCTGAAATTATGAAAGATCTGGAATTCTTTGGACTTCAGCAGAGTCTTTATGGCTTGGCAGGGAATAATGAACATAAAACATGCCAAAATTGTGTCCTAATGATATAAATGATAATAAAAAATTCTGCAAAGTTGTATATTTTTAATATCATCACAGGCAAGTATAAGGTGACACTCAGTGTTCCTTCACTGTAAAGAGATTCTATGATAAATTGCAGCCAAAAAAAAAAATGCAATGCATAAAATAAAATAGCTCTTTTTCTACTGGATTAAGTGTGACAATTGAAGGCACAGCATAGAGTTAATTTCAAAAAACACTAACGCTAACGCTTTTATATATTATATATATAATATAATAATATCTTGTATATATATATATATATATATATACACAAGATATTATATAAGAAATTCACTACATAGTGCAAAATTGACCATGGATTTGTTTGCAATACCTCGCATCCTTAGGCAAGTTGCATCACCTCTGTGTAAGCATGTTTGAATGTTTTAGCTGTACAGTAAGTGAACATTTGTATTTCCCTAACAATGAGTTTCTGTGGAGTCCTAATAAAATTAAAGTATTCTGTTTAGCAACAGAAAGTCTAGAATTGAAATAAACTATTTAACTGATTGACATTGCCAATACCTTGACCAAATCACTGGTCACAGCAAGACCTTTTATGTTAGATACTGAAACAGGGAAGAAAGTAGGAGCCATAGAGACATGGAAGTCTGAACTGCACTGGGACTACCCATTATTTTGAAAAACTTCCATTGGTTTTAGGGATTTTCTGATGCTGAAAATTACTACAGGATAGAACCAAACCCACAACATAGGAGTCCAAATGTAAATTCATTGAGGTAACTATGATACAATATTTTTTTTCCATTTTGAAAACATATAGACAATAATTTTGCCATCTGAGAGATTCATCAAAGTAGATCTGTTTTACCATGCTAAAAATAAGTTCAATAAAAATGTATCTTCCAGAATTACATGCAGTAGGTATGAAGCACAATTACTTTTGTACTAGATCACAGAATCATAAAATATTCCTTGACTGATCAACTGCTCCAACATGTCAAAGGAAAGGGAGTCTAGATGAGAGTTTCTGACACTGTTCAGTCACCTCATGAACTGTGGTTCAATACATGATGACTTCACCACATCCCTAGAGAAGTTCTTCCACTGATTAATTGCTCTCTCTGTAAAAAAATCCCTTTTTTATCACTATGAATTTGTGCAGTACAGCTTTCACTCATTGTCCCTTTTCCTATCCAAATACCAATCAGCTGTACCAGATTAGCACAAGTTTGTTGAAGTATTTGGAACTGCGCTATTTGAAGTTTTCCAGCAGCCCTGTTAACCTGAATACTGATGTAACATTTAATAGTTACATCAGGATCAGGATCTGTTCTTTAAAGTCCTAAAAATATTTCTTTTGCCTTAGTGACAAAATCCAAATAATAGAATCATTTTTAAATCAGAAGTTGGCTCCAGTGAGGATTTCTACTTAAAAGCTGGTGCTGTGATATATTCTAAAATTATTTGGTAGAGTTCAGTCTGTTGACAAGAAACCATCCATGGATTAGAGCTTATATGGCTCTGGGGCTGTAAATAATGTCCTGATTCAGTGCTTTCTCATGGAGATCTCAAAATCATTTGTAAACATAGGATTTTATGTTAAAATTTAAGGAAAAACAAAATACAGGAGCCAATGAATGTTTAAAGAAAAATAATATTGTCATTTACTTGTTATGTGTTTTGCTGTTGTGCTTGTCCCTCACACAGCCTAGTTACAATAGATGGGGGAAAAAAAAGAGATAAAATCAGTAATTGTGATTTAGAGAGTGAATTTTTATATTCATCAGGAATAAAACATTTCCAAGGCTATCTATTCCACCCATTATTCCATTTTCTATATGAAAAAATGAATTCTTTCATTGTTCTACTGTGTTAATCCATTCTTGCAGAGCATTGGCTTTACATAAGCAAGAATATTGTTTGCATATTGGAAAACTTCTTCCCACTTATACTCTAATATGAAAATAATGAATTCTATTTTTTACAACAGTCACAAATGTTGGCAATGTTTGTGTTACAAGCATTTTTTGATAAATTAAATGGTTATTTAGCATAACTATTACCAGTGGCACCAGGAGATTTCAAGGATAAAACAGGATAATTTAAGTTTAACCACCTGGAATAATTTAATAAATTTAAAATTATTTCAGCAAACTTGTGTTTTTCAAGTTTGATGAGAGCAGCACTCCACTTAGAGTACTACTTTATGAAGTTAGCAATTTAGAAAGGAATTTGTCAGCTGTGTTCAATGCCTGGTAAAATATGGGTTCATTGAGAACTATCCAAATGACAAGGATACTACTTTAAAAAATGCATGTGGATCAGTTCCATTAGAACATTTGATTGATCTAGAGTGCTATCAAAAAAAAAAAAAAAAAAACCCCAGGAATTTCCAGACTAGACTGCTCAGAATAATGGAAGCTCATAAACAGTTAATCTTGTAAATCATTTAAGAATAATAACTAATTGTTCATGCAGTATTTCCAGAAGTATAATACAGTGTCTTCCAACTGGTTTGCATCAGGAATACACTTATTTGTCAATAAAATCTGCTTTAATAATTATCTCTAGAGACTTTAAAAAAAAAAACAAACAAACGTTTACATTTTTCTAAATGAAATTTAAATCCCATTAATTAAAATTGATAATGATAAATTTCCTTTTTTTTTTTTTCATGAAATGAAAGTGCATAATCAGAGAAATATAAAGTCAGACAAATTAATTTGTTTTAAAAATTGGGAGATGCTGGGTATGTCAAACAGATGCAGGTAAACAAGTTGTTGAATGAATAGTATCTTATCAATTCATATGAAGGCTCATCTGCAACAGGAACAACCATCTCTTTCAGTTCCATAGGGAATAAATTAAAAATTTAAACGAAGTATTAAATTAATGTGGGTTTTTTAAGGAAAAATGAATATGCAAATGAACCTGACAGAACATTTGATATGTAAAATCTTATTCAACCTTACCATTTCAACTATATTTATTAGAGTCTTGAGAAAACAAATGAAAATGAGAAAAATATTGATCAAATGTTTCCCTTTTTTCCGGTGTTCCTTTAACAGAAGGTAGTAAAATTTCAAAAATCTGGGGTACCTTTTTCTGGAAAGCCATGCACTATTATTTCACAAAAAAGTTGTAATGCAGACTCTGAAACGCCTGCTGTGTGTTTCTATGTACTTCTGTTCTCTGATGAGCTGACTTAATAACTAATGAACTCAGTGGGAAATGTGATTATCATAATCAAAACACAACATTCCAAATTATTTTCCGCAAATACCGGGCACAAGAGTTTAAAATGCCCATGAACACTCTTTCTAATAATGGCTGCTATACCTAGCAAGTCATAATTTGTGAAAATAACAATATTTTCTCACTGCATAGCCTCATTATCCTTTTGCTTTGTATATTTTTCTTGCACTTATTCTGAATCCTCCAAAAACTTTATCAAGTCCAGCACTGCATGTTATTTTCAGAATGCCCGACACTTCGTATTGCATGAGGGATACTCTTTGCTGCTGCCATAACATAAACAAATAATGATTTTTAAATTCTATTCAGTTGCTAGGAATACTTGACACAGTGATAAATATGAGAGAATATGATTTTATTTATTTATTTACATGTGATTGAGAATGGGGCTCCACTGCCCTAGGCACTATTCAAATAAGTGAAATCTGAATGAAGCAGTGGTGTGGATGGAGGCGTGCGGCCACCTTTCTGTCATAAGCAAGACGAAATTACGTGTCAGGAATGACAGTAAGAAGAAGCAGGACTGTTGACTGCTCTCTGGCCGAGAATGCACTGCAAAAGCAAAGGAAAATCTTTATCAGTCTAGTGACTTGAGCCATTGGTATAAATTGCCCTCTGTGAGTTTCTGTGCTACTGGCACAACCTAGGTTGTGATTTGACTACCTCCACATCTGTACTTCATGTTCCCAAAGACACAATAATGCTCAAAGCACATTTGCAAATACTGACTATGTTTATGGGATGGAGAACTGAAAGGTCACTTTGAGGCCTGTTTTCAGGAACTTCTCAGTCTTTGATTCATTAACTTCCTGTAAGGAAACAATCTAGATATATTTTCAAAATAAGTGAGTGGAAACAAACATCTACATGACTAGGTTCTTGCAGAAAGAAGTCAGCTCAGATTATGCATTCGTTCAATGTAGTAGGATTTTGTAACAAGTGTGCCAGGACATTTTTCTCAATGTATTTATACCCACGGATGATTTTAATGAAATTGTTCATGTATCTTTAAGTAAAACATGATTTTCTGCAAAAAACAACTGAATTAAAACTGTGGATCTCCTTTTAAAACTTATTGTCTAACACATTATTTTTCTGAATAGAAGTTCATTGCAATATAGAAGTTCATTGCGATAGTGAAATCTTATAGTTATGAAAATTTAAAAAGCAAACCACAAAACTGGCATGGTTTAACCTAACCAAGTAACTCAGCATCATACAAATGCTTGGAAGGTAAAAGTGCAGTCAGAAAGACTTTTGTAGCTTATTTCTCAAATGACAATATTTATTAGAATTAAATTTATTAATGAATTTTTCTTACTCAAGTATGAGTGGTTTGATTTGGTAGAAAATCAAGCATTTTCAAAGAAAAGATAATGAGTCACACTGTTCAGATATAAATTGAATTTCATGTATTTAAAGCATATGTTTAGCACACAGATATAAATCACAAGGAAAGCATTTAAGTTATAACCAAAAAAATCCTTGATATGATGCTTTGAATCCTAGTTCCTCCTATCTGCTGTTTGCAAAAGTAGGAAAAATTACTTAAGCAAGAAATACTTTGTGGGGAAAAAAACATTTAACTGGGATCAATAATGGCCCAATAGAGTCAATACAGGCTGACTGAGCAGCTATCTGAGCTGGGGCTCTTTGCTACAACACAGGGAAAAAAAAGAATAGATATGTTTCTAGTCCTGGCAAGCAAGTAGAAAAACCCCAGAGCATGAATAAAAATTACAATAATGTAATCATTTATATGAGAAAAAGTCATAGAAAATATATTGTATTTACTTAATCCTGTCACCCCGGGCTTGCAAATGTAAAGAAGGTGACTTAGTGTTAAATGATTTGTGTTGTTCAGTGCTGTACTGTAGTCAAATGGTTGATATTTGACAGACGTTGAAAGACAGCAGCATTAACCTTGTCCCTTCATCCCAGATTATGCAAAATAATTAGTCTTTCTGCTTCATTAGATGCCTAAATCTACTACTTTGGCACCTGTGATATCTTTCAAGATATATGTTATCACTAACTTGACATGTACTTGCCTGTTTGGTGAATATGTACCAAATTATTTAAGGTAACAAGATTAGAGAAATTTCAGATGAGACCTCTTTGGAGAGAAAATCTCAAGTTAAGTGCTCCCCAGGTGTTAGCCTCAGAAAAGATTCTTTCATCTGTAACTGTACAGAACGTGTTTGGCTGTTTGAGGAGAGATTACAAATCTACATTTCTCTGTGAGCTGAAGCCTAACACAGATTTCCAGGATGACTATCAGGCTGTCTGTTCTGAGATATCTTGGTCTATGCCTCTGGCAGGTATATTCTGCTCTATAATCAAAGGACTAAAGGAATTTTGAGAATAAAGGAATTGTTCATATTTTTTTTCTAAAAATGTTTTGAAACTTGGTCTTTCATATCCCTTTGGGAAGATCCTATCTCAAGGTAATAGGTATTTAGGGGTAAGGTGTTGACTGTTCTTTAAAAGATATGACAGATAGGGACTCAAAAACTGTATAGTAACAGCTTAGGAGTAGAGGACCATCATCATCTCTGGCTTTTCAAAGCAGTTTCAAATTTTCTAGGCACATTTGGGCCAGGATCCATTATCAAAAAACAATTTTCTTATGCGAAAAATGTTGTTACGTAAAAAAACCCAAAACCAACACCTTATGCATAAACACTGGAATTTAGCAATACTATCATTAAAATTGTAGCAGCTTGATCTTTCTAGTCTTGCACTTGCCCTTACATTGCATTTCTCCGTGGTCCTCCTGCTATGGCCTGGAAAAGCTTATACATCATGGAATTACAACTTGCTAATAAAGTATTTCTTTCATTACTTCAGTGAAATTCTTTTAAGAACAGAGTCTATGTGACTTGCCTGTTTGTTAGCTTCCTTTAAAGCTTGAGATGAAAGTTTTTGTCATCTCAGGCTTTGTTTAAATTATTCAGCCTCGTGCAAGCTTAGTCATCAGCTGTGCCATGTTCTCAATACATGGGCAGAGCTGGAGCACTATGGAGGTGAGGCTGGCAGCCAGGAGATGCCAGGAGAATCTGAAGCTGTTGACAGGCACTCACTAGTCTGGCTCTACCTTCTGTAATACTCGCAGGTTGCACACAGTGGAAATGATGTGATACTCACATAGCATGATCATGAACTCAGTCCAAAAACTACAGAGCATGGAAGGCAGAGAAGTGTTATACGACGCAAGGCAATAACACCAGTCTCAGCAGTGGCAGAGACAGGAGCCAAGCTCACAGTGAGCTCTGCACATTCTCAGCCTTTCTATGAATGTGGGTTTTTGTTTGTTTCTCATGTTTCTACATTTCTGTAGAAAGCTATTGATGCACACTACATGTGTGCATCACTTTAGATTATCTAAAACCTCATTATTGGTCATCCAGACCCCGAAATAAAATATTTCCAGTACCTAAATTACTATCTGTGTGAACAGATTTAAATATTACAACATAGGAAATAACATGTTGTGTTTATTTTGAGACCATAAGAGTTCAATTTTTAGCTTCAGGGAAGCTTGAATTATAAAGATTCCACAGGGAAACAACATTAAACTTTAGTTTGATTTCTGGTACACTCTGGATTGCAATCCTTTGTGGACTTGAACAATCATCATTTCTGTGCATGAGTTCTGCTCAGCTTCCATTTCCTGTGCCCTGCAGATGCCTTCATTTGCGGGCTTCTTTATTCTGCTTCAGTAACTGGAGTGTGGGATTATATGCTACACCTACTGGGCTACTGCTGAGATTTTATTTATTCACGGAATTTTGCTTTCTGACAGGTCTTGTTATTACCTGGCATGCACTCTTTATGGTGATACACAGGGTGTCCTTCTACAAAAATCATATGACCATGCACAGTCTTCCTTCAGAAGAGAGATACGTCCTTGTGAATACTTTATGTGCACTTACCTAAATGACTTACTAGTTTGGATTTCCTTCACCAAAGACAAAGAAAGGAAGCAAGAAACATCCTTTTCACTTTCTAGTACGCAGGAAAAGATGCTAGATACTTCTTAAAACTCTGCCAAAAGAAAACACAACTGTTTGTATGCTTCTTCTGTCTAGCCCTGGCTTTTCTACATGACAGAAAATGTAGTCTTATGAGAATGATAGGTATTACAGTTGAATTTGTCATACTAATGTAGGATGTAATCTTTCAAGATACTGCAGGCCTTTTGCTAGCAGTAATGAATTTCCAATAACATTTAACAACCTAAAGATCAAGTTCTAGTAATGAATATGATAGCCATGAATACTAATACAGTTTCAACTATATTCATATTCCAAAACAATACTGAAATGTGGAGAAATGAGACATTAAGGCGCATTGAAGAAGTTTCAATAAATCAATACCTAAAGAAGAAATTTTTCAAGTCCAATTATATTGGAAGTTTGAAACAGAACACAGATAGGAAAGTATCACCACTTCCTACAGTTTACAAGTCTACCTTCCATCTTTCACACCAGACACTAGAATAAAATATGAAAATAAGAGGACAAGAGTAAGTACCCTGGGTTATTTCCTATTAAAATCAGATTATGAAATGTGTCAGGAGAACTGTTCAAATATCCCAATTTGTTAGTCATCAAATCTGCAAATGCGGGTTAAAATGCTACATGTAGAAATGTGCTGACATTTGTATACAAGCATAATTATGGTTTTTTTTAAAACATATTTTATATAATTCTTGTTCAACATGCCACACAACAGACCCTTCAAGAATCAACTCCTCTTAAAGTGAGAAAGAGAGAATTTTTTTTCATGTGTGTTTCTGTAGCATTTGAGACATAACTGAATGGTGCTATAATTTTTTAGATTTTCTGATCTGTGAATAGTGATAAATTTATACAGAACATCTGAGACTCCAGACATTTGGAGGAGTCTAAAATGTCAGTTAGATCTTTATTTACTATCATTATCTTATAATCCAGTAAGCCTTCATCAGAGACACTTTTTTTGGGTTTTTTTTCCCCCTACAGCTACAACACCTGGTCTCTCTTGGCAATAAATTCTATGTGTTATACAGCAATTACCTCTGAGATATAAAAATCTTCCTTGAGATCTGGAGTGGCAAGCTAACTCATGGAGTCTTTTCACAGTCACCAGAATTATATATGTATTTCATAGACTATTTTGCATAATCTCAAAAAAATTTTGATGAATTCAGCACCTTTAAGTTGTAACTTCCAATCTATTTGGAGTTCTTGACAGGTTATTGAGGTAATCAAGCACACCTAGATAGAAGAAGAAAAACTCAAGTCTGGGATTTTATACATTTAACTCACTATTAGAATTCATATCACTAAAATAAGCTGGAAAAAAAATGTTCATGTAGTATATTTTTGTGTGTTTTGTATTTTTGGTTGGTTGTTTTGTATTTTCGGCATGTTTTCAGAAGAATGGAAGAGAAAGTTCCTGAAAATACAGAAGGAGATACTTGTCACCAGAACAAAAATCACTAACTTTTCAGAAGTAGCCTTCTTTTACCAGAAATATATATTAAAATATTATTGGGATTCTATGTGCCTACCCTTTATGTATTGTATTATTAGGTACTGACAGTAGGATGATGATGTGGTGCTTAATGTGTCAGTTCCTCCCCTACTTTCATGAAGAATCCCTTTTAATTGTGAAGACGTGCAGTTTTGGTGAGCTGTCAGGGAATGAGATATAGGGCTAGAGGGCAGGAACAGTATCACAGAGGATCTCGATGAACTCAGGGAGGAGTATAGCAGAGTTAGAAATGACACAGTGTGCATCAGCCTGAATAGAAAATAGGCAGAAGAATAGGGAATAAGTGCAAAAAGCCAAGGGGATATAAAATCAAAGTAAAGTCTAAATATACCTCTTGGTCAGGGATGAACCTTGGGGCAGCTTGCACGACCTTTTAAGGAAAAAATTCAAACTATTTTGCTGATGTACTAGAATATCATAATTTATTTGCTTTGTTTATGTCCTAATGTTATTAATTAACAACAGAGGTAAAATCTGGACTGTATCTTAAAATGATTGGAACATATAAACCACTGTGTCAGACCTGGAATTCCAGGATTCTCAGGATTTCTCCCTTCTTTTGCAATGGTGTCCTAGCACTAGGCAATTTGTTATTTCTTGCTTTCTGGTCAATGCCTAAATTGTGGAATCAGAAAACCTCTCCTCAACCTTTTACAGATGTGAAGGGCATATGGCATATGCACTGCACAGGTGCTGTTAATTTGCTGATCTCCTGTCATCGCATAAGACTGTGTGGTGATGTAACAGGGCTATCTTCTTGGAATTTAGATGTTGCAAACAGCACTTTAATGTTTTAAATTTGGCAAGGTTTATTTTTTAAATGGATTGACACTTTTGTCTCTAGGCATAGACAAAACTGGCAAAATAACACCCTGTGACAAGAGATGGACTGATTTTTGAGTTATTTAAGCTAGACTGTGTTTTTCTACTTGATGGGAAAATTCAAATTGTAACTTCTCAGCAGCGGTAATTTGTAACACTACAATAATCTGGAATGGAGGGCGAGAAGACCCACATACAGAAGTGTTTAAATTGGCTGGAAGCAGGAATTCTATAGCCAGAGGGATGAACTCGGTTGAAGAGACAAGAAACAGACAGCGTTTGCCTCTCCTGTAGCCATCCTACAATGTGAGCATGCAGGAGATACATTTGGGCAGCAGAGCAACCCCAAGTTTGGACTAAAGGCTGGACTAGATGCCCCACATCAGCTTTCACAGGACTGGTGTTAATATAGGCGGGTATAAGGAGTCAGCTTAGCGTAGGACTCAACTGAGTTAGAAATAGTGTAAATTTTTTTGCATAGGAGTGACTTGAGGGCATTAGGGCTTGCCTGTTGCTTTCCTAAGAATGCATCGATAGTAAAATATTTATTAACCATACTAAAATGACCTTTAACTGTGCAGCAGAAAATATGTAATTATGCCATAGTTTCAAGAAGAAATATGAGGTCTCCCAAAGCAATGAACGCTAAATATTTTTGAAGTTACGTGCAGGTATTTGTGACAAGGATAGCTACAGAGTAGAAGTCCAAAAATAATGTGCCATAAGAACTTGAATCTTGTCCTCATTTTTCACATATTGATGGCAAAGCAGTTCATAATTTAAAATGGGTCTCAAGAGAGGTACATATTCTGGAGTGCAACTTAAACTGAGTCTATCTTACATCAAAGAAATTGAAATATCATTAACACACAGAAACCATCTCTCCAAGGTATAATAATGTATTCTATATGTCAGCCTGCTGCCCACAACGAATGCATATTGTCCCATTTATCACTTGTATTATTAGGGTCTTGAAATCAAGTGAAAATAAATATACTACTCCTTCTCTTGTTTCTCAGTAAAATTATTGAAGAATTGCATTCTATTTAAAACAAACAGATAAAACCAACCCAGATACCCAGCTGCTGGGAGAGCTTATATTAACATCTTGGAAAAAACCGACTAAACTATAGATTAAATGTGTATATATTTTATTAAAAATAATAATCCATTTTTATCACAATTGCAATTGGTCATTTTCACCAGTGCAGACAAACTGATCTTGTTTTAGGGTTATGAAAGACAAGGACAAAGTATTGATACTTTTACCACTATGGTAGACAGTTTCCAATAGACTTGTCTGACTTTCTAAAAGATTTATCAATTTGCATCATGGACATATTGTATCAATTGAACAGTATTAAAGGCTTGAAAGCAGAAGTCACCTGAATACACTTCCCTCACAAGGAAAAAAATCTCACAATTATGTCCAACAACACTCTGTCTGCTTTGAGCTGTTGAATAGTGAACTAAACCTAGCAGAGATAGTGAGTTCTAAACTAGCATTATATCTCAAACGGATAATGTATTGTTTTTATTTTGTGGGACTGTTGTAATGTGGTCATACCACAGAATCATCGAATTACATAATGGTTAAGATGGAAAGTATCCACAGTGGATCGTCTGGTCCAACCTCCGTTCTCAAGCAGGGTAATCCCAGAGCACATGGTGCAGGATTGCATCCAGATGATTCTTAAATATCTCCAGTGAGAGATACTCCACAACCTCTCTGGGCAACCTGTTCCAGTGCATGGTCACTGCACATTAAAGAAGTTCCTCCTCATGTTCAGGTGGAACTTGCTGCTCATCAGTTCTTGTCCATTGCCCATTTGGAGGCAGGATCACCTCCCTTGAGCTACTGGCACTGCTCTTCCTAATGCACCCCAGGACACCACTGCCCTTCTTGGCCACACAGGCACACTACTGGGCTCATGGTCAGTTTGTTGCCAACCAGGACCCCAAATTCCTTCTCTACAGAGCTGCTCTCCAGCAGGTCCCCCCCAGCCTGTACTGGTGCATATGTATTGCAACTCTAAAATACTTACATTACTTCCAAGTCTTGGAATGACTATAGGCTATTTTTGGATGGGAAAGAGGAGAAATTAAATTATAAGGATATGAGAAAATAAAAAGTAATGCAAATGTATAAAAGCTGGTTAGAATTTAGATAATAAATTTAGATTTGGATGAAAATTGGTAATTGCATTTATTCATATGCAAAATAGATTTTCATATGCCAATCTGCCAACTGAATAACTAGCTTTAGTATGTCCACTAATCTGAAATTCAAATAAATCAGTCTTTGAATAAGACAAAGTAAGTAGACAGATAATTTTAAAATGTAGTACAAATTTATAGGAAACATTAATCTGATGTCGTGGATCCCTTATATTTTTTAAATAAACTGAATTTTTGACAACCTCAGTAAAAATACTTGTTCCAGATTCCTAACACAGTTTTATCAAAAATTATGGTGTAATCCCATATATTGCAAAATAAATGGAAAAATATGTTACACAAATGGATCTACAAATATTATTAATATGGCATGCAAACCATTCTATTATTCTGTAGTAGACAACAGAAAAAATCTGAACATTCTAGAAATTATCAGGAACATGTATTACAGATGTCAGATCAGATTTTTCATTCTCTATTGCTTCAAAGGATGCTATAACAATTTTTAAATTAGCCATATAATGCTAAATAGTGTCAGTTTTCTGGGATGCATGAAGCAATGAATGTGCCAGCCATTTGAGAAACTCAGCAATGTTAAATTGAAGATGGATTCAGTCATCATTGAAGATGTATGTGTGCTTTTTTTAATCAAGTGGGGTGGGTATCTACTAAACTTGCAGTCAGATTTTCCAAAAACTAGTGCAATATTCAGCCCTAGTAAATTTCTCTGTTCTTTATACAGAATAGAGAGAATAGTTAAGGCAACAGAATCTCATCTGGAATTTTTTATAGACATCAGTCTTATCAATTAAATGCAGACAACCTGAACTATCTAAGAACATTCATCTGCTTCTAGACATATATTAAAAACAGTTGTTCCTTTATAGTTAGATAGGAAGATGGGTTACAATTTAAATTGCACTTGAAATTCGAAAGGTCATTTTATAGTTGACTTTGCTGCACATGCTTTCTATGGTGATTTTTGTCATTTCCATATATGAGAAACAATCCTACTTCTGACTGCAGATACCTTCAATGCAGCTGAAATGTTTTTGTAATTTGCAATTTTCTACTCCTAAAATATTTTTGTGACTTTTAATAATTTGACATATTTTTCATACACCTGACTTGTTTTGAAGGCTTTATGTCTAAACTAAAGCTTTTCTTCCAGGATCTGTGCCTTAAAAATTATTAAACTTTCATGTTAAGTAATTCAGTTGCTTCTTCTAGTTCTAGAAAGTTTTGCCTATTTTTATGCTTCAATTGCAGCAGCATAGCTGCATGGTTCAATAGAAATTTAGAATGCCTTTATCCAAAATACACCTTTTGAGATGTTCTTGGAATCTGCTATCGTCTTATAGAACTCACTAGCAGTTTAGAAATGTAAATCTTTTCCTCAGCAGAACAGCTCAGGGTTTTGTGGCCATTTCTAAGTATTCTTAGAACTGTTCTGCCCCCCAAAGCTCTATAAATACCATTCCTTGTTCCAGCATCACACAGCTCCTTCAAAAGTGTCAGTTCACTAAGAATGTGCCAAGACATAGGGACAGTGATCAGATATGGAAGCTGGAAACTCAGCTAAAGGCAACTGTGGGAGTTCCTGTAACCCTATGAGAGTAAAAAATGAGAAACATGACCTAGTTGTGGATGTTTGTCTCATCTCTTTCACTAGATTCTAAAAAATTTGCACCTCACTCTTACATAGGAGTGAAGGAAAGGAAAAAATAAGGTCCCTGTCTCCTGACCTTGAGGGATAAAAGTTTTTCCTCCTAGAGAAAAGTAGAGACTTCTCAGGATGTATAGTTTGGATGAGCAAGATGATGAATATGAGCAAAGGTGAAGTTAAGGTACTTTAGCATTTAAAAAAACCCCAAAAATTGGCTATTCTCTGTTGGTTATCCTTGACTATTTTAATTTATGTTGGATACCTCAGAGCCATTTGTCCATAAGGAATTCCTCAAACACATGCCCCAGCAATTTGTATATACCCAGTAGTTTAGACAAAGGTAAGAAATGGTTGTTATAATTCTTACTCTTGAAATCATAAGAGTTTTAGCCTACTAGTTCATACCAAATTGTTACAGAAAAAGAAAGAATAATAACATGATTCCAATTATTACATAGACCCTCTCTACCCCTTTCCTTTTACTCTGGATTCTGGGATTGGTGGTTTCAATCTGACCTTGGTGGTGTTGGAGTATTGCAGTGAGTTGTCAGCTCCTGGACAATTTCACCACTAAGTGGAATATAATGTGCAAGTTAATGGTTTCTACTTCCTCACTGTAGGATCTACTTGAAATAACTTTTTTTTTGTATATTTTCTAACACAATTTTACACCTACACTCTTTTTTCATTGGTCTGCATTTCTATATTCTGTTCAGATTTACTAATAATAGTGGCTTTTACCTATGGATTAATTGCTCTCCTTGTTCCCCTTCAGAGGATAACCTTTTTTTTCCCATATTTTTCATCTGGCTTACTATGAATACAATTTGATACTAACAAACAAATGTGCATCCATTTTAGCACTATCCACCTGTGCAATGAGATCATGCAGTCAGTTTCATTTATCTTCTTCGTATTCCAAGTTACTTACAGACATTTGAGAAGGGCCATCCATGCTTCTTAACACAGCTTTTGCTCTGTATTAGTATCACATTATCTGTTAGCTTGCTTTTGGCTCACTAGCTGAAGAAATCTGTTTCAATTTTATTTTCAATATTTGAGTACCTGATACTGTGGGGATAATGACATATTTTAAGCCTAATAACGCTAATGTTGAGTGTTATATCCAGCTGAATAAGGATTATATAAAATACCTGTCAGGTACTTACTTGCATCCTTTTATTGGATGGAAATGGAGCACTGTTACGCCAACAAAATAGTATCTACCTTTTCTCCTCTTTTCTGTGTTCTCCCTTGCCTGCAAGAGTTTTTTATTTTTATCTTATTTAAAGCATTTATTATTTGACAAATTGATTTTACCTTTTTTGTTTAAAATAAACATTTCATACACAAATAGCATTTTAAAAAATCTGTGGAAATTCCAAAATCTACTAACTAAAATTCGTGTTAGAACCTGACTATTAGTCATGATCCTTTTCTTTTATCTACATATTTTTACATACTTTTTTTCCTTGTGGGAAAGAGCACCTCTTTCTTCAAAATATCTGAAAAAAAAAAAAAAATGACCATTGCGTACTGGGAGATGACAACATTTCAAGCAAGCACCCTCTTGGCAAGCAATTAGGATGGGTCAGGATTAAAAAAAAATGTAACATATTTGAAGTGAACCTTTCCTCAGAGATCCATCTGCTCCCTGACGGTGGGAAAGTCAGATTTCAAAGAGGTTCCACCTGTACAGCTGCTGCAGAAGAGCTCCCTCTGGCAGCTCTGGATACAAAACTCATCTAACAGAGGCTAGCACCTGAAAATCTGCTAGCATCCACTCCAATGTAAACAAAACTTCTATTTATTTCCACTCCAGCTGGAGTTTTTTTTCCTTATTCTTAATTTTAATTAATATTTATTTCTGTATCTCTGTGCACTCCCACAAAAAAACCCCCTTGAATGCAGATAAAAAGTGCATTAAATATTCATTTCAATGTTTATACTAGGGTTTGTTTTCCAAATATTCAGGCGTGGAATACTATAATATGCTATTATTAATATTCTAAAAAAAACAAACCACCAGGAGATAAATAAAAATAAAGATGTGGTATAATGGGAAAAGGAAATTCCCAGAAGAGGGGAAAAAAAAAGTAGATAAAAAGAAAATAGCTGAAGGTACAGAACAATTAAAGTATTAAAGCAAATCAGTACCTCATGCATTGTTATAGGAATAAATTAAATAACAACAGTGAACTCTATATCTTTTCAGTGTGAAAATTCAAGCTTCCTTTTTTTTTTAATATTGCATTTCACTTCTCTCTTTGATATTACATAGCTGGGTTTCAGAGAGAATTAGAGATTGAAGCATAGCCCATAGACTGAGAAAAACTATTGTCCTCCATTATTCAGCACGTATTTGACCACATCTAGAATACTGTGTCCTTTTTTGGTCTCCCGATATAGAATAGACATGCATAAACTGTAATGAATTTGTTGTGAGGTCACTGGGCTGACTGAGACTGGAGCATCTGACCTGTGAGCAGGGTCTAGTGGGCTTGATTGGCCTGCAGAAAGACCAGTTTTGAGCGGGTGGAGGACTTGTTGAAGATGGGACTTGACAAGACAGTGCTTGGTGGGTGGATGAGCAATCATCATAAGTTGAATTTTTTCCCCACAACTGGAAGAGGTTTCTGAGAAAATCTGTGTAGTCCCCACCCCTGGAGGTTTTTCCAGATCTGATTAAACCTGAGCAATCTAAACTGATTTCACATTTGACCCTGACGAAATGAAGACCTCCTGATTTCTCTTCCAGTCTAAATTATTCTATCTATGCTATCTTTATCTGCTGAAACACCAGCCAGGTTTTTTCTGCTTATTCTAATATCACCTTCCAGTTGTTAATTTTGTACTCAGCATTTTTCCTTTTAATGTATATTAACAGGTGCAAAGTCAGTGTCATCTTTTCCATGACCCAGAAACCCTTCTGTGCAGCAAGAAATCTCTGGCTTCCAGCAATTGGCTACAATGAATGGCCAAGCAAAAACAAAAGGAAGCAGTAATAAGCTATGACTTCCAACTTTTTCCATACTATTTTCATTAAAAATACATAAACTATAGAACTAAAAGACACACCACTGGAGTGGCACATAATGTTTCATCCTCAGCCTCTACTGTGCATGTTAATTTAGACTATCGTTCTTAAATATTTAACCTATTTTTTTTAAAGTGTATGAGAATGAATAATCTGCTGGTATCATGAGGTAAAGATAGATATAATAATTTCTGAAAAAAATTCTGCTTAATTTCTTAATTTATTCCAGAGACTTAAAAATGTAGTCATCAATTTGAAATCAAAATTTATTAAAACACCAAAGAAAAAAATTAGTTACAGTTAAATATCATTAAGTTGCTTTAAACACAACAATGTACTGAATGATGCGGTGTCCAAATCTTAAGGGAAAAGAGTGATTTTCTTGGGGAAACCCAAGATTCATAAATAGATGTAGTTGACAGATACAAGTCATAGGGCCCACAAAACTTCACGGTTTTATTAGTAAATTATACACATGGCATGGAAATTGGTATGTTAGTCCCTGACATACTGTATGAGGGCATGACAGTGGGTTTGAAAAAAAAAAGTAAAGTGAAAAAGAAGAGAAAGAGAAGGAGATTAATGGAAGGAGAAGGGGAAGGGGAAAGAGAAAGAGAGAAAGAGAAAGAGAAAGAGAAAGAGAAAGAGAAAGAGAAAGAGAAAGAGAAAGAGAAAGAGAAAGAGAAAGAGAAAGAGAAAGAGAGAGAAAGAGAAAGAGAAAGAGAAAGAGAAAGAGAAAGAGAAAGAGAAAGAGAAAGAGAAAGAGAAAGAGAAAGAAAGAGAAAGAGAAAGAGAAAGAGAAAGAGAAAGAGAAAGAGAAAGAGAAAGAGAAAGAGAAAGAGAAAGAGAAAGAGAAAGAGAAAGAGAAAGAGAAAGAGAAAGAGAAAGAGAAAGAAGGAAGGAAGGCTTGGAGAGACTCCCTTCCTCCACACCTTGCCTTCGCACTGCCCCTATGAATTACGTGAGGTTGTGCAGAATAACCTCTGGGTCCCAGCCATGCTTCCACCTGCTGTAATACTTTGATGCCATTCTTGTATTATGGTTCTCAAAATGTGCACAGGACAAAAGATGGGGCTACCCCAGTGCAGAGCAGGTTGGGCAATGCTCTCCCTTGCCCAACTGGTGATTCTGTGCCTCATGTCCCCTAGGACACCATTGACCCTTCTGGCTCCCAGGGCATTTCTCACTTATAATTAACTTGCCATCAACTCAAAACACCAGACCCCTTTCTGTTAGGCTGTCCTGAAGCCTCACATTCCTCAGTTTGTACATATAACAGGATAACCCCATCACAGGCAGAAAATCTGGCATTTGTTCTCATTACATTTCATATGGTTGGTGATTGTGGAGCTCTCTAGTTTGTCCAGAACGCTCTGTAAAGACTCTTTCCCCTTGAGAAATTCCACAGCTCCTTCTAGTTCGGTATTGCTGGCAAACTTACTTAATATACATTCAAGTCCTGTGTGAAAACCATTTATAGCAATGTTGAGCAGTGGACCTAAAATTGAGCCTTGAGGAACCCCATTAGAGAGTGATCAGGAGACTGATGTAACTGTAGCACTTTTTGCCTATCCTGTCAGCCAGTGTTCACCCAAAATTTTAAGGATTTGTCTGGCTCTGTGCTGGCCATTTTATCTAGAAGGGTAATATCAGAGGCAATGTCAAAAGTCAAAAAAACCCCACATCTACCAGCTTAATTTGGTCAGTTAGATATGTGTACTTGTCATTGTAGAAAATTATGTGGTTAACCAGGAGATTTCCCTTATGTACCTATGCTGGCTGTGACCAACAGCTGCATTGTCTCTCAAGTGGTTTTCAGTAGCTGCTAGAATAAACTTTTCCCTTTCCCCATTGCAGTCTAATGTAAAGCTCTTCTAATGATCCCTGCTAACTCTTGAACAAAAAATCCTTTTTCCCCTTTGAAAACAGCGTGCCTTCTGTATCAACCACAGACCTAGTGTCATGTAAACTGGGCCAGGTTCAAAAATACCAAAACTCTGCCAATGATAATCAGTCACATAGCCAGATAAGCTGTTTCTTCTTGTTTCTTTCCTTTCCGTTCTCTGCAACTAAAAGGATGGAGAAAAACACAAATTGTGCTCCCGATCCCTTAATTAGTTGTCATAAGGCCCTGAAGTCTATTTTGACCATCTGTAGGTTTCTCCCTTAGCTATCTGTTAAGGAACCATTCCATATGGTAAATCACCTTTACAAATTAAATATTTTCTTAAATCAACTAACTTATCATTTAAGCATTTCTTTTATCTACACATGTATTATTTAATCATTGTGCATGCCACTTTTGATACTTGTGTATAATTTTCTACATTTACTACATTGGTTGTTATAATGTGATGAAGCTCCTGAAAGCATGAAAAATTTCTAGGATCATACATGAGTCTCTCTTGGTTTTAGGGTGAAGATATCTCCATTGCTGGATGGACAGGGGAATATTAGAGTAGTCCTGCCAACAGGTTGAGTATGCATGCTGTTATGTATTCAGGAGCTTTCACCATGTCAGAGCAAAAAGAAAGTCATTACAGGTTGTTTATAATGCTTCTGATAACAAGTCTGAAGACTCAAGTATTTCTAAGAAATTAAAATGTGGCCATAATTTGAGGAATACACCCTGATGTTTGAAGCAAAACTTAGGACAAGACTATATGTAAATTAAGCAGAAGTGTGGGGTGTTTTCTAGTACTGTTTAATTTAGTAGTGTAGAAATAGCCTTAATTGGCTGAATGATTGGGGTTGTACTTTCCAAAGCTTTTCCTCCGACGTAACTATGCATTTGACACGCAACTGTATTCAGGTTTAGTGAATTCAGGTGGAATATGTAAGGTAAATGAAGATACTGGAGATGAAAATACAATGTCATTACAGAGAAAGTAGGAGAATGTGCCTATCAGGGTGTTCATCAGATGAAGAAAAATAAAAGCAGATACCATTGCTCTTCATGTGAAACTCAACACCTCAGTTGTCATGTCAGCTGAAGGGTAAAATGAGACATTTTTGAAAAATATTATGGGTTTCTTACAAGATAAAGTCAATTTTCTTCTGCTTATACTTAGTTTTAAAATACTTTGAGAACTTAAGTTCAGCTTTTCTCTCTTCAAGCAGCTTCCTACTCACCTCTTGAAAGGACTTTTTTTTTTAATGGGTAGAGTGTCCTGGAGAACAATTATGTGAATTATGCACAGTTTCTGAAGCTAGTTAATGGGTCCCATTGTACTGCCAAAGCTTTGGAAATACATCTGTAAAATACCAATTTAAAAAAAAAAAATGTAATTACACTGGTATGAATTAATACATTATGACACAATTCTGTGGAATGAAAAAGAGAATAATGAAAAACGTGCAGAGGGCATATTTGTTTCTGTCTATGAGAATCACATAGAAATGAAATAATATGGTGTTCTACCCTTACTAGCTATATGTCATCTACCTCAAGGCAAAACAAAGTACTAAAATCTGTAATAATCTGTTAAACAGATCATATCAGAAAAAAGTTTCATATTAGCAATGTGGGCTGATTTTATTTGCCCCAAGTATTTGACATATTATGGTATGGAATTTTGGGTTTAACTCTTGGGCACTATTTAACTCCTTTACAAAAGTTTTCCAAAAATATTGTTCCATTTCTCCATATTTTAATGTTTTTGAAAGCATTTTCTACCTTCTTTTGTATACATAAAATGTTGCTGACTGCAGTTTTTAAGGACAGTAATGTTTCAAAAATGAAGCTCTGTATCTCTGTATTTGCTAGTGATCAGATATGCACTCAATGATTTTTTTATCTTCAACCCGATGAGTGATTAATGTGTACGTGAAGTATTTGAAAATGGATACTATAGCAGAGCATGAGTGAAGCTGTGATACATTTTCTATGATTATCCAGAGATTCCAGATGTCTCTCACAATCTTCAGGTAGTCATACCTCTATTCTTACACCAGTGGTGTATGTCAGTGGCATCAAATGCTCTTCTGCTTCTGAAATGGGAAAGCACACATATTAACACTAACCAATAAATTTTTTAGGTTTTGTTTTTATTGGTGGTTTTTTTGTTTGTTTGGTTTGTTTTGTTGGGTGTTTTTTTGTTTTGTTTTGGGTTTTTTTGTTTGTTTTGTTTTGTTGTTGTATTTTGTTTTGCTTTACTTTGGTTTTTTTGGGTTTTTTTGGCTGGTGGTGTTTGGTTTGTTTTATTGTTTTCTTCTTCACCAGCTTGACACAAGTATTAAAAAACCATCTGGTGTTAATTTCCACCTTGACTGATAAAATAATGCATCTAGGCAAACCTACTACTAAAATGAATACAAGCAAACCAACAGAGATGAACCTGGCATGCCATAATGCACACACAAGTACTTCAAATGTAGGTGCTTATTTTTTGTATGAAATGAATGAAAGTTATGTGTGCTCTGATCTAAAGTGAATTAGGATTTTAATAAAATTTCAGGATCAAACTCCCCTCCTAGAGTCACCAGAATAATTCAGGAGTGATTGAACACATTACAACAGAAACAGTATCATTATTTGGCCTTAAGGAAAGTGTCAGCAAGATGTTGGACTGAGAAATGTGAATTTATTTCTAATTCTGCTTCTTCAAGTAGTATTAAAAGGGTAGAATCAACGACTAGATTATGCTATTTTGCATTTAAAATACAGAACCAGTATTTCACAAATATGCAATTTCCATCTATATTTAATGTTTCCCTCAGTCTTAGCAAAAACTTGTTCTAAATCTCTTGTGTTAATTTGATATGTCAAACTAATTTTACAGTAATAAAAGTAGTTTTAAGACAAACATTGAAATTATTATTCTAAAGGGTTAAAATTAATTAATCAGCTCTTCTTGTAAAAATGCTGAGATTTGAAGATAACAAAATATAACATAATTTTATTATTTTTAGTATGTGGGGTTTTTATTAATTAATTGCTTTTTTGTTTATGTTTGTCTTTTATATTTTGATTTGTAAGTTGTCAGGTTAAACAAACAAGGTCATATTTTCAAAACTGTACAATATGTATTTAGAAAATATTTCTGAAGTATTTGTAGTGAATATTGAAAGAGCAAGCAAAAAAGTTATTGAAAAGAGTGCAATCAAGAAAATACAGAGGAGGGAAAAAATTGGCATTGTACAGTAATTTCACTATTATAAGCCGCACCATTTTGGTTGAAATTTTGGTCCGAACCTGGAAGTGCAGCTTATAATCAGGTGCGGCTTATATACAGACAAAGAATGAAAAGTTGCTGTTTTAGTTTGGAGGACAGGTGTCTGCTGAGAAAGGCAGGAGCTTCTCTTTGAAATGGAGAATGTAAACCCCCTCCCTCCAGATTATTATAATTTTGAAATCAAGGGGCTTTCAGGCAAAGATATGGGAATTAGGAATAACAGTTCTTTTCTAGGGAAATTAAAATAGAAATACAGTACTACAAAGAAACAAACTCCAAACACTGACAAAGTCAGAGTACAACCTGACATCCCATCAGCAGGAGTGCTGGCAGCAGTCCCATTAAATGGTGTCTGCATCCTCCTGCAGTGACAGATGTGATTCAGTTGGAGCAGTGGTCCTGTAGAAGGTGCAGTTTTCTTTCTGGAGGTGATGTGGAGAAATCCAGTTTTCCTCTGGAGTCCAGTGGAGAAAGGGGCTGCCTTAGTGTCCGAAAACCTCTGTTTTTATCTTGGTAAGAAATGTTGGGCTCTTCCCCCTGGCTGGAGCAACTTTCAATGGGATGCAGTAATTTTACCAGTCACACAGTGGGACTCAATGGCCATTAGCAGAAAATGAGTCTCTGGAGGAAGGATGGGTTGTGAAAAGATAAAGAACAATGCCCTGCCTGGTTTCAATGGATGGCCCATTAGCAGAATATCTGCCGTGGAGATAAGGATCACTGCCTCACCTGGTCTCAACAGATGGTGATAGAATAGATACCTTTTATCACACACTGTATTGTAACCCAAAACAGTTGCCGACACCCAGACATGCGGCTTATAATCAGGTGTGGCTTATAATCGTGAAATTAATTAAATGAATTTAATTGTGTGAATATCATGAAGGATTAGCTAGTGAATTCACTTCAGAAATACTAAATATATATATGCATATAAATATATGCTGGTGTTGAAAATCCAGTTTAATTATTAGCTACACAAAATAGATAGGCTACATTTTTGCTGTATTTTACCTCCCAAGGATGTATATTTTTGGTTTATTTTTCTGGAACTAAATATGCAGCACTTTTACTAAATGCACAAAGGGTTTTTAGGTTTGGGGGTATTTTAGAGATAAGATGCATCTGTTTAATGTCACCTGTAATGATGATGCCTGAACTCACACAGTCTGAATCAATCTATAGATGCATCTTCATAAATCTAATTTTAACATATGCATAAGTCAAATTGATTCTGATGAAACTGAAATATACACGTTATTAACTGTTTTTCTGAATTATCTCATAAAGAGGAACATCTTTTTCTTTCCCTGAAATTTTGCTTATTTCAACATTCACCTCTTCAATTTTCTCTGTTTGGTCTGGATGAAATTGCTTATTATCCATCATTGATTACAGACATATCTTAGAGACATGTCTTAAACATGTATTATCAGGTGAATTTGATGACTATAAAATTTCAAGTGTTTATATAAATTCAGAGGATAGTGAAATAAGCTTTATTTTTTTGTTTTTTGGGGTTTTTTTTCTCTACTCTTTCTGGAGTCTAGCCCAGAATTCTTCAAAGGGCATGTATTTTATCTGGAAAACATTCACAACATCTTGAAAGTCACTGAGGTACACCACTGGAAAAAAGGCAAAGTACGTGGCAGTGGTGCTCAGGCACTGTGTAGCATGTCAGAATCCAAAATCCCTAGATAGATATGATGATATTTACTGTGAAATAGTGGACTTTGGATCATTCACTGAACTTGAGGGTATAAGCCTTGTAGTCATTTAGCTAAACTCTCACCCTGCTTCAGCCAGGCATCTGTCACTCATCCTGCCTGAGAGGAACAAGCCCTGGAGTAAAAAGTCCCCAGATATCATCTGGAACAGTACTTGTTGATAAAGGCCTAAGACATTTCTTGAAGCATTTTGAAGTGGTGTTTAAAACATGCATCCCTGTCTATTAGCTTAGAAATAGACCCTTTATACAGTATGCTGTGAATGGATCTGTGAAAGCCACACAATAAATTGAGCACTGCTTAATTGAGCATTCCTAGTCAAGAGGAAACACCAAGGAAAAGGGTACTGTGGTTAACTGTTGTTAATCAGACTCTACTATCACAGAGCATGCTTAATCTGAAATAAAAGAAGCATCTTCCTGGAATGAAAGCCAAGAGATGCACAAGCCTACTAGTGCATGGACCTTGTTACTACAAAGTGCAATGGTACTTACTCGAGAGGCAATATTCTACTGCCACTTTTCGGTATTTGTGAAAGAAATTAACAATTGGGTACAACAAGTTAAGAAATATACACTAGAGTATGTTTCTTTATTTTTGTCATACTGTGAATATTTAAATAGTTGAAAATTAATTATTTCTGTAAAGAGCATTAACAAACAATTGCAGGGTGACTGGAGTGACCAAGAATAATACCTGTTTTTTTTAAATACAAAAAATAGATGGCTTAAGAGTAGCTTTTTCATAGTATTTAGAACCCATGTAGAAGAGGGACAATGAAAAAGAAGATAGGTAATGCACATCAATAACATATTGTGCAATCACTTCAAACCTCTTTTAATATATATTTCTTCATTAAGAATTTCCCAACTACAAAGTAGGATTCAGTTCTTGTGATGTAGACGATGAATCAAAAAAAAAGAAGAAAAATAATTAAAAGTTCTGAGTACAGTAATTTCACGACCATAAGGTGCACCAGACTATAATGCGCACCCCCCGGGAGTCGGCAACTTTCGCAACTTTGCTGATCATATAAGGTGCACCGGACTATAAGGGGCACTATTTTTTTGCAGTGAGGAGCCGCATGGTGTGCAACAAAGTAACAAATTACTGGCAGGTGCTCAATTTGCAAACATTTTTCAAAGATTGGTGTAACCTTGAAACACAGCCCCAGGCGCCCTCCCCATGCAGTGGGCCCTGGCACTCCCACCTGCCCCTGGCGCCGGCTGGCACGGCTCACGGCTCCTGGCTTCCACCGTATGGTCGCGCTGCCTCCCGGCTTCCCCACGGCTGGCGGCGGCGCCACTTCTGAGCACTTTCCCGCCGTGCTTTTTCACTGCTTTTCCACCGCTTTTCAGCGTTTTCCCGTGGCGCTTTTTCGCGGTGCTTTTTCACCACATTTTCGCCGCTTTTCCATGCTTTTTCGTGGCGCTTTTTTGCCACTTTTTCACCACTTTTCAGCATTTTCCAGCGGTGCTTCTTGGCGCTACCCCGCGGCCGCGCCGTTTCCCCCTGCTTTTCTCCGGCCGGCAGCTGCACCGGTTCCTGGTTTCCCCCACCCAGCAACTGCAACTCCCGCAGTTCCCGACTCCCCCCGCACAACTGCAGCTCCTGCAGGTCCCAGCTCAGCTCGCAGATCGCACTTCCGGGTTCGCAAATTTCCGAACTTTGCACATCAGATAAGGCGCACCGGGCTATAAGGCGCACTTCTGGGTTCAGGGGAAAATTTTAGTCAAAAGGGTGCGCCTTATAGTCGTGAAATTACTGTAAGTTGTGATCCAATATTTTGGAAGAAATTAAAGTGAATTCACGAATACAAGTCGCACTGAGTATAAGCTGCATCTCTGGGTGTTGGCAAATATTTCGGTTTTTGTCCATAAATAAGCCGCACCTGAATATAAGCTGCTCTGTCATTCGCAGCAAGGACCTACATGCAACAAAGTTGCCAAATACTAACAGAACCGTGGCATGGCGGGGGGTTTACTGACTCAACTAAGGCTATGCAGGCTCGGCCCACTAGGGGCTGCTGGTGGTGCCAGGTGGCCCAGCCCGGCGCTACCACTCGGGGCTGGTCGCCGCCTCTGGGTTCGCTCGCCCCAGCCCCGCTCCCGCCACGGCCCCGGCCGGGCTCGGAGAGCGCGCCCCGCTCACACTGCCGCGCCGGCCGGGAACGGAGAGCACGCCCCGCTCACGCCGCAGCGTTGGCCGGGCACAGAGCACCCCCTGCTCCCGCCACGGCGGCGGAGGGTGGGGGCAGAGCACCCCCACTCCTCCCCGGGCCGCAGCAATGGCAGCGCGCCCTCCTCCCCGTCCTCCCCGAACCGCGGCAATGGCGGCGCGGCCCCCCCCCTCCTCCCCGAGCTGCGGCAATGGCGGCGCGGGGCCCCCCCCGTCTCTCCCCTGGGCTGTGGCAGAGGAGGTAAGAAGAGAGCTCTCCCGCCTCTCTCCCCGCCCCCCGTGCTGCCTGCAGGGAGCCAGGGCAACACAGTAACACTGTAACAATCGCGGAATGCCAGTTTTTACTGGCAGGTGCTTGACTCAGCACTCTGGCTGGCATGTCTGGGGTTGTAAATGTCAGAAAATTATTCACAGATTAGCCGCCCCCGACTATTAGCCGCACTTCCGGGTTTCCACCAAAATTTTTGTCAAATTGCTGCGGCTTGTATTCGTGAAATTACTGTACTTAATTAGGAATTTGTTTTGTGTGCACACAAAATTTTCATTGAACTCTCAAGTATCAAACCACAATCACAATCAGTTGATACATTTTAACAGGCCACCTGAATTTGAAATTTGACAAAGTCGAAGATCATAGTCTTTGCTTGTAAACCCTTGTTTTAACTTATTCCAAGATATCAAGGTTTGCAGCCTTACACAGCTCTCTATGGTTCTGAATCTTAAAGCCATTTTGTCCTTGAATATCATCTTTTGAGGGTTGATGGCTATCCCTATCCCTACTGGTTTTAAGCCGTGCTTCATCTGGACTATTAGGTGGCTCTGTCCACACTCAGTTTGTGTTACTCTTCTACTTTTCTAACAGTGATTTTGTCCTGAATATACTGTGAAAGATATTTTGCTATCCAGTACTGTCTATTCTGCCCTCTGGTAACAACTCTCCTCCCTCACTATTCACAACAAAGGCTCAGTGTGTCTCCATTCTGGTTTTAATCGCTATCCTCTTTTATTCCTCTGCTCCAAATTATTTCATTTCTTCCCCTTTTATCCTTGTCATCTCTTCTTTTCATCTTGAGCTGTTTCACTGAGCTCTCATGTTCATTGTTCATTTCCCTTTGACTCAGCATGGAATAAAGTTCCACCCATTGTCCAGTGGTGAGCTGGGATTGCACCATGAGGCTAACATACCTCTGCTAGTCTGACACTGAAGTATATGTCCGGATATTTCTATAGTGGACCACACATTGGATCTTTAACTATTAGTATCTTCCAGCAGGTGACTGCTAATGATTTTGTTGGTTGGCTGGTTTGTTGGTTAAGGAATTTTTTTTTTTTTTTAACTTCCTGTGGAAGTCTTCAGTTCTTAGATTTCTTACTGGGAAACAGTCATCAGGACAACAGTTTTGTAAGACATTGTAAGACATCTTCATAAAGACTAATCTGAGTTACATGAATTAAGTTTTACCTTTTGTTTTAAAAATACCACAGAAATATCTACCTCATTTTGAATAGGCTCTTGTTAATATTTTGTTTAGGTAGCTCTTTTTCGATTTATAAGACTTGAAATAGTACACATGGTATATTTCAAAACAAAATTCAAAAATAATGAAACTCCAAGAAAACATTTTCTCACTTGAAGGACAGTTACACATAATAGTCTGTCCTGAAACCTCAACAATTAAGGAATTACAGTAATTTCACTAATACAAGCCGCACGGACTATAAGCCGCATCTCTGGGTATTGGCAAACATTTCGTTCTTTGTCCATAAATAAGCTGCACCTGAGTGTAAGCCACTCTGTTGTTCGCAGCGAGGACCCGCGTGCAACAAAGTTGCCAAATAGTAACAGAACCGCGGCATGGCGGGGGGTTTACTGGTTCGGCTCAGGCTGTGCAGGCTCGACCCGCTCAGGGCTGCCGACAGGGCCGGGTGGCCCAGCCTGGCGCTGCCGCTCGGTGGGGCCACTCGGGGCTGGCCGCCGCCTCTGGGCTCCCTCGCCCTGGCAGTTAGGGACGGAGCCCTCCCAGCTCCTGCGGAGGTGGGTGGGGACAGTTCCCCCTGCCTCCTCCCTGAGTTGCGGCAATGGTGGCATGGGGCCCCCCCGTCTCTCCCCTGGGCTGCGGCAGAGGAGGGAAGGAGAGAGCTCTCCTGCCTCTCTCCCTGCCCCCCATGCTGCCTGCAGGGAGCCAGGCTCCACCCACAGTGCAACAGAGTAACAATTTTTAATAATTGCAAAATACCGGCTTTTACTGGCAGGTACTCAGCTCGGCACCCTGGTTGGCACTTCTGAGGCTGTAAATGTCAGAAAATTATTCACATATTAGCCGCTCCTGAGTATAAACTGCATTTCTGGTGTGGGAGCAAAATTTTAGTCAAATGGTGCGGCTTATATTCATGAAATTACTGTACTTTAAGGAATGCTTTGGTTAAGAGAGGGTAGTACCATCAGCATGGTCACTGAAAACTTCACATGGTTAAAAACGTAACGTTTTTATCATGGGCATTCTGTAAGAATTGGGGTTTGAGAAAAGAACAAGAAGAAGATGAACAGAGAGATAATAAGAAAATAATTAGAAAAAATCAGAGACATGGCAGATATGTGTTTAAGAGCATATCTCAGTTGTCAGGTCAGTTATTTTCGTCACAGCTTATAGACACCTGAAATGGAATTTTCAGAAGAGTGTTAACCTGGACACAGTACCATGCTCAGAAGGTTATCGGGTATTTGGATCAGAGTTCGTTCTGTTTTGTCAATCTAGATCACAGTCAGGCTAAATTCAACTGAGGTGCATGTACAAATAGTTATGACTTTGAGAGATTTCGATGAATCAGACTTATCAACCGGGCAGTCCATGGGCTAGTTAATTGTATGTTTTGATTGAAATTGCATTTTATCTCAGTAGTTACTATTAAGCTGATAAAACATTCTAAAATAGCTACCTTAATACACAGTAATTTAGAAAATAAATATCACTGTCTTTGGAAACTTGCAGACAATAGTAATGCATTATCTGTATGTCTTCATCCTAGAATCACCCTTCCCCATGGTTGGCTTTGATACGAAAAGAACTTGGGTTATGTGCACTCTATCTTCCTTAGGCCTTAAATATGAACGTTGTATTCAGATAAAAGAAAGGGAGGAATGAAGTTTAAATGGATATTTTTTTAAGATGTGCGAAACAGATGTGAATGCTTTTTTTTTATTTCTCCAGAAGTAGTTATTATCACAGTTTTTCATCTCCAAAAATGTTGCATGTCCGTGTTCTTTAATGTACTCATTAATTCATAGCTTAATTTTTGTTAAGAAATTGTTGTTTGCATGTATAGAAAAGAAAGGTATTCAGTGTAAAACACAAAGCTTACCTTATTTATCCATTGAGTTATCACAACATCTGGCAGACCTGTTAAAGGTAAAATTACAGATTGAGAGATCTACATTTGTAAATCAACATATGAAAGGGGTTGGAAGTTAAATAGCAAATTCAGAGAGAACAGATTTGGCACTAGTGATTAGAAGTGAATAGGTCACTGTGCATGGGGGCTGTTGTTACCTCAGGCATTTTAAGGTCACAAGAATCATACCGGTCTTCTTACTGAGCTGTTACATTAACTCTGTTGTACAGTCTTTTTTGGTAATTTCAACAATAAGATGAAATGTGGATTACACTAAAGTTTTTTGCTTGCTTGAGGGGTGGGAACATAAGTTGTGATTTAGCCATTCATGATTAATACAGTGTTTAAAACCTGAAGCTTATATCAAGTCAGAATTCTCTAATTCTTAGTAATTGGATTTTGTTTTGCTTTTGTCTACTAAATGAAATAACTCAATTGTTCAACAGTATGTCACAGGATTGTGATAAAGTTGTTTCTGTCTTTATTGCAAAATATTATATAGTGATTTCCTTCCATTTCTTATTAAGAGGTGCTTAATCAGTCCAAAAAATGCTCTAGAGACAGTTTTTAGATACTTATTAAACATTTTCTTATCCCTTTTGTAATGTTGCTTTTGATCTCTCCTGCTCCCTCTCTCCAGCGCTTCACAGTATCACAAGTAGAAAAGGTTTTAGCGTTGTAAAGGACTGGAGAGTACTTTATATTTCATACCGTGTGAACATAGTTTAACCGTGATAGTCTGTCTTCTCTAAATTTCAGTTACACATACAAAATCCTTGCCTCAGTGACTCTGGTTGTTCCCTAAGTTTTTGAATGCCTAATTCTATCCACTTTTCAAGTACTTGTCAATGCCATGTAGGTGGATATTATCCTTCTTCATCGCTGAATATTGTCCTATTTTTTTTCTTTTTAAAAGTCTCACCTTCATATAGAAAGATGTAGCTCTACAGTCAAGTATACAGTGACACCTCTTACCACAAAAATTTTGAGCTCATTTTTGAGCTTATAACTTTTACTCCAATATCATGGCTATTTATAATTTCTTTCCCACTTATGTGTAGAGTGGTAGCTGTAAAGTCAGTAGAAATAAGAGCAAAGGATTTTGGAAAGTGTCCTTTGATTTCTGACCCTCTGAAATTTCTTTCTAAGCATTATTTTCATGTGTTTTGGCCAACTAACAGAGAAATAGTAACAAGACTTTTTTCAGCTGGATTCAAAGGCAAGTCTGAATTAAAAGGATTTCAATAGGGGAAATAAAGTACTATAGCATAACTCAGATGATCTTTCCAGAAATGTCTCTGATAAACATAAGCCTTTTCCTGGGCTTTAATGTCTTGCAATCAAGCTTTAGTCCGGGAATATCCTCAAATGGGAAGAAATTAAAAGAATATTTAATGCTCCCTTCTCAGATACGCTTAGCTTTCTTATTTCCTTGCTGGATTTGCCCAACTAGACAACTTTGTTTTTCCTTTCTTCCCTTCCCCAGAGCTAGAAAGTTTAACAGGTGTACTAGAGTCCGTGTACATCTAATCTTATTCTGTATTTATCTCTCTGAATCTAGAAGAAAAGAAAAATACAACCTTTCTTTACATACACATAGGAAAAAACCCAGATCTGGAGCTTAGGTTGAAGAATTTGTCTTCCTTTAAAATATAGAACAGATTTGATTATGCCTTGTAATTCCTCTATTTATTTGATTTTCACTTAATGTGAGTAATGTAATCATATTTTGACAATGAAATACATTAAAATGTACTGTTATGTTCAAATTCTGATCTTTTTTTTAGTAAAAGTTTTCTCATCCAGAAAATATTATTACACAAAATCTAGGATTGATTTATTTCTACATGGAGTTGCCTGTATTATTTATTGTGAATGAAAATTGTGACAATTTTTATTGTGACAATGACACTGGTGACAACTTCGACAGGAGATCACTCTTCAGTGTAAACCTCTGATAAAGAAAAAAACATCAAATTCTGGTACGCCATATACTCCCTTACTCACCAATGAAGAGTTGTTGGATACTTTATATTGTCAAGCATTTTGACTAGCCCAATTTTAATTTGGCTGAGTGTTTGACTACCCAATATTCTCTTTGCTAGACACATAGTTGAGCAGTATTTCCAGGCATGGTTTTATTTCTTTCTTTGTATTTCTGTCATTGTTCCTTGTTATAGCTCTCTGAAACAATCATTAGACTCTTATGATCTGTTTCAACTACTTTATATTTGCCTGGTTTTTTGCATGAGGTATATATCCTTCTACCTTGAATTCATCAGGTAAACAGAATAAAACAGTCATTTCAGCACAGCAAGAGTAGAGAGAAATCCGACTTCCACGCATTCAGAGTGATGAAAAGTATTAACTATTTTGGGTATATGGCTGTGGTGATTTTTCATGGTCAATTTTTGGCAATTGGATAGAGGGGTGGCTTCAGGGAGAAGCTGCTGGAAGCTTCTCCTACGTCTGACAGAGCCAGTGCCAGCTGACTCTGAGATGGACTCATTGTGGGCCAAGGATGAGCCTCAGAGAGGACAGCTGAACCTCTGACATGATTGTATTTAAGAGGCAGAAAAGAAGCTGTGCAGCAGCAAACACAGCTGAAGAGACGAGCTAGACTATGCGATAGAAGCAACTGCAGATTCCAAGGTCAGTGAGAATGGAGGGGTAGAATATGATGTAGGCCCCAGAGAAGAGATTCTTTTGCAGCCTGTGGTGAAGATCATGGTGAAGCAGCTGTGCCCCTGCAGCCCATGAAGGTTTACAGGCATTCAGAGATCCACCTGCAGCCCCTGGAGAAGCCCCACTCAAACAGCTGGATGCACCAAGAGTCCTGTGAAAACATGGGAAGCCTGTGCAGGAGCAGAGTGCTGGCAGGACCCATGGAAGGGTCGTACATTGGAGCACCCTGCTGCTGAAGAGCTGCACATCAACACTCTGTGAAGAACTGCAACACACATGAAGGATTCACACTGGAGAAGTTAATGGAGAACTCTCTCTTATGGGATGAACTCCACAATGGAAAAGGGAAAGAGTATGAGGAGTCATCCCCCTCAGAAGGGTGAACAGAAGAAACAAAATAAGACCACAACCCACATTTTCCTGTTCCCATGTGCCACTGTGGGGGAGGAGATAAAGAAAATTGAGTGTGAAGAGGATCCAAGAAAGAAGGGATGAGTGGGGCAAAATTGTTATATATTTATTTTATTTCCCGTTACCTTACTTTGATTTGGTTGTCAGTAGATTAAATTAATTTCCTTGAGTGTGTTTTGCCCATGATAGTAATTGGTGAGGGAGATGTCCCTGTCCTGTATTTTTCCATAAACCTTCCATTGTATTTTTCTCCCCTTGTCCAGCTGAGGAGAAGTGATAGAGCACATGTGGGTACCTGGTGTCCAGGCAAGGTCAAGTCCACAACAATCACCATTCAGATCTTCGTAAGTGTTAACAGTTGACTTCTATACCCAGATCACTTAATGGCATTCACATTTCTTGCTAACCAAACTACCAAAACTTAATTCCAATACTACATCAATATATACTATTTATTCTGAAAATTATCATTATCCTGCTTGGAGCAGGGACTTGGACTCAATGATTCTTAAGGGCACCTGAGATGTCTTCTCAAGTGTTCACATGATACTTTTATATAACTATGCTATTATATGTATTTATTTGTTTTTGCTAAGAAACTACTTTAAACATAATTTAATTTTATTTAATTAAATAAAAAAATAAGCATAAATATGAGTGAAAATTTTTCTGTAAGTGCTATAGTGCTATAAAGAGTTAGAATGAAAGTTGTAAAAGGGAGATCAAAAGTAGTTCACATGAATAACGTGTAGTTACAAAATAATAAACAAGTAATACTCATAAGAAAGCCTGGAACTTTTGAGAAAACAATTGACATAAGACAGGCAAATATGGTAGTTAATTTTATTAAAATAGAAAACCAAATTTGAGGTGTCAGGAACTCATGAAAACTTGATGACCTGGACATCATTTTGTATGTTCTGGCTTTAGTAAAACAAAGTATTGAAAGAGGAAATAAGGCTTGAATGTTAAAAAGAGCAGGAACATGATGCCTAAATTTACAGAAAACATTTTTTTAAACCCAGTTCTTTTTTTTTTGCCCCAAGTTTTAAATGAACAGCTTATAGCTAATTTGCTTTAATTTCAGTAATATTTGTGATAATGCTGGAAGATATGGGAGAAAAGAACCCCTCTGAATAGTGAAAATTATTTTTTATTTGGTCCAGTAAAGAAACAGACACTGAGGAAGAGAAATAACAATCAAGAATTTTATGGCTAATGATGGCCATATTGCACAACTCTTGTGCTTCACAGAATAATGATCTGGAAGGAGGGAGTAGACAGTCTGCAATTGAAAATCACTGATTATTTCAGAAGGAAAAAAAAGAGTAAATACAAAGAACATCAAGAATGTTAAAAACTGGATAGGAAAAAAAGTAATATGTCTCTTTGTATGTGTTTATATGAGGATATACAGAAATACTTGCAATTTCTCTCATAATTTCACTGGTTTTGGTTTTTCATAATATAAAATGGAATAATGAAATTTCAGTCTCAGAGTAGGGAGATGAAACAAACTATGTGTTCTCCTGACCTTGAACTTGCTGACAGTTCCACTTACTCTCACTAACTCTGTTTTTAAACCCATCAGTAATTGTTCTAATGAACTCAAGTCTCTCAGGAACAGGAAGTTTTTCTGGAACTTCGAGACTTGAGAGGAAATAGAAAATAGAGTACCAGAGAGAGGACAAAATTGGAGGGGGTATACACGTAGTGGGGCACTTTCATGCCTGGTAAATTCTTTTGAAACCACATCACAAAGTATGAAGATGCAGTACCAAGAGAGTAAAGGAGTGGAAATGAGTGTCACACAGTGAGCTGGCAATACCAAATAAAATAAAACTGCTAAACTGTTGTTTGACTAAAACAGTTCAAAGTCATTTAGGAGCAGAAGCACAAACACTAGTCTGAAGCTGCACAATGGTACTGTATTGAACAATGGGGTAGCACTGAAAATTGGATGACTTTGACAGAAGTTTGTCTTTCTCTTAGTGCCATATGCTTTCACTTTCTGTAAAGATGATCTGATAAATGCGCTATGTCATCAAGAACAGAACATTCCTTATCATCATAAGGGAAAGACCAATTCCTGAGTACTTTCCTTCCTCTGACATATTGGAAAGGTGACATACTGAATATTCCGTGGTGGGCTTTACTTGCCGTCCTTTACATTTCTTCTATTTATTTTTTGTCTCACTCATAGAACGCATTGGTTAATTGAGCTACTTTACCAAAGGGTTTTTCCCTGAAACACTATAAGCATAACACTCAATTACAACATAATGAGTCTCAGTTTGAAAATATTGGAAGAAGAAATCTGAATTACCCATGGACAAGAACTGTCCTTCACCATGGCTGATTAGGATATAACTATGATTTACTGTGTTTGGCAGTAGGATTTATATGCCAAGTTGCCATTAAAATCTTATGATGGGAGATCTCAAGAGTCAGCACATTAGTCTTACTAATGTTATAACTTTGATAAACATCAAATGAAAGCAAGGTTTTGAAGTTCAAGTAAAAGTGTGTTCCAAGGTATTTAAAATTAAAACTTATAATAAAAAAAAAAAAAAAAGACACAGACTAATATTTTCTGAAAGTTTCCTTTATAATTAGAAAAAGGCTGATTATCTTCACATATATAACCTTTTGGCCTTAACCAGGTTTTATGAACTACAGATTAACTACAAACTAATCTAGAAAGTACTTTTGAGTTTCCTGGATAATTCAGTGTTAAAATGCATTCTTTAAACATTTATTTGAGGATTTTTCTGCATTCTAGAATGGTTTTCCTTTGGTTCTTGCTGCAGTCCTTGGAAGACAATCAAAACTACTCAGTAAGCAGAAAAACAGACATTAAAAAGCAGGAGAAGAATTGCAACACATTCTTTATTGTGTTTTGTATATGCGGCAGGTACAGGTGAGGAGAATAGAAAACAAGATAGAAAAAGACTAAGAACCAGAATGAAAACAAGCCCCCTACGCTGACACTATGGATGGAGTCCCCAGAAAAAATACTCGTCTACCTTCCTTATGACCCAAAAAAAAAAAAAAAAGACAACATTTATTGCTTATAGAGACAAAGCCGACTGACAAAACTGAGACAATTTTGAAGCAGTAAAGTTCAAAATCCAGTCACTTCAGTGTGACTCATGGAGTATAGCAGCAGCACAGAAACAAAAGCTAACTGTGGCATGGCTCCTTCACTTAGCCTGAAGGATTTTTTTGCCTGGATTAATTTTTCACTTGTTTAAAAAAACACCCCATAATTTTTAAAACCCTAGGCACAACTCTGAAAGAAGTCTCACGTATACATTGTCAATGGAAATATTCACCCAGCTAGTGAATTATAGCTTATAACTAGTTTCAAGTATTTGCTCACATTTGGTTGTATTTGGTTCATATGAAATAATAGAAAGGCAGTCAGAGAGAAAGAAAGATCTTTGAAAAGGTCATGAGACCTCAAGCAAAAGAGATGCTAAGCTCTGTCCTGAAAAATATTAAGTTATCAAAAGATCAAGTGGTCTTTAGAGCTTCCAAGAAAATTCCAGATTTTGGTAAATGTATGACCAATACTGAACATTGAAAATGAAGCTGTAGCATGCAAAGGACTGTCTCAAAATCTGTAGTGAAAATATAGTTCAAACACCAACTGTACTGAGTTATTGAATGAAAAACAGAATCTCGTAGATATATTTAACATAAATTCTGTGTGAGTACTGTTTCTTCATTTAAACAGTGCAATGTCATCATTAGTCATTAATAGCATAAACAATCTTCTAGAATAAATTCAATCCCAAATTTGAAATGCCCTTTATCCCATAATCAATAATCAACATCAGGCTATTTAACCATAACAAGGCTGGCACAATAAAATTTCAGGAGGCAAAACAGGTTTCACCGTAGTCTGGTTTATGGATCTTCAAAACCATCAGTAAATCATATTAATAGGGCTGAGACGCCCTTCTTCAAATGTGTCAACAACCTTTCTCCTGATGATACTTATAATTAATTTCTGTGTTACCTGACAATTGTATGCCATAATAACAAGAATAGCAAGAACTGTAGCCTATAGGCTATGTTTTCAAATTAAAAGGGTTCCTGCTAACATTAGTGCTGTTCTTTTTAACTATTAATGCATTATCTACCCTGACAAACCTTTGTGTATAGTGTATTTAACCTAAGAATCATGAATATATTAACATTTTTTGTTTACATAATAGCAATTAAAATATTTTTCTCAAGTGTCTTTTTTCTGGCATATTTTTTGCAAAATTATTTTATTTCTCATTTATTTCTTTCCAAAGGAATCTAACATTTGGTAGAACCAGTATTTGGCCACCAAAACAAGAGTCTTACTCATGAATCCAAAACATTTCAGTTAATATTTCTCTGATGTATATAGTGAAGTATAAGATAGAATCCTTTTCTCTCTCAGGTCTGGTGCATTATATTCACTGTGACTAAGAATCTACAGATACTTGCGTTGAATTAAATGAGACATAAAAACATATCCAAAAGAACCCTTGATTTCTTTGTACACAGGAAATAATCAGGCCTGTAAGGCACCTCCAAAGATGTGCATGTGCTTCAATAAGAAATAAGAGGATGGGCATCTTTGGCAAAGTGTAAAGATGTCACATGTTATTTAAATTTTATGATGAGCAAAGACACAGTATCACCCAGGAGGTGCTCAGATGTAATATGGGATTCATAGGCTTTAGCCATCTAACTTTATTGTCACATTGCATTATTTAGAATTACATGTTCTGCCTTGGGTTGGTTTCTTGGTTTGTGGAGTTTGTGGTTTTTATGTTGAAGAGTCAGAAATTAAATTAATTTTACTTGTGGAAAAAAAGCTTTGAAAAAGCATCTCTATGAAATAAAGAATTATATAAAAATGTTTTCATGTGTATGATACTTCTGTCCTTCCATACCTTGGTGTATGTCCTACGTTTCAGCGTTGTATGATGTGGTATTTTTTTCCCATCTCATACTTCTCATAAAAGCCAGATATAACACACAGTTGTAACATGACACTATCTCTGGGCAGAAGAAACCATCAGTTTGGTCTGAGTTTCAATTCCTTGTTTCCCACTGCCTCTTGGAAATACTCTGGATTTTTAAATTTCAAATTATCTATATTTCAGGGCAGCCTATACAACAATAAAGAAAACCCCAACAAAATAAGCCCAAATTTTACTAGATAATCAGCAAAATGTAAAACATTCCTTTAGGCTGTTAGTTTTTGAAAACATGCAGAAGAATTGGAAAAAAAAATTGACTGAAAAAAGTACTGTAGAATCACTGCTTTCTGAAAACTGGCTTCTTACACAACTGTAACCTAGCCTGGTGCTCATAGAGAGCCTGCTGTCTTTTGCTGTTCATTAATAAATGTATTTCTATTTCTATTTCTTTGTTTAACTCTGAATATCTGTCTTCAAACAGTGCTATATTTTGTCTCTTGTTTGTCCTCAAAAAAAGCAGAGGACAACAATAGAGACTGAATTTTTTATTTTATTTTTAGGTTTTCTCAGGAATAAATAATAAAAGCAGAATATTCACAAATTTTTATCTTTATTTTTCTTGTACTTTATGTTTATATAATTACATAATCCTTACCAGCATAGTTTTTCACACAAAACCAACACAATATAATAAATTAGATTTTCAAATGTAGATCGGGTGAATTTTTTGCATCCTTATTCTCAGAAATATGTTCTTAATTTCTGACACAACAGATATACATAAACTGATATTTTGGAAACAGGACTAATGGGGTCAGAACAGTTGCAGGGTGCAGGGCTTCCTAAGGCAGCCCCAGTCAAAGGGTAAAGCACCTGCCTGGAGGCAAGGCAGGTTGAGGCCAGTGCTGTGGTCCTGATCAGGTCCAGTGAGAGAGGAATTGGGGTCAAACATAAACCTGGGACAACTGGGCAGCTGAGGGGATGGGCTGAAACCCAGGATGGCAGTGTGAGGGTGAGGACCAAGATCAGACAGTCCCATGGCTGGGACTGCAACAAGACAGGACCTGTGTTTCAGTTCCGGGCACCTGGAGTCATGACCAGGACCCTGGCAGGACATTGTGGAAGGCAAAGCCCTCCACCTACTGAAGCCAGGCTAGTGACAAGCGTCTTCCACTTTCTAAAGCTTTGCTAAACAAGTACTAAATGCTTCTCCTAATGCCTGAGGCACGGCCCACACCCGGTCATGCCATGACCTGGATTAGAGTAACCTGACAGAAAAAGCTGAGGAAAACAGATGCCAAAATCAGGACACATAATTATCTTCTTATCCAGTTAGCTATAGCAGCTTGGGGGGGATTCTGCATGAACCCTTTGAATGACTGCCTTTGCCATCTGCTATTCTCTTGCAAGACATTGTGCTTCTGCTTAGCGCTCCTCAATGCACACAAGCAGCATCCTGCTGCCTTCAGTCATGCACAGAAATAGTGTGGGTTATTCCTCTATAAAAGTAGCACTCTCTAGAAATATGGCATGAGATAGTCATGAGCAGTTATTATTAATATTGGTAAAAAAGATCTATTCTGACTGTAGTTTTCCGTGTACAGAAATCACTGGTGTTTTGTGCTTGTTTGTACATTTAAACCGGCGAGGGAAATGAAATTCATCAATTATCATAATTCTAGCTGTTCTTTGGAATATTATTTGTTGTACTTTTCAAATAGGTGTTAGTCTGCTTAAGGTTTCTGATCTGTCAGTCTTTATTAATGAAGAAACCTAAAGTTTGAAGATTCTGTGTTGATCTGAAGACTGAAAAAGGAAAAATAAGCCTCTCTGCTCCCTTGACAAGACACACTCGGATGGGATTGGTTTATTGAAGCACAGATCAACATTCTGACTTTTCAGAATATATTAAAAAGGAATATAACCTCAAGGCAATTATAAGCATGCAACAGTAGTTCCCTGCTGCATTTCCAACTATATTTTCTCCCTGTCAAGAAAAAAAGAAAAACACAAATAACCTACATAGAAAATATTTTTGGTACTTTAAAAGATGGTTTGTATTATGGAGAATTGTTTTTTAAACAAAAATTATTCAACAGCTTGCTAACATTCTTCTTTTACACTATCCAGGCTTCTTGTAATATATATCATAATGTATGATTTCAATATAAAGTTTATATTTGAAATCATAAAACATGTTTTTATGTAATTTTTTTTCCCTAGGGCTGATTACTTAATCTACTTTTTCTCCTCCTAGAAGCATTGCTTGCATATTCAGATGTTAAAAATAACTTCATAGCAACTGACTTGTCTTCACATCCTGTGCAGGACCACTCTGGAAACCATTACTGTCAGCATTCCTGCAGTCTTGTCAACAACTGCCTGCTCTCAGTTGCTGATGAACCCATCTAGTGCAGCTCAGTTATTAGAGTATGCATGTAATGATGTTAACATTGTGGATTTTTATAAATTGAAATAGAAGTCTACAAGGTAGAAGCCAAATAGTGTTTTCATGATATGGCTACATCTAATGCAAAAGAAAAACCAGCTAGCTCTAAAATATTACTTTGAAAAAATATGTTTTTCGGAGTAGAATGATACCATAAGTTATTACTTAATTTTGAAATACAAGAAATAAACTTTTGGAGTAGATTAAGCAAAATTTTCCTGATTGTTTTTGAGTCAAACAGCAAAAACATATAAGCTTCCAAATGTTTTGTAATAGAGCTATTCTGTGAACATAAATATATTTGCACTACTATTCTTTACTGTTAATAATAATGACAACAATAGCAAGAAAAATAAACATGACATAGGATATAATTTTGAAATTAGTTCTTTGCCTTTTTAAGGCAAGATGAAATATGACTTAAGTAGGTTTTTCTCTAAAGTTCAGGATCCCCACTTTAGGAAAGTTAATCATACAATACTCTTTTTAAGACAATTGCCATCATGACTCTATGCTGTAATAACATTATTCACTTCTTCTGATTTACTGCTAGATTTTAATAGAAGCTTCTAGATATCAATAGGAATATAATAGCATTAAATTATTATTAAATAAATGCCGCAAATATACCCTTAATTAAAACAGAATCAAATTAACAATGTTTTTCTCAACTGTTGATGACATGTCACTGATATAATTTTTGAGGGAGTTTCATATTCGTGTTATTAAAACAAAAAAGTTATCTTCTATCATAAAGGTTGCAAATCACCTTGAGTTGAGTTGTTTCACTTGTTTTTCTGAGGTCTGCACTATGAATAGTAGGAGAAATAAGATTTGTGCATATAGGGTATTTGTTACAAACTAAATTTACCTTCAAAACGAGATGTACAATTTTATAGGAAAGGTGGATGCATGAATAGGAATGAGAATCTTTAAAATTCTGGTAGTTTGGCCAGATCAAAATTCACTAACTACTTTTTACTAATCTAGAAGTGAATTGTAAACTTATTCTGTCCCTCCCATTGCAAAATGTTTGCACTACTTCCATATCTTTTCACACATTAAATAAAAAACCAGAAAAAGCCACTTTTTTTTTTTTTTTTTTCACTTACATTCTTCCTGGGGTAGAATTCCATAGAGATTATGGGAAACTAAGCTCTGAGTCTGCTGAATTACTGAGCACATAGTCAGCAAAAAAAGTGAGTTTTGTGACTTTGGTTATGCAGGCTGTGCAGCTTTCAATGGAAGATGAAATATGATTCAAAATAATCTTCCCACCTTGCACCTTTTCACTTTAAATAGTGACTGCTGTAAATTTCTACTTGCATAATGGAATGGGAAATTTAATTTTCCTACTAATTCTTGATACTGAAGTTAGCACTTAACAGAAGTTTTCCTGAATGAACAATTCAGTCGCTAGAGGACAGGTTTTATTATTAAAAATATATATTTGCAATTAAACCCATCGTTCTGAATATTTTCATATCACCTTTGTTTCTTTGAGTTATTATTTGAATCTGGCATTGATTCAAGTAATTTTTAATATAGCTGTAGGTAATATCAGATCTAATGATGCTTGTGGTTAATTTGTCATGGATAAACTGGGAGAGTTGCGCAGCTATTATATAATCAAGAAAAAAAAATATGCTTAGAATAGGATGTGTGCCATCCACAGCAATACTAAATTAACAAAATGGGATATGAAAACCATTCTGCATTGAGCTATGTGACTGTATTGTTTCCAGTGGGAGATAACAAGCCAAAGCAGAAGTCTAATGATGCTTTAGGATTGAGCACAATACCAGCCTGATTTAAAATGAATGTATGTTTGAAATGTAGGTGTACATTAATAATGTCACGTGGTAAATCTGAACTAATAAACCTAGTTCCTCAGTTGGGGGAGGATTTTGTGCAAGAAGAACACTCTAGCAATTAATCTACTGCCTCTTCTAGTGGCAGCAGTTGAGTCAGTTTTGAGAAGACAGTACAAGTAGTCTATAAATAGACTCAGTTGATTCAATATTTTGATTTACAGTGATACTGAATTTTCAGCATGCTACTGGGTCTATTCCTAATATAATTTTGGAGTACTTTCCTACACATGAGTAATGCAGGGCATTGCAGTCCTTTTACTATGAAAATCCAGGTTTTCATGTCTATTTTGAGTCCATAACAAAAACAAGAAACCTTGTACGTTTTATTTTGACCAAATTATCATAAGGAATATCCAAAGTTCAATTTATTTCTAGGTAAAAGGAGTGACAGCTTATCTGTGGAGAAAATAATGTATTATTTGTATATTTAAAGTGTAAAGAGTTTAATAAAAAAAAAAAAACAACAAACTAATAGTAAGTGCAAAACAGGTGATTTCCAGTTATAATGCTCAGTTTGAATGAACTAAGGAAAAATCTCTTCAATAATAGAGCTAAAACTGTAGAAGAACAAACAAACAAAAAAAGCAAACATAAAAAACAAGACCAAATAAATGATAATAATCAATTTAGTATAAACCCCTTTTCCCTTGTGCAACTTTCACATATCCAGTGTCCTTCTGAATGTACATGTCAACATGTTTTAAAAAAAAGAAAGAGGAGGGGTTAAAACCAGGTTAAAATATCTGAGGACAAGAAAAATCAAGAGAGTTCATGCAACCCCCAGTATGGGCAGGTTAGTACAATGTCTAGGCATTTTCTTAGGGGTGGGACACACTTAGTGCCTATGTTGGGAAGGATCAGTGGAGTCTTTTCTTGTCAACATAATAACTAAACTGATGATAAAGTGAGATTTCAGATGAGATTCAAAGAGAAATCAGGGAAGTGTATTAGTCTTTGAGTAGGAATGTGGCATACCAGTGGTCATTTCACAATTCAGTTAAAATGTAAATATAAATTTAGTCTTGAAGGCTTTATTTCACTCTTTTATACAGTTTTAGTCAGGACTGGTCAAATATGCATCCTTCTCCAAGCTTCAAATCATTAATTCGTACACATTATCTCAATAACTTGAGTCTTAAGATCTACATCTTTCACAAAAATATAAAAGTGCTTCTGGATATATTTTTATGAGTTTGAACTGATATCATGTAAGTCAGGTAAATGTTTATGTGTGCATATGTGTTTTCTAGTTCTTGAGGTAGCAATTGGCATTGATATCACTGTTTGCCAACTGCAAATCTAAGATGACTGCAGTTTTAAGCTGAATGTATTTTGACATCATAACTGTTCTTAATGGGTTTTCCATGTGCCCAATAGAATATATTCTGCCTCACTGAAAACTGCATGCATATGTAAAATCTATTTTCTCGCATTTTATCTATTCAGATAATTTTTTTTGGCTTATGCAAATCAACTATTGTCCAGAAGTGATGTACCTGAAATAATGTGGCAATGAAGTCTCAAAGGAGAGAGCTTCTTCAGAAAAGGGGGAAGGTTTTAAAATAATTTGCCCACTAACCATCTACATGCATATTCTCTTGGCAGATATCATGCACTGAAATGAAAAAAGAAAAAATCTGTTACAGGCACCGTGCCTCTGGAAAGATGGACAAAAATGTAAACAGACAAAAGATAAAACTTAGGTTTTCTAAAGGTAGGATAGTCTTGCCCAACCTTCACTCTCCACCCTGAGAATGTTACTTTTACAAAGGACAATATGCTATGTCTAATCAAGCTTCTGAATTTATCACTCACTGTATTTATTATTGCCAAATAAAAATTGCCACCAGTGTTGCACACCATATTTCTGACTCTGTCAAGATGTATTTGTTTCTGAGTCAGGGTTATATGCTGTGGTGTAAAGCTGTCATTTAAGAGATTTTACTTTAGTGTGATATAAATAGCCATGGAGTTCCTTGAGATTAATAACGCCTTCTCATATCTATTACAGTACAGTGTATAAAATAATTATTATAAAATGATAAAAATGAGAAACTTTTTCTATCCTTATCCACCTCGAGGAGTTAAAACACTTAGCACATGAAAAAAATCAGCTAATGACAATGTCTGTGACAAAACATCTTATTGTCAAAGTGTAGTTAGCCAAGGATAGTTACACAGTTTGCAGGAACAGCATAGTGTGAGCACAGAAAGATCATGTGGTAAATGGCATACTCACAGTTCAACTTTGAAGAGCAGAGATTCTTCCCCAGGATATGATTTGAAATGACACTGAAAACTGATGAAGAAAGAATGAAGGAAAAAGCATTTTTTGACTATGAACCAAATGCTTGTATTAAATTAATCTTAACCATTTGTTTTAGTGAGTTTAAAGGTCTCTGTTAAATGAGTTGCTGTGCTCCATTTTAATTATTAAGCATGGTGCTAAACAGATGACTGGAAACTTCAATTACGCTTCTTTTTTCATTAGATCTGTGTGTGATACATTAGGGGTTAGAGGGGGGGAAATTTTCATGTCAAGATCTAAAGATCACATCCTGATCTAAAGATCGTGAGTCCTTCATCATTTAGGATTGTAGAGAAACACAAGGTATTAAGTTTATGTACAATTTCATTCTTTGCATTATGCCTTTGATCAAAATTAAGTAAAGTCAATTACAAAACATTTCTGTGGGCAAGACATTTCCTAGTAGTTGCTTAGTAAAACTGACCTTATTGTCAATGATTTTTGCTGCTAGGAGTATTTGGGGATCTGAAGAGAATGCTGACTTTATTTAGTTTTTTAGAAAGTTCTAACATGGATGGCTAATTCTGTGAATTTAAAGGAAGTCGCAGAGTTTGATCTGAAGTGAGAGGCTTAGTAAATTTGCCAGTGGTAGATCCAGATGGGTTTTTTCTCAGAGATTTAAAGATGAGCTAAGTTCCAAATAGAACATGAATTCTCAGGGCTTTCGGATGTCAAACATCAAAGAAAACAGCTTAGGTTACAGATATCCAGGCTTACAAGTAACCAGTGGTGCAGAAGTTCAGGAAAGTTGGTGCAACATTTTGATATATTAAAAAAAAATGCATTTCCCTAAATTCCAGAGGAATATAACCTTTAAATATGAAAACCTGCTTTAGATGAGATAATATTCTGACTACAGACAGTCATTTTCTTGGTTATAGATCCAAAGTCACTAAAAGCCTTGATGATAAAACAGATCTGTTAAACTCTATTGGATTTAATTTTTATTACAGACCTAACATAGTGATCACCATTTTAGCATACTTCAGGATTTGAAAGAGGATTCTGGGTTTTGCTTTAGGACCGATCCAAAATGTGGCACAAAGAAACTAATTGATGTAACATGTTAGGTTTCAAAGCATTTATTTTAAGATGTTTGAGATTTAGATCCAATGTATTCTCTTAGAAGGCGAACTAGAAAGAACAGAAAGTTTTTACTTACCTCAGAGGCAAAATGCCCACTGATGTCTTCTTTAATCTGAGGGTTTTCCAAGAACTTGAAAGTCTGCAGAAAAATAGATACATAGCTCTTGATATGCGGTATTATGACCTGAACTCAGTTCTTGATTTGTCTAATCACTTTTTTCTTATTTCTGAGATGTGACTAATCCACAAAGCATATTCAAAGCATACATGGAAAGAGTTAGATCTCTTTCAGTTTGTCTCCAAATACTTATTCTGTGCAATTATTGTCTGATAAAGCCGTTGAAACAACGCTGGAACCATGACCACCAAAAACGCCCCTGTGCTGTTCAGTGTCACACACCCTGCTGGAAAGGCACCTACTCACAGAAGATGTGTCAGGACAGCCTAGGGACTCCCTGCAGCACTTGGATGGAGCCTGCAGTGTCACAAAGGTTCAGACCAGCAGGGTTTGCCCTTGTGCACAGCACTTGGTCAGAGCTTGGCAGCTTATCAAGGCTTGGGACAGTAGAGAGCCTTGACACATCAGGGTGTGTTAGACAGCAGGGGTTATAGCAGGTGAGAATTTCTGAGAAGAAATAAATTACATAGAGAATGGTAGTAATAACCTACATTTATTTTCAGTGTTGGTTTGGAGATTGTCTGGGGGTTTTGTGTTTTGTTTTTGTTTTGTTTTGGGGGGTTTTGGGTAGATTGGGTTTTGTTGTGGGTTTTTTTTCATTCTCTCTCACTTTAAATGATTGTGGAATTCTTCTAAAATTTCAAACTTCATAGAATCTTCTAGCAGAACTCTATTTTAAATACTTTGGAAAATTATTTCCTTTTTCTGTCATAGGAAAATTCACTACACTAAATGCTTTATTTAAATCTGTATTTATCTAATAACAATTTACTTTAAAAAACCCCAAATCTATAACTGAGAAAATATCATTACTTTTTTTCCTTATAGGTGAAATATGCTAAATGACACAGAAAAAAGAAATCCAGACAAAATATAGCAATTCCCAGTTGAATCTGTATTTAATTTACAGTGGCACACAAGCAATGTCTTTTGAAGGAAAAAAGAAGAGGAAAATTTATTTTCACCTAATTAGCCCACCTAAAAGTTATTTGTCAAAATTAACCCCTTTCAAATTAGTTTCAAGCTTTTATGGAGGCATTTCAAGTTAAAATTTATCAACAAGCAAAATGAATTAAATACCCAGGACCACAGACAAGGTAAATCCTGATGTCTTTATCAGCTTGCTAGTAAACAATAGAATCTTAGTAAATCAGCACAACTTCTCGTGGGCTGATTATGTACCATTACATTTAAATTTGCTATACTTCAGTAGTCCCTCTACATTCTGCAGTTCCCCCTTCATTTATCAAACATGGCATATATCCAGCACCTTAAATTAAGAATTAAACTAAATTACCTGTATTCTAGAGACTCTTCTTTGTCAAGACATTAAATTATTTGTATGGAATAAAACATGTTTAGCAAGTAAGAAACTATTTGGAGATTCTAAAAATCGTATTAATGACACTGCTATAGATAAGCAATAAATATACTATTTTATAGAATCCTAAAATTTTTATTGGCTTTTTTTCAGTGATTCAGAAAAATGAGGAGCAAAATAATTTTAAACTACCTTTGTGGACTTTTTTTTCTGCAGCAAATTGTTAAGCATATAAATAATTTTTAAACATTTTCTCATTTGTTTTGACAATTGTATTTCAGGAAAGAGTTGATTAAGGTGATTTTAAATATTTTCAGAGTGGCAAAATAACAAATGTGAATTTTTTTTTCCTGAAAATTCACCATCACTCTCAACAGACTTTCATTTTGTTTTGTTTGTTTTAAGACATTGTTAATTTTCAAAGAATGTGAAAGGCTTTTATTGAAAATAGAAATACATTTTTTAATGTCAAAGACAGGCAATAATATTTTAGAATTGATTTTACATATTTTCATAGTGGCAAAATAACAAATACGAAAATTTTATAGAGATTTTATAGAGTGCAGAGACAGTGATAAAAATCCTACTGTAGAAAATTTCACAATCAAAGTATGGATGGAAATGTTCCTTGAAATATCTGCCAATGGCACTTCAGAGAATGCCCCATACACTCCATATTTAATAAAGCTTTTGTAGTTCATTGACATTTAAGCACAATGGTGCAGGGCACTTCCATACCTGAAATAAAGAGAAACTTTGTTCATTGAAGTTCATTTCGCATTGAGAAAAGATCTATCTGTATTTCTTCTGTAAGATATTCCAGTAAGAAATTAGTGGAAAAAAAGTGCTAGTCTTACTTCCCTTTTATGTTTGAAAGCAAAGTATCTACAACTTCAAAAATAAATAATTTTTGAAGTCTCTCTTCCCAAAAATGAAGTGGAATTGGAGATAGATTTTGCTAATATCCATGCCAAACATTATAACAGAAAAAACTGAATAATCAGTGCTACATTTGTGGTTGCATGGGTCATCGGTTTTTTCATGGATGATTAATGATTATGGTGGAAGAAAAAAAGGTGGTTCAATTTTCAGGTAACTGAAAAGCATAGACAGCCTAGCGGTCTGAAGACTTTTAAAGAAAATATTTTCTTGCCTTGTTTTCCTTACAAAAATTGCAAAGAAATGTGAAAACCACTCTTTTTATCTATGAGTTTTGCCAATTGCATTAATTATGGTATCACATTTTGCAAGAATACATAACATTGTGTGTTATAGAGTGTATTAAAAATTAACAGAAAAAATTGTCTTCTGATGACTACTGCTCAGTGATTCCTGCTAAGACAAATTTGATAGTTGTTATCAAGATTTTTTAAGCATTTACAGTAACCAGAAATTTAAAATGCCTTCAGACACATTTCATCAGCATTAGGCATTTCCAAATTATTTAAATGGTATACTTAAAAAAGATGAACAATTTACTTATTGGGTCTTACATATCCATATGTAAGGATGTTATGCAGGATGTTGAAATATTTAGAGTATGTTTTATACAACAGTATCTTATCCATTTGTTAAAGTAAATCCCTGTAAGTTTAGTTTCATAATATGACAAATGGGTGGGGTCTTGTTTGCCCCTTCTTTTTTGTCAGTGAAACAAACCATGAATAAATAGAAAGCAAGTTATTGTATCAGAATTTCCTTTGATGATACAGGACCCTACTGGGAATTTCTCAGCACTTGTCAGTCTCTCACAAGTCATGACTTATTTTCAGTGTCTGAGTGAAAGTGCCTGAGTAGCTGACTGAAAGTCTGATTACTTTATCTATTTATTTTAATACATGAACCAAAATAGCAAAGGGAAAATACAGTGGAATATTATTATTGCAAATACATTTCAAACCCAGACTGCAACTATCTGCTACTAGGATAAAAGAGTTTTCCTAACTGCATGATACTGAGTCATTTAATGCTTTGTGTATGTTGGCAGTAAAAGGGGAAAGTGTGATTAAGTTCATGGTTTTATTTTCAAATCTACTCTGGGAACTGGATTATGATGAATCAACTCCTTTTGTGTGGGTCAGGACATAGCTATCAGTCATAATTTTAGGGGTTTAAAGGAAAATGCTGTCAATTTTTAGAAGTCCAACCCTACTCATAACACAAATGTGTCCAATTTGAGACAGAGAGCATCTATGGTTGTTTAATCTCCTATGGCATTTCTGGTCTTCTGCAGCAGATGCAAATTCTGGCAAGAAGTATGGCCAATTCCCTGTCTTGCTACAGTAGTCATATTCAATGCTGTTTTTCATAATTCTGTGCTTCATTTCTTAGTTTTATTTTCTTAGCAACAACCCAGAGTTTATCCACTGTCATTTTTATTATTTTGTTGTCTTCATTTTCCTCTAGCTTTTTCTATTTGCATCACAAGTTTAATTATAGAAAGAAACCTACATTTCTTTTCACCTTTACATAAGGAATAATTTTTAGACTTATTTTTCTTCTTCTAAAAAACTTTTCTTTACTCTGCACTTTTTAACAGGCTTTTTTTTCACATTTGTTCTGGCTCAAATGTATGCTTCTTAAATATTGGTGAAAGAGCAGTACGTACTACGTAGATGAGTTGCAATTAATGCTTTGTACATTGACAGTTATATTACCTCGCATCTCTGGTATGTTTACTACATCCAGACATTACATTTGTTTACTTTCATAGCTTCATCAGGTTGGTAGTTTGCAACCACCTAATTATCAGTTCATAAATGCTGGTCTTATTTCTCATCTGCTTCAATCCAAAGAGTTCCCTGTTCTTATTAGCATCAATAAAAGAACTAGGCATTGTTCCACTGAATTTAATTCTTCTTTTTCTATCACTAAAGATTATCCATCCCTTCATGAATAATATTCCATTTCTCTCACATCTTCTTCATTCCTTTTCATTTATGTTATAAATTAAATACGTTATCATTCTTCTTTCATCAAGAATGCTAACAGAATTTTTATGGTAATATCAGCAATCCCAAGACAGATTCTTTAGGAGGTCACCACGTTGGTAATTCCATAGGTTTACAACACCATGCCTAAATAAATAGATTTATTATGATCTCCTTCTAAAAGTCTCAGTAGCTTTGTAATAGCTTTATTGTAGTGTTATGTGAGGGAGGTTACGCTACTTTCTCTGAAATACAGTCACACATAGCAGAGTTCCATAAGTATGCTTCCATTTCCATTAGCTTTTCTACTTTTGCTCTGTGTTTGAAATTGTCTTCTTTTCTGATACCTGAATGAAGAGTTTATGTAATTTTTAGGCAATACCTAGATTATGTGCAATCTCAGTGCTTTCTATCTGACATATATCCCTCATTGCATTTAAGGTTTGAAAAATCATATTCCTCTTGCTTTAATTAAACTCTGTAAGATGTATTTTGAAAGACTTTTTGAAACTCTTAAATGATAGTCTCATTTTCTACATTGTTTGATAAAATGTGAAGTCAATAGTTTCTGTAAGTAAAGAAACTGGCTAGATTAAACCACAGAGAAATTCTATATCAGCTCAAGCTGACTCTGCTAGGTCTGTTTCCTTGATCCTTGTTAGTTACATACATATTGCAAGATCCCTGTATGCCTTCTAAGGATATGAAAATGAAAAGGAATTCATTGGGCTGTAGAACAGAGAAATGTTATGTCCTCTGTGTGGAGCTTTGACATTTGAAGTGGGATATGTTAAATTCTATCATAAACACGTTAATTTTCTCAATTCCATGAATTTAAAATAATGTTCCAAGATATTAACAGTTCATTAACAATTTTTGTAGTCTTTTAATATAGGAAAAACTGAAATACAGTGTTAAAAACCCAATTTAAGTACAACTCGTCTCCATTAATAAGCTCATGTCTGACTATAAACCCATAAGAAATAAGTAAAGTTAAATAAACCTTTTTTGGAAAACGAACAGACAAAAGTCAAACCTCCAGAATTTCATTAGTTATACAAAGAATAATAAAAAAAAAACTTATACATATTATTATTATACATTAGCCAGTAAATTACAGTAAATTCACGAATACAAGCCGCACTGAGTATAAGCCGCATCTCTGGGTGTTGGCAAATATTTCGGTTTTTGTCTATAAATAAGCCGCACCCGAATATAAGCTGCTCTGTCGTTCGCAGCGAGGACCCGCGTGCAATCAGTAACAGAACCGTGGGATGGCGGGGTTTACTGGCTCAGCTAAGGCTGTGCAGGCTCGGCCCGCTAGGGGCCGCTGACGGGGTCAGGTGGCCCAGTCCGGTGTTGCCGCTCGGGGCCGGCCGCCGCTGCCACTGGGCTCAGTCACCCCGGGTCGGCGCTGCCCCGCGGTGGCAGGCAGGGACGGAGCTTCCCCCGCTCCTACGGCAGCGGCGGTGGGCAGGGACGGAGCTTTCCTGCGCCCGTGGCGCCGGCGGCGGGCGCGGACAAAGCACCCCGCCTCCTCCCCGGGCTGCGGCAATGGCGGTGCGCACTTCCCCCCCCTCCCCGGGCCCCGGCAATGGCTGCGCGGGGCACCCGTCAGCTCCCGGAGCCGCGGTAATGGCGGTGCCCCCCCCCCGTCTCCCCAGGCCGCGGCAATGGCGGCGCAGGGCCCCTGTCGGCTCCCCAGGTCGCGGCAATGGCGGCGCCCCCCCTCCCCCCCGTCGGCTCCCCGGGCCACGGCAATGGTGGTGCGGCCCCCCCCTCTCCTCCCCGAGCCGCGGCAATGGCGGCGTGCCCCCACCCCCCCCCCCGTTCTCCCCAAACCGCGGCAATGGCGGCGCAGGGGCCCCCGTCCTCCCCTAGGTTCCGGCAGAGGAGGGAAGAAGAGAGCTCTCCCGCCTCTCTCCCCGCCCCCCATGCTGCCTGCAGGGAGCCAGGGCAACACAGTAACACTGTAACAATCGTGGAATGCTGGCTTTTACTGGCAGGTGCTTGGCTCGGCACCCTGGCTGGCACATCTGGGGTTGTAAATGTCAGAAAATTATTCACAGATTAGCCGCCCCCGACTATTAGCCGCACTTCCGGGTTTCCACCAAAATTTTTGTCAAATTGCTGCGGCTTGTATTCGTGAAATTACTGTAATTGTCATGGTAATACATAAAATCATCAGGTTTTACTATTTTTTTCCACTTTGTATTCTAATATTTCATTTTGAGGTTACCTGAGTCAGAAAACTGTCAGCCAAGTTGTTGTTATTGTCTCTGTGTGTGATTGATGGCTCATTTTAAATAAGACAGCAGCATGATTCCACTAGCAGTGACACAAGATATATCAGAATATTTTAATAACATACACTCTGGGTTTTTTGCTGCTTTGAAAAAAGAGATTTTGGTAATTTGATTTTTAGCATAGAACTGAACAGAATAAGGATTTCTTAATTAGGCTATGCTATTAGTATCTTTAATTTACTAAAATGCTAGTAAATAGCAATGTATATAAACAAACAACTGAACCCCATACATGAAGTATGCGATTTAAACTTGAAATGAGAAAACCTTTTCCTGCCAATTAAACAAATACTGATGATTGACCAAAGTTAAATTCCTCAGAAAAAAAAAGAGAAGACCTAGGACTATTTATTTAATCTTATTATATCATTACAGATTATATTATAATTAAATTTTGAATAATTTAATATATTATTTATTATTTATTTCAAAGTCTTAAACATTTAAAACCCATTAAACACATATGAATTAGATATGGAAAAAAAAATCTACAGTAATTTCACGAATACAAACCACACTGTTTTGACCAAAATTTTACTCCCATACCGGGAATGCAGCTAATATTCAGGTGCGACCAATATGTGAATAATTTTCTGACATTTTCAACCCTGGGAGTGCAAACCAAGTCAGTGCAAGCTGCAAAGTCGAGCTCCTGCCAGTAAAACCCTTCATTTACGCGGTTGTTACAAATTGATACTCTGTTGCACGGCAGGTGGAGCTGCTCTGTGCAGGCAGCACAGGGGGTGGGGAAGGCGGGGCAGCTCCCTCCTGCTTGGCCCCGCGGCTCGGGGGAAGGCGGGCAGCTCTCTCCTACTTGGCCCGAGGCTTGGGGGAAGGCGGGGTAGCTCTCTCTGGCTGGTGCCGTGGCTCGGAGGAGGCAGGGACAGCTCTTTTCTGCTGGCCCCGCGGCTCGGGGAAAGCAGGGGCAGCTCTCTCCGCTTGGCCCCGCGGCTCAGGGGGTTCCCGTCCCCGCGTGCCGCCGCCGCAGGAGCAGGCAGGCTCCATCCCCACCTCCCATGGCCGCCGCAGGTGCCGGCGGGCTCCGTGCCCCACCTGCCGCCGTGGGGCAGTGCCGGGCCAGGGTGACCGAGCCCAGCGGTGGCGGTGGCCGGCCCCAAGCATCCCCACCGAGCCGCAGCGCCGAACTGGGCCACCCAGCCCTGTCGGCAACCCCGAGCCCTCATGGCCCGAGCTGAGCCAGTAAACCCCGCCCTGCCGCGATTCTGTTACTAATTGGCAACTTTGTTGCACGCGGGTCCTCGCTGCGAACACAGAGCGGCTTATACTCGGGTGTGGTTTATTTATGGACAAAAAACCAAATGTTTGCCAACACCCGGCAATGCGGCTTATACTCAGTGTGGCTTGTATTCGTGAATTTACTGTAACTTTTTAGTCCATCTGAATGAATTTTCTGTATCATTTATATTGTTAATTATTCAGCAGTACTGCTTTGTAATCCAGCTGCTTTCTGAAACCCTTTCAAATACTTGAAGCAAAAGGGTTTTCTTATGTATGTATGTGTTGTTTTTTTTTTTTATGCTTGACTGTAGTATAATTTTAAAATATTAGTTATGGAGCATTATGTAGCATTCAGCTAGAAATTCCAAGGAGGAGATTTCACCCATTTCTTTCAGTTCTCCGGGAAGGTAGTCAAAGATATAGAGAACCTGAAGCCTTGTTGGTTGTCTACTGAAGACTTTTGAAGTACTTTTCATGTTTCAAATGGTGATAAACACCCCTTCATGAAGATTTAAACTTCCTGGTCCTGTTTATTTAGCTTAATTACAAGACTACTTCTTCTCTTTAGCTTATAATTAACTCCTTCCTACATATTTCACTGCATATTTCACTAAGATAGGAGAAGTCTTGGAAACAATGCTCTTCATAGAAACTCAGCTGTAAAATGCTCAAAGTCATGAGTCTTGAACCATGAAGACAATGAAATTTATATTGTGGCTTTCTTCATCATCAGACTTGGGTCCATTTTTATTCTTGCTGAATGCAGCCTGTTTGAGTTGTCTCTCTTGTCTTTGTTTCCTAAATATTGAATTTTTCTGTTCTTTTTGTTATTAATGAAACTGGTTTTATCTGATTCACACAATTGCACTGCTATAGTGACCAGAAACTGAGCATAGTATGTGGGACCATCTAAGACCTGTGGTATAATCTCATTTTTCTGTTGTTTTGTTTTGGTTTGGTTTTTTGGGTTTTTTTTGGTTTTGTGTTTTTCTTTTTTTGGGGGAGGGGTTGGGGGTTAGTTTTTTTCCCCAGCTAGTTCATTCTACAGAGAATAACTACTCTTCCTACAAACTCAACTAAACTAAAAACAGTTAAGGCAGAAATTTCCTATTTGCAACAGTTTTTAACACAGATAAAACAATTCCTGATTGGTTAAGTTCACAACAATCCTATACCCCGTATTGTCAATATAAAATCTGCGTCCCTAAACCAGCAAAAAACACTGGGCTGCAACTGAGTTTTTGAGTCAATTTGAAAAGTAGAGTGTCCTATAGGGTATTTTATGTACATTTTAATGACCTTCTCAGGAGAAATTTTGGAATATTTTGGTACACCAGCCATCTGCCACTTCATTTAATGGAGTAAATGAGATCGAATGCTCCTCTTTAAGTTGAATTATATCAAAAAGGTTATTTTGCCTGTTTCTCAACTGCTATCTGAAAATGGAATAATACTGAGGCCCAAGGTTTTTGGAAGGCACATAAAAATTTAGTCTTTGGATACTGTAGCTGTATCATTCTTTTCATAATCAACATAACAATTTATTTCCCTGTCCTCCTTCTTCATGACCGCTGTTCAAAATCCTTTATCAATACCTGTTCAGATCATCTTGTCTTTCTTTCCTCTTGATCTAATGTTATGATCTAGCCATGCAAAATGTCAGCCCTGATAAGGTAGAGGGAAAACCCATAAATATTACTACAGTGACTGCTAATGTCTGACTTCTGCCCAAGGGTTTTTATTCATTGGCCACAGGTAAGTCTTCATCTGTATATCCAGAGATTCATAATTACACTTTTGATGGTCAAGGTATCTATATGCTTCTTTTATACATTTTTATAACCTAAAGATTCACTGTCTAGTGTTGTCTAAAGATTCACTTTGTCTAGTGCTTACCCGATTACTTGTTTTATGCATGAGTCGCATCCTTTATTATGTCCATATTTGACAGCAATGTGTAAGGAATTCCATTAAGAAAGGGATTTACAGAATGAAAGACTTAAGTATAAATGTGAAAATATTGGAATCCTAATCTGTGTTTTCTGTGACAATAATTTCTTATAAAATTTGCAGAATGTCTTCAGAACTTGTAATTTTGATGGAAACTTCAGCTACTGAAAATTTTACTGTGGGAAAGTTGGAAGGAGAAGACTTGGTCTTGGAGACATACTGAGATGTGTAAGCTGCCATTTTATATGAATTTTGGTAAAAGCACATAAACCGAGTAACAAATACCCTCGATAGAACACCAAATATCTCAATCTGCAGCTAGATGAAAACATGCAAATCTACATTGAAGCTTTCTGGGTAATTAGATTTTGCTTTTATAGAAATATTAATTTAGGAAAGTCCTGAGTTTCTACTGCCTGTGTTATTTCTCACCTCTGCAACATAGGTTGAAACTGTCCTGCTTTGCCAATACTGTTTTTGCATGGGAAAAAATAAAAGAGAAACCATTACCTCTCAAAAAATGGTTAATAATTTTTTTCCCTAGATTTTGGTGTGTATGTACATTTACATGCATATGTCATTCATTAATATAACCCATGACCTTAAGGAGTTATTAACACCAGAGTCTTAATACCAAAAAGTGTCCCTCCTTTGCACATACTTTGTATTGCTGCTGTCATCATAGCTATTTATGTTATAATAATTCACAACAGTTGTACACTTCATAAGTGTATATAAAAATTAAATTCTAATTAATACTATAAAAAGAAAGACAAAGCCATGCACAGAAGTATGCTAGCAAGAATGCCACAATGATATTTAATATAAACCTAAAGCATCTTTAGGTTTTTTGATTAAAATTCATGATTGCTTCTCAAACAATTTAAGAAGACTGTATCCTTTATCGGGAATTTCAGGAGACATGACTTGTTATTTAAATGATTGAAGTAAAGAAAGACCTTTCATACTGACTTCAGATGAACAGAAACTAGGATCCTTAATAAAGGTATTTTTGATATTAAGAGCTAACAGTCCTTAGTCATAGGCTATTAATTGGATACCTTAAAATTATTCTCTTTACTTAGAGAAAACATAATTTTCTCAATGTTCAAAGGGACTTAATATTTTTCAGGCATTCGTAAGAAATACAGTAATTTCACGATTATAAGCCACACTGAGTATTAGCCGCATTTCCAGGTGCCAGCAACTTTTCATTCTTTGTCCATATATAAGCCCCGCCTGATTATAAGCCCTATGTTACAATACAGAGTGTGATAAAAGCTATCTGTTCTATCACCATCTGTTGAGGGTGGGGGCAGTGATCCTTATCTCCGTGGCAGATATTCTGCTAATGGGCCATCCATTGAAACCAGGCGCGGCATTGTTCTTTATCTTTTCACAACTCATCCTTCCTCCAGCGAGTCATTTTCTGCCAATGGCCCATTGAGTCCCACTGTGGGACTGATAAAATTACTTCATCCCATTGGAAGTTGCTCCAGCCAGGGGGAAGAGCCCAACATTTCTTACCAAGATAAAAACAGATGTTTTGGGACACTAAGGGAGCCCTTTTCTCCACTGGACTCCAGAGGAAAACTGGATTTCTGCACATCACCTCTGGACCTTTAGAGGGAAACTGCACCTTGTACAGGAGCACTGCTCCAACTGAATCACATCTGTCACTGCAAGAGGACTGCAACCACCATTTAATGGGACTGCTACCAACACCCTGCCTGACAAGGTGTCAGGTTGTACTCTGACTTTGTCAGGGTTTGGAGTTTGTTTCTCTGTAGTACTGTATTTCTGTTTTAATTTCCTTACAAAAGAACTGTTATTCCTAATTCCCATATTTTTGCTTGAAAGCCCCTTGATTTCAAAATTATAATAATTTGGAGGGAGGGGGTTTACATTCTCCATTTCAAAGAGAAGTTCCTGCCTTTCTCAGCAGACACCTGTCCTCCAAACTAAAACAGCGGCGTTTCGTTCTTTGTCCATATATAAGCCGCACCTGATTATAAGCCACACTTTGGGTTTGGACCAAAATTTTAGTCAAAATGGTGGGGCTTATAATCGTGAAATTACTCCTAGAAGTTAGAAGGGGATTTTGAGAAAAAATCCCTGAAAGGCAAATGAACTGCAGCAGAATTATTCATGTAAGAAAGGATGCTGGGTTTGGGCTACTATGTTTTTCAATATCAAGACCAGATATATTTGCCAGGACGTTGTTCCTTCAGTATTCATTTGGTTGTATTAGTTCTGCTGTGCTAGTGATTAGGAATTCTTTTTTGGTTCTGTAAGGCAATGTTTATGATTTGGTCTTTACATCTAAATTGCCCTTGCTACTTTCACTCAATTCTAAATTTTAATGTACTGTCACTTCTCTGATCTTGAAGTAATTAAATAGATAATAGTATTTTCCCATGCCAGATATCTGCAATATAAAATTAATAGAATATTTAGAATGAACTATGTACAACAACCAATAATTTTCCTTTGATTCATTATATCCTAAACACCACTTCTGACTTTTAAATAATCTTGAAGAATATCATCACCTTGGTAGTAACCACTATTTGCACTAGATTATAATATGTATCAAAAATTTGACTTCTCCTCTGACTTTTACTGAAATATTGTCTAATACTTTATTGGCCAAATACCAAGTTACAAAATTTTTTTATAACACTTAATGGAAAACTCAGAATGAATAATTTATCCATATCATCCAGGCCTTTAATATGGATCAAGTATAAGCAAAGGCTTTGGTATTTGTCTGTTTAATCATCTTACCAGTTTTTCAGGAAATATTCAACCTATACAAGTTTTAGCAAATGGACTGCTGAATAAGTGTTTTTGATGGTTCTAATGTGAGAACATAAATTTCGCATCATTTAATTGGAATTATAATATTAGTAACTTTATCTACAGGATATTATTTCTTTTGTTATGTATAATCCTTATGGAAATTATTGTGAAAACATCCCTTGTTATCAGAGAAAAAGTTTTTAATGCAAGATACCTGTAATGTGAGATAAGACAGCTGGAGTATTCAAAATGAGCATTTCGTAATGAGAGTGCACTATTTTGCTTTAATTTTTCTTTATTCAATCTTGACATAAAATTTTAGTTTCTGGATGCCGTTTGAGGAATTTCAGATATTAGAAGAAATCTCTTACTGGAGACAGATGGACTTGTTCAGACTTTATTCTTGCTAATACACATGCTTCAATTTTTAATATCCTAGCATAAATAATATTTCTTTAATTTGTTCTATTTTTTCAGTACTCATGATAAATGCTGCTGTGTTTCTGGTATTTTCTGAAGCTTAGTAGGGTGATCCTTCCTATGAAGGGTTGATTTAAATGTGTAAGTCAGAAAAAAAAACTAAAAGAAAACATTGAAACAAATGTCAGAGAAAGAGATTGAAAGATGAAATTTCCAGAAGGGGTGATGAATCAGGGACTAGACTACATGATATGGTGTCCTCTTTTATGGAAAACAAACTAACATGAAATTAACAGTCATGTTTAATAGGCTATGGGTTGAATTCACTAAGGTTAATATAGACAATTTAGTCTATTTTGTATAGCACTATATATTTAACTGTGATTCCTCATGCCCCAGCTGGGAAACATGGAAGATAGGACTGGTTTCTTTTTCCTTCCACCCATTTGCTGCTGACTGGTTTCATTTTCCTTCTACTGGTCGAGAAGCTTTTGCAGTTAGCCTGCAAGACTCTTGAAACAGCCCTTACTGTAGAAACAATTAAATGAGGCTCTTTGGAGAGCAGCAAATACCATCCACAGATTTCAGTGGGAGTTTTTCAGCATTTCTAAAATTCCAAAATTCCATGTAGTAAACAAACAAACACAGAAGTAAAAAAAAACTCTCATAAGATAGAAACAGTGACTAAAGAAATCACCTGAAGTAAATATATCATTTCAAAATATTGAAATGAAAGACTTAAGCTATCAAAATTTCTAGGTATTGGAAAGAAAGAGCAGAAACTTAAGAGGACAAAAATATATAACAGGCACAAATCTATCCAAGGTTGCCCCAGGAGCATGGCATCTTGCTGTGTAACATACTGAAAAGACCAAAAAGGTTCACATACTTCTGCAATGTTAATTTTGCCTGAGGTTACAACTACGTTCAGAGATCGGTTAGGGTTTTCTTTCTCAAAAAAATCCCAAACTCTTCAAATGATACCATAAGCAATGAAATCACTAAAATATCAGGAGACATAACAAATACAGCAATTTCACAACTATAAGGCACACCCTTTTGACTAAAATTTTCTCCCAAACCCAGAAGTGCGCTTTATAGTCCGGTGCGCCTTATATAATGGACAAAGTTGCGAAATTTGCCAACCCAGAAATGTGAGCCTCAATGGGGGGGCGGTGCCGTGGGAGCACCAAGTCGCGAGGGGGGTGGGAGCAGGCAGCCCACAGCCGGCAGGAGCTGCACAGGGAGGGAGGGAGCCGGCGCCGGCCCTGGCCTTTGCCACCACGTGGGGAGGGAGGGGGCTGCTCCCAACCTCTGTCTGGGTGCGGGAGGAACAAGAAGTCGAGTTGTGCCAGCCAGCACCGGTTGGGAGGACCTGGGCCCGGGGCATGGGGAGGGCACCTGGGGCTGCATTTAAAGGCTACACCAATCTGTGGAAAATGTTTGCAAATTGAGCACCTACCAGTAAACTCCATGATTGTGGGATTCCATTACTTATTAGTTACTTTGTTGTGCGCAGCACGGATCTTCGCGGCAAAAAAAAAGTACACCTTATAGTCCAGTGCACCTTATATAATGTACAAAGTTGCAAAATTTGCCGACTCCCGGAGGTGCGCCTTATAGTCCGGTGCGCCTTATGGTCGTGAAATTACTGTAATTGAATGCGTGAAATGACTGAAAAATTTCTCAATATATTTACTACATATTGAGATGAAAATACTGCAGCTTATTAGTTACTGTAGTACAGGAAGGATACTTTTGCAATAATTATATATGAAATATGACATCAATTAACCAATCCTAAGAAGATATTATTTCATTCTTACAAATGATAGCAGGACTGGATCTGCCTCTTGTGACTAATTATCACAAATACTTTAGGGCGTCTCTTTTACCATTCTTGTTTACAATTTCAGTACTTTGCCCTCATCTCATTAAAATCATCCCTTTTTCATGTAGTCATTTGCTATTTCAAAATATTTCAAATAAAGCAATTGAAAGTATTATAATACAGTGCTATGTGTCTTCAGTAAAACATCAAATCTTCTACACAATTTCTCCAGATGATTAAAGTTTTAGGTATAAGCTTAGCCTTTCAGAGATAGTAACATTGTTACAGATCTATACTAAGTCCATTTTTCTACCAGCAGGATCAAGAAGACAGTCTGCTTTGGGGGTTTTACAATGCTGCTATGGCTCTGAATGTGCAATTAAGTAACTATCTGTCCATAAAGATCCCTTAAACCTGAGAAGCAAAGATTTTTGCTGCAAGGACAAACAACTTTTTATTAAAATGTATATATATTACTTAGAAAACAGGAAAACATACAGCCTGAAAGGAAAAGATCAAATCTGAATCTGTTGTAAATAAACCTAACTGAACATTCTAAGTGTGATTTGTGACAGCAAAGGGCATAGACAGGTCAGGCGTTTTTCTTCTTAATCCTGTTGACAAGGGGAAATATCTTGCGATGCGACAGGGTTCTGCAGGTGAACAGCTGCATACTTGGTGCTGACCAGAGTGTAAGGATATAAGAAATATCAAAATATCTGGTTCTTTCAGTTATCTGCTTAAGGGCTATTCAGTAGAAAATAAAAGCAAATAAAAAGGAAACTGTTTAAATAGGCCCACAGACTCACAGACTCAGAGTCCCAAAAACATTATTCTCTGGAAACAGGGACATCAGAAGAAGATCAGAACCTATCAGCCACTGAGGGGATAAGCTCAGGTACATCTTGAAGAGGGCTGACCTAAATTCATCACTCATACAGAGAGGGAAACAGTTACATGAGTATTTTGGTTTATTTTCTGCGACTTCTGGAACTGTATAAAACTTACTGTTGGATACTTGAGGGAATTTGTGGAATATTCAGGTGAACAAGAGGAACAAGGACCCTAAAAAGGGTTACTCTTTTGTAAGCCTGCAATCAGCCAGTCAACCTGACAGACCCCTACAGCTGAGGGCAGCAGTCTGTCCTATTTTCTGAACTATTTCTTCATTTTTTTATTAGTAATCCTATTCTACCCTACAAGTAAGAACTGCAAAGTGTGTGAATGGTAGGAACTGGAAGAAAGGTCTCAAGTTAGATGTCTTGTTGATCTATCTAATATTTCTCTTAGAAGACAGCAGTTAGTGATCCATGGGTAATCCAGTCATATATCTGTGTGATGGATAGCATCTGACCACTACTTAATCAAGGTATATTCAATAAATAGTATAAGTAACTTTTGTCAATGTGCATTTAATGGAACTGTATGCATAGATATTGTATTTTCCTCTTGAAATATTGTAAGAATTTGTTAATCATCTCAATATTTTATAAGAACATTTGAGAAAATTGTCTAATGGAATGTTCAAAATTATGCCCACATTCCAGATTTGACTGATGTCTGTGATTGATGGATCTATTTTGAGAGTAAGGACCCATCAGAATACCAGTGAGTTTAATAAACAAACCACATCACAGATAGAATCCGTGCAGCATTCTGTGCCCTGATCAGAGGCACACTCAAGATTTTATCATCTTGGGGTTTCAAGCATCAGAATCTTTGCTCAAAGGTTTATCATTCATGTTCCCAACATCAGAAGTGAAGTAAGATTTTATACCTTCCTGTCATCCTTTCTGAGTTACTGATAAATATCAATATTTATATGCAAAGAATATCTGTAAATATTTATCTCACAAGTGGTTATTTGCTTTGCAAGATGTTATGTCTTTTTTAATGACATCCAAAAAGAATCAGCACTTTCCCAGTGTGAAATAGTCTTGGTGTTAACAAACGAAGGAACTGGGGTGTCAATATATATGCAATATAAAATGTGTTAACAGGTATGAGTGCAGGCAGTCAGAAACACCATGAGCCACAGAACTCACAGGTTTTTATGCCAGCGCTAAAGGTCAGGGTGTATGTGCAAGTATGAGAGGTCTAAACAGCAAGAGCTAGGATTTTCTGGAAGTATGTGTGTTTCCTCAGTGAATTGAACCCTGCACACATGTCAGTGTGTTTAATCCACTACCAAATGTCAACAAGGACTAACTGAAGAGCAAGACCTGTACCTGGAAAGACGCAATTCCTGAGCCCGATGTTGGGTGAGCTCAGTCTCTGAGAATGGATACTAGGCTGACCAAGAGTCTGTACAAATATATGATTACAGAAGTGCTTCTGAGATGACTGTGCAGCATCAAGCTAGACTGTTGAGAGAGTAGAAGACGTGTGTATTGGGTAAGGAAGCCCAGCATCTGGGCATGGATATTAGCTGAAATTCAGTGACATATGAGCAAGGTCCTTCCCCTGTCCTAAGAAAGTAGTAAATTTATTCAGTCTTTAAAGCAAAAACATGTGACAATAAGTCCACTAATAACAAAAAAAATTTCTAGTTAAAACAGAGAAGTAAACTGATAATTTAAAAATTGACCTAAAGCAAATAAAGGATTGTTCTTCCCTGTATTTCTTGAGAAGTACAGTAATTTCACGAATACAAGCCGCAGCAATTTGACAAAAATTTTGGTGGAAACCCGGAAGTGCGGCTAATACTCGGGGGCGGCTAATATGTGAATAATTTTCTGACATTTACAACCCCAGATGTGCCAGCCAGGGCGCCAAGCCAAGCACCTGCCAGTAAAAGCCGGCATTTCGTGATTGTTACAAATTGTTACTCTGTTGCACCGCGGGTGGAGCGTGGCTCCCTGCAGGCAGCACGCGGGGTGGGGAGAGAGGCAGGAGAGCTCTCTTCTTCCCTCCTCTGCTGCAGCTCAGGGGAGAGACGGGGGGGCCCGCACCGCACGGCTGCGGCTCGGGGAGGAGGGGGGGGGGCCCACGCCGCCATTGCCGTGGCTTGGGGAGCCGGCGAGGGCCCCGTGCCACCATTGCCGTGGTTCAGGGAGGAGAGGGGGGTGGTTTGCCCCTTCCCTACGCTGCTGTGGCGGGAGCAGGGGGCGCTCCGTGCCCGGCCGGCGCTGCGGCCGGAGCGGGGCCGGGGCGAGCGAACCCAGAGGTGGCGGTCAGCCCCGAGTGGCCCTACCAAGCTGGGCCACCTGGCCCCGTCAGCAGCCCCTAGCGGGCCGAGCCTGCACAGCCCGAGCCGAGCCAGTAAACCCCACCCTGCTGCGGTTCTGTTACTAATTGGCAACTTTGTTGCATGCGGGTTCTCGCTGCGAATGACAGAGTGGTTTATATTCAGGTGCGGCTTATTTATGGACAAAAAACGAAATATTTTCCAACACCCAGAGATGCGGCTTATACTCAGTGCAGCTTGTATTCATGAATTTACTGTATATTTCTAGGGCTATGTCTGAGTAATTCTTAAATTGTTTATTAGAACAGGAGTAAATATTTGATGTAGACTATTTTTATGCTTAATAGAGTTATCAACACTATGGGCACACAAATGTTTTTAGGCTGCACATACAACAGAAAGTAGGCCAGCTATTTTAAAATAAGATGCTTCTTTAAGATTAGTAACTGAACTTTTGCTTAAATATAAAGTTACTATTCTACATATTCTAATTTAATTGCAAGTACTTGTAGCAGTTTGATGTTTTTATGTCTATGTTTTTGTAACTGGGTTTCAAAATAAATATTTTCTACTAATCTGAGACAGTAAAAATAGATGTGTTGAAGTCTCATGTTCTTCGCAATATCTACTGTGGGGCTGTGAGCTAGGGTTTGGATTTGGGCTTATTACTGAGTGGTATTTGCACATTACCAAGACCTTTTCTGCTTCTCAGCCCACCCCACCAGTGGGGGCTCTGGGGATGCACAAGAAGTTGTGAGGGGACAGTCAGGAGAGTTGACCCCAACTGGCCACAGGGATACCCCATAACACATGGCATTATGCTCAGGGCATATATCTGGGGTAAGAAGGCAGAAAAGGAGGGACATTTGAAGTGATGGCATTTGTCTTCCCAAGTGACTGCTCTGTGTGATGAGAGCTTTCCTGGAAATATCTTTCCTGAATACCTGCCTTCCCCAAGGGAAGCAATGAATTAATTCCTTGCTTTGTTTTGCTTATGTGCACACCTTTTACGTTGTTTATTAAACTTCATCTCAGTCCATGGTTTTCTCACTTCTATCCTTCTAATTTTCTCCTAACCAGAAATTTCTATAGTACCAAACATATTAAATGCCAGAAAATTCCTGTTGTCATACAGATGCTCAGAAACATAGCAATATTGACTCTGATAAATAGTTGCTTGTTCTTTTTAAAGTTGTTTTTACTATTATTTATACTTTTATTATTTTACTATTATTTTACTATTATTCATACTTTATGTAAACTGAATAGAGACATGAATATACAGTGTGTACTTATTTCTAGTGATTCTACGCTAATTTAAATGGCAATAATATCACCTGTTAAACATTTAAGTTATGAGCTCTAATCTCTCTCAGTCATCAGAGATTTTTTGAAAAGAATAATTTATATTAAGTCCTTTCATATTCACAAGAACAACTATTGAGTTGTTCTTGACATTATAATGAAAATCGTATCCTGATCATCTTCGGAATAGTACTATCTTTTATCCTGACAATAATTATCTGTATTATCAAGTTCCAAAGATATTGATTTTAAAATATAGTTTTTACAAAATTAAACCACTTGTTCCCTTTCTTTCCTTTGGTTATATTTGAAGGATGATGTAATTCATCAGTCTTTACTGTAATTTCTTCAGGGTTAAGTAGCACTAACTGTAAAGACTACAGAAGATCAAGAAAAAGACAAAAATCTGAATTCACAAACTAAATATGTAATTCCGTTTGTGTAAAATAAAACACAAGATATTATTGCATAGTAAATTTTTACAATTTATTTTCATTCTACATAATATCTCAACGTTTTAATCAAAACTCATCAAAACAGTTATGATGGTGCTAGCACTGACAGTCTGAATTACTTGATTACTATGAAATGTCTCTCTTAAACATTGCTTATTGAAAAGTTTACTGTCCTAGTATCTCTTATGTTTCCTTTCTGCTGCATTCACCATTGGACTGTTCCTGTGTACTGACAGAAGATTGTGGACTATGGCAAGTTGTGAGCCTCCTGATGTAATCATTGTCATGGTAAGAATTTCTTCTTTCTCTTTTCTGATGTCAATGATGATAATTTGCCCTTTTCCCACTTAAGTCCATTGTTAACCTCTCTTCATGAATGTTGTTTTTTGTCTATTAGTTTGCAGCTGTCTGTTATTTTCAACTTTACTGTATACATGGTTTGTAATGTGTGTTCAATACTTATCTTTTTTTCTTATTGCCCCTAAAAATGAAGTTTTCCCACCTTCTGAGTTTACATTGTTACCAGTAATTTACCATGCAGGAGCTCTTGGTAAATCCAGAGCCGTTTTTCATCTCTGGTATCATCTGGCCCATAGCTTCCAGGTCTCTGTTGTCACTCCAGTCTTGTATTCCTTAACATACATCATAACCTGTGTAGACAATAAGGGAAAGGCTGTGGATGTTGTTTGCTTGAGTTTTAGTTAAGCTTTTGACACTGCTTCCCACAATATTATCCCAGAGAAATTGGCTGCTCATGATTTACACAGATGTATTGTTTACTGGGTAAAAAACTGGATGGATGGTCAAACCTAGACAGTGAGAGGGAATGGGCATATATTCAGTTGGCTGGTCAATGATGATGAGCTCTCAAGGTCTCTTTGCTGTCACCAGTTCTCTAATGCCTTTATCAATGATCTGGATGAGGGAATTGGGCACACCCTCAGTTTATTTGAAGATCAAAGGAAGTTATGTGGGAGTGTTGATGTGCTGGAGGGTAGAAGAGCTCTGCAGAAGATTATGGAGAGGCTGGATTGATGGCCAGAGGCCAACTGTAAGGCACTCATCAAGACCAAGTGCCAGATCCTGCACTTGGGTCGCAGCAAACCCAATCTGTGCTACAGGCTGGGGACAGAGTACAGTAACTTCATGATTATAAGCCGCACCATTTTGACTAAAGTTTTGGTCTGAACCCGGAAGTGCGGCTTGTATTCCAGCGCAGCCAATATATGTAAAAAAGTTCAGAAATTTGCCAACAAGAAGTGCAAGCATGCAGCAGCCCTGAGCCGAGCCGAGCCGAGTCCACCCTGCCCCAAGCAGGGCCAAGGCTGCTGCCGGTGGCTGCAGGGGAGTGGGGTCGGGGCCGGCAGCGGCAGTGAGGGGGGCTGTACTGGGCTGGGGCAGCTCTCCAGCGGCAGTGGGGGAGGGGGGAGCCAAGTTGGGCCGGGGCTGTTCCCTGGCGGGAGAGGAGGGGCCAAGCCAGGCTGGGACAGCTCCCCGGTGGGGGACGGGGGAGATCTGGCAGGCCAGGGCAGCTCCTCCCTGAGTGGGGGAGGGAGGCCGGTGCTGGGGCCAGCGACAGCAGGGGAGTTGGGCCAGAGCTGCTTCCCCGTGGTGGCGGGGGAGGCAGGAGCCAAGCTGGGCTGGGTCAGCTTCCCGGTGGCGGCGGGGGGGCCAGGCCGAGCCTGCATGGCCCCGAGCCAGTAAACCCCGCGTTCCTACAATTCTGTTAGCAATTGGCAACTTTGTGAAAGTTGCACGCGGATCCTCACTGCAAACGAAAGTGCGGCTTACAATCCGGCGTGGCTTACATGGGGAGGAAAAACGAAACGTTGCCGACACCCCGGAAGGTGTGGTTTGTAATAGTGAAATTACTGTAATTGGAAAGTGGTCCAGTGGGAAACGATCTAGGAGTGTTGGACAACTGGCTAAACGTGAGCCAGTTTCTGCCCAGAGGCCGCGGAGGTCGATGACATCCTGGCCTGCATCACTGAACGTGTGGCCAGCAGGACCAGAGTAGTGTTGTTTCCCTGTACTCTCCACTGATGAGGCAGAACCTCTAATACTTTGTTCAATTTTGGGTCTTTTTCTTCAAGAACCATGTGGAGGTGCTGGAGCAGGTCCAGAGAAGAAAAAGAAGCTGATTGAATGGTCTGAAACACAAGTCTTAAGAGGAACAACAAAGGGAACTGGGGCTGTTTAGCCTGGAGAAAAGGAGGTTCAGGAGACATCAACCTGCTATCTTAACTACCTGAAAGAAGGTTGTAGTGAAGTGGATGTTCGTCTCTACCCCAAATTAACATGTGATAGGACAAGAGGAAATAGCCTAAAGTTGCACCAGGGGAGGTTTAGGCTGGATATTAGGAAAAAATTCTTTACAGAATTTTTTCAAAGAGTTATCAAGCTCATTAGAATGAGGTGCTCAGGAAACTGATGAGTCTCCATCCTTGGACATATTTAGAGGAAATGTAGATGTGGCACATGGAATGGGGTTTAGTGGTGGACTTGGCAGTACTAGGTTAACAGTTGTACCCTGATGCTAAGAGTCTTTTCATACCTTAATGATTCCATGACCCTATAATTTTGTTACTCTAGTACCTTAGACAGTTCTTTCAACATAGTGCAAGCAATTTGATATATATATCACAGATAAAAATAAGACATAAAATACACAATTACCCAAAGGCATAAAAAACATTGTTTTCATGAAAAAATGCAGACTTGAGCCTCTGTTGAAATTCTTGGCCTTTTATTCTTACCTTCTATTTTTCTCTTTTCCCATCAACCACCATACTAAGGCATTTTTCACCAAATGCATTGGCAAAATTAACTTGTCAGTACAGCCACCCGAAAGAAATGAAGGCTCATTAATACCCTGTTTAACCTCAAGGATTTGCAGCAGAATACATTACAGGACAATTTGGCTCTCTCTGATTGATTTTGTCTGACCTTGTGTAAATAACAAGAAATTAAAATACTAAAAAAACCCACACAAATGAAAACACCCCACAGTGGAATTCTTTCACTACTTTGTACATCATGTGTCAGGTTAAGTCAAAACTTTTTGTCTGTAATGCAAGTTAACAGCAAGTTTTTTAAAACTGACCTATGAAACTTTTAATATGGCAGTTGAATCCTACAGAGACAAGCACTGAAAAATGTCTGAACATGGTTTAGATTCAAAGAGAAAAAATTATATAATTTTACTGGAGACGGGAAAGTAGAATAGATATAAACCAGTACCGGAAACTGTCTTGAAAAACACCATGCAGGAACTCTGCAGAAAGAAATCAGGCAAAATATATTGTGAATAATAATCCTACAGCCATCATTCCTTTCTTGCTGTCTGTTCTGTGTACTTTTATTTTGTTTGCATTGACACCAAACATGTCCATCATAGCTTAGAATCACCAAATTCTATTCCTAATTTCTGTATGAAGAAAAGATTTTCTGATATTAATTTCACAATAACATAGTTCCTTCACCTACAGTTTAATTATATCAATGTCATTCTCTGTTTCTATTTTTAAAAAATCTTCCATCTCAGCAATTGAATTGTGCTACATTCCTGTCTGCATATTAAATCTTAAAAAAAAGAAACAAAATAAACAAAAAACCAAACCAACCAAACAAACAAACAAAAAAAACCAACACACACAAAAAAAACCCCACATATTTTCCTCACTCTTTTCTGTAGATATAATGAAAAAACACTTAAGGTGACAATCACCTTTATGTCAGGCTTAGTTGCAGAGAAACTGTTACTTCTATAGCTTCTTAAAATATTTGAGGACTTAAGTGTTTATCCCTGAAACTTTTCATAAAATTAGGTTGTTAATTTTCTTTAATATTTAAAGTTTTCAGCCATTCTGTGGTCAGGATATTTATTGTAAAATCTGTTAATGTCAAAGAAGACGTGTATTGGGTTTGCATGTCTGTTTTTTGGCAGCATGGGGAGGCTACAGGGTTGGGTCTTGTTAGAATCTGCTAGAAGCTTTCTTAGTGTCCAGGGGAGACAATCCCTGGTGTCTCCAAAGATGGATATACCACTGGCCAAAGCTGGGTCAATTTAAAATGATGGCAATACCTCTGTGATAAAAGATTTAAGAAGAAATCAAAAAATAGTGGCACAGTTTTAATTTCAGCAAAGAGTAGAGTGAGATGATGTGAGAAGAACAACTCTGCAGATGCCAAGGTCAGTGCAGAAGCAGGGGGAGGAGGGACTCTAGGCAGTGGAGCTGAGATTTCCTTGCAACCTATGGAACAGACCATGGAGAGACAACTGTGCCCTTGCAGCCCAAGGAGGACCACAGAGATCTACCTGCACCCCTTGGATGAGCTCCACACCAGAGCAGGTAGAACAAATGTACAGGACAATGTAATTCAGCTGATGAAAATAAAAAAGAGGAAGAACTGGAAAATAAAAAAATTATGTTCTGATAAATAAATGATGGATTAAAAAATGGACAAAACAGTTAAACAGTTAAAAAGTCATGGTTAGAGTATTAATAAGAAGGAAATTAGCAGGAATGTATGAACAGAATGAGTTGTTGATCAAAGAAAATCACCTTCTTAATAGAAAAACTTGAGGATGAAATGTTAAGTGGAATAGAAAAGTATGATTAAGAATCACACAAGAAAATAAGGATCAGGAAAAATGGACTAGAGGGACATTTGTGACATGAATATGAATGTGAAAATCACCATCAATAAGGATGGAAGATTAGATTCTTCACTCTCATGCTTTCTCTCAAAGTCCTACCATATCCCAGAGTGATTGGATGAACCAAGTGCTTCTTGCAAAACTTCAGCAACCTAAGCAAGCAACTTTGTATTTGTAGGATTTTGAAGGTAACTAGGAGGTAAATGTACACTCAGAGTCCAAAAATTAAGCTGATTTAGTAGAATTAGTTAAAAATGTGCCTACATTTAATATCTCTAAGTTCAAGGGTCGTAAACAAGAATTCAAGGTATGAATACACAGTAAAACACACATATGCAGATACCTATATTAATGAACTCAGAGATATGCTTCACAAAGAGGAAATTCAGGAACATGGATATATAGGAATATATTTTTTTGTTATAGAGTTTCTTGAAATATTACTGATAAACTGGTGTTTCAGGTGAGAACAAAAATAAACTAACCCAAATATTTTGTCAGTCCTTTGTAAACATGGCAACTATTAATTTCATCAGAGATGAAATAATCCCAAAATTTCACTGACAAATGGGTCTCCTAGGTCTGGAAGATTATCTAATTACAATTTAAAGAAATTTATAGCAAAGATGTTTGACTAAAAGTCTCTAAAATTATCAGGAAAAGAGAAGGAAAGAGCGCTCCACATTCTGATATGAGTAAAATGAGGAGAATTGTATCTGTCCCTCAGTTTTATGTTAAGTGGGTAAAGTTCCCTTCTCTCTCTCTCTGCTCCTTGACTTCTTTCTCTCCCCTCCCCACTCTTCAAGTGTCAATCCTGTATATTTAGGCATTAAACAAAATGTGCTCTTAATGTAGACACTCTATTTTGAGTGTTATCAACAGAAAATTTAAAAAAAGGTTTTAACCCTGGCCTGAGTCAAGGGAGTGGCAAACAGTTTCTTTTTCTGGGAACAAAGAAGGATTTCCAGCGAATGACATCTTTGAAAATCTCATCCGTGGCAGGATTAACAGAAGATAGCAGCTCCTTATGAGCTAACAGCTGTTTCTAACTCTGTCTAGGCATGGGGATTTGTCCACATAAGGAAACTCTGTTATCATGGCTGAATGGAAAACTGCTTGATCATGCGTTCCCATCCGATGTCCAGTAAAGCTATTGTGAACTCTGAAATAGCTGAGGAGAGTGACAATTGATTGAGAAGCATTTGAGATTTACTGCTGATTAAACCCATTTATTTTTCTGTTACAAATAGCTCCCATGCAACTCATCCTTAAGCATGGATGGAATAAATTTGCTTTTTGACACTTACAGCTTCAGATCTGAACTTCTATTTCAGACACTGTCTCTGTGAGTCAGTGGATTTCCTGGGCACAAGAGGGGAACTCAACAAACTAGTTATGACTCAACTGTTGAACCTAAATATTGTTTTCATTCAAAAAGCTATAGAATCAATGTAAGAAAGAATGTACTAGTGGCCTTTGAAAGCAAGATCCATATTTTACATAACTTTCCTATAACAGATTTTCTAGAGCTAATAGAAAGTGTCAATTGCTGCAGTATCTGACATATTGCCCATACCTGGTTTGAACCTCAAGATGCAGTCATTAAGCTAAGTGCACTGTTCAAACAAATATTATGTAGAATAGAGAAATAGAAACACTACCATGTTGAGATATGGGAAAGAAGAAAAGCCAAGATTTTGCTTTTCTACACACTCAAGAAAAAAAAGTTAATGTTTTATAATCCTCTTCCTAATGTATACTTTTTGATTCTTGTTAGGTTTCTGAATGCTGTTCTCAGCAAAATGAATGTAATTTTCTTTCAAAGCAATTTAGTGTCATATTTAATGGCTGAAATATATTTTGGCACTTCTTGAGAAAAAGAGGAACCTAGAAACTTTTAGAAGGTTACTATTTTTTCTTTAAGATTATATTATTTGAAGTTGTGTTTGGTTTTGACACAATTTGATTTTGTTCCTTAAGAAAATTTTTTTTTTCTTTTTACTTTTCTTCCAATCATTTGGAGAGAAAGGTAGGCAGAAAATTTTATAGTTTTACTTGTTGCATTTTTCACCAATAAAACCAAAAGAAAATCATTCCTTACCATAAAATGCAGCATGTTTAACAGTAGATCAAATGAAGTATCTCACCTTCAAGATATTTAAGCCCTTTGAGTTGGTAGAGAGTGCATCAGCACTCGGAAGTACAAAGTGCAAAAAAACTGCCACCCTACTTAAAATAATGACAATGCCAGTAATTTCCATAGAAATGCAAGCACTGCACTCTGTTACAATAATTTAAATAACTGAAAAAATAGTCATTTGCCTATTAACGATTCTAACATTCAGCTGGCATTTGCTGTTTAAGCTGCTTACCAGTTTTCTACTAAATATGCTTCAATGACTTATTTACTACCTTATTCAAATCATAATGTACAGATGCACAAGGATTATTCTTTTCACCTACTGAGATATAACAACTTTGGCTTGGAATTTACTGTCTATTCTAAGCATTCTGTCAAGAAACTATATTAACCCAGGGACATGAAGATGTTTAATTAATTATAAGGAAGTTCGGGGGAAAAAAAGTTATGTCATCTCTAAAGTTTAAATAAAAGGTATATTAAGATATTTCTTTTGTCAGGATCTGATCAGAAGAAGTAACTAGAATGCAATATGAAACCTTCTTCAGTAAATTTGAAACTGACATCCCAAGAGGGAATGACAGTTATGAAAAATCTTCCCTTATGTGGCATATTTCAGGTGTCAGTATGAGATGTAACTATGCACAAACTTAATCTTACAGACCAGACCTCTCTGTCATTAGCAGCACATGGAGAAGAAGTGTAGAAGCTCACTTTAATCTCTCACTGTCAAATAGGTTTTGCTACTTCCATGTTCTTTTGCAGTCTTTCAAGTTAATAATCTTGATTACTTTACCAATTTCAAAAAGGTCTGCACTGACTCTTCCTATTACATAAAATAATCACAAACATGAATATTATTCTAGAGGAGTCTTTCAAATGGTTGAAGAGGGTATAGCATACTTAATATACCCAAACAAACTTGTTTCCTTTTAAAAAGATCAATAACTATAAAAAAGAATGCAGAACAAATAGTCAGCTATTGTCATAATGTTATCATTCTTTTTCACGCTAATAAAATATACAGTAATTTCACGAGTATAAGAGACAGCCTTTTGACTAAAATTTTGGTCCGAACCCAGAAGTGCGTCTTATAGCCCGGAGCACCTTATATATGGACAAAGTTCGGTAACATGCCAACCTGGCAGTGTGAGCCTGCAGCAGCCTGGAGCCGAGCTGAGCCTGCTCGGTCCCGGCGGCAGTGCTGAGCTGGGCCGATCTCTGGCGGCAGCAATGAGTTGGGCCAGGGTCGATCCCCGGCGGCCGCCCCTAGCGGGGCCGGGACCACCTGGCCCCAGGCAGGGCCGAGCCAGTAAACCCCGCGATCGCGTGATTCCGTTACTAATTTGTTACTTTGTTGCACACAGATCCTCACTGCAAAAAAAAAGTGCACCTTATACGCCGGTGCGCCTTATATATAGACAAAGTTTGGAAATTTGCCAACACCCAGAACTGTGCCTTATATTCCGGTGCGCCTTATACTTGTGAAATTACTGTACTTAAAAAGTATTAATTAAGAAATTCTTTTCCCCCAGGCAGTTGACAATTCTTACCTACACTTTCATTTATAGAAAGTATTATTCATGTTAAAAGGGAAACTGTGGTTATAGTAGTCTGAGTAAACATGAACATTAAATTATTTTTAGCCTTCTTTGTCAGTCATACCTCTAAACAGCTTGTACACATTTTTTAATACATTTAATATTTTGGGTACTCACATTGATATTAAAAAAATTAACGGGAAGGAAAGGGAAGAACAGGCTTTTAATTTTCACATAATTGAACTGCAAAGGAAGTTTAATGTAGAAATATGAGATCTACAGCTTTTCACTGGAGAAATCAATGTGCAAGCATTTTCTCACTGATTTTAGTATCTCATGTGAGTGTCAATCTAGCAAGAAAATCTTTCGTTTCTGAATTATTGTTCTTCCAAAAAGCCTCTGATCTGGAGAGAAGTCATCTGAATCAGCACAAATCTTAAACCCTTGTGGAATTTCACTCCCTGAAGTAGATAAATAAAAATTTAATGTGTTTCAGAATCAATATTGTTGCAAACTACAAGCCACCTAGAAGATGTGTTCAGGAAAAGTTTTTTTCTTTTTAGTCCTTTGTGATTGAAATTCCCAAGATATGGTTAGCAATTTAATTCCCAATCTCCTAGCAGGTCCCATGTGAAACACATGCTGCATTCCAGCTTAAAATCAGAGTTTCCCCAAGACTGCTGACCTTTTTCATATATCACAGAAGAAAAAGTCAAAACTTCAAAGCAGCAGTAGGTGTTTAGAGTAGTTTCCTTTACTTTCATGACTTAGCTGGCTGCAATAAGTTGCTTCCAAATATTTCTTAACAAATGTAATGTTGCCTGGTGTTTCAAGAATAAAGCTGTGTTTCCATTTTTGACATAGGACAATTAATTAAACCATTAGTAAAGGTAAGTTTAAATATTTTCTTTTTGAAATGATTAGTGAGATTGAGTATTCTTTCTACCAACAGACAGTAATAGCTTACTTCAGAGTTTCCAGTAGTTGTAGCAAAGCTGAAGACTTTATGCCTCTTACTTTCACCCCAAATAAGTTTTAAATTAACCTTTTTTTCTTCTTTTAGGATAAGAAGGGAATTTCAATAAATTCCTTTCTATTATGTCAGCCTCACAGGCCTGTGTTTATGCATTACATGTAGCATATATATGTAGATCCAGCCTCTGACCTGGAGTTTCATTTCTTTTCTTTAAGACAATAACAATTACCTGAAGTGCCATGGTACATTTGAAAATCAGTACATTTCCAATACAAACCATACAAGTCATAAACCCAAAACCTGACACAACTTTCATATTGCATAATTTTTAACATATTATAGCTTCAGTGCCAGTGAATCACATATGTATAACAATATGGAGTATACCATGTCCTAGCTTTTAGGAAGTTTTGAAGGAAATTTTGATAAACTCAATAGGTACTAGAAATGGTACCTAATGGTACCTGTGTTTAAACAACACCTTAGGTGTTGTTTGTGCAGCTATGGTTATTGACTGACTACAGTTGCATATATGGATAATCCACTTGTATCATTTAAATACAGCTGTAATTAAAGATTATACAAGTGTGGGAAAGTGATAAATAATGATATATCTGATGGTGTTCATTGAAATTCTGACTGGAGGAAATTAAAAGGCAAATTAAGGACATCTGGTGCTATATAATGAACCTAGCAGAGAAGTATTTGTGAAAGCAAATTAATTTCGATTACACTCTTTATTGGTTTTTCATTATAAATGAACGATTTTTTCCCCAAAAACACTTAGAAAGTGAAAATCTTAAGAAACTCCATAAGAATGTGAGCAAATGGAGAGAAACTTGATTACCAAATATTTGGTGGGCCACATGTGAGTGTAGGAAGGTATTTATTTTTCTTGTAGACTTAGGAAATTCAATATCCTCCCAACTTTAAAAGCAGTGGAACTATTCAAAACTAAGACAATGAACATCAGGGGAGTCAAAAGCAATGTCGAGATAATGGACAACTAATGAAATAAGGGCACTTTCCTACAGAAAATGAACTCCCAATAAGATTTGGGAGAATGAGGGCTTCCAGTGAACGTATTTCAAGGATTTAAAAGCAACAATTGTAAAGACAGAAAGAATGTATTATTTTCTTAGAAGTTTTTAAATACAAGTTTTAGAAAATTTTATATATTTCTTATAAATTGTTTTAAAGGGGTAGTATTTCAATTGTAAATATATATATATGATTGCTATTAAAAATATAGACAACTATACTAGCATTGCTCACTGTTGAGCAGAAAGTCTGTAGCTGGAAATGTTAGTTTGGATTTATTTTTGCAGAATCAGATACTACCATATTTGCAGCCTTTTCAATACTTAAAACTTTTTTATATTTTAAATTAATTTGGAAATGTAAGTTCAATTATATGTTTATTTTGAAAGAACTTAATTTCTTAACTTCAAAGAAAAAGAGAAAACCAAATTGTAACTATGCCGACTATATGAGACAACTGAAAATTTTAAAAAGCACTGAATGTGCAATCAGTATCAAATTCAAAATGCCTGGCTGACTTGAGATTAAATGAACAAAAAAGGGAAACTAAAATAAAAGCCCTTTGTGTTCAATGCGGTAAACATAAGGGTTAAATTAAATAAACAAATGTCTCAGGACTATATATTCCACTAATGAAATTGAACTAGAATTCAGAATTTTAAAAAGGAGGATGCTAGATTCATCTGCCAGGAGAGACTTGACAGATGAACAGTCAAAAGCAAAATAAAGAGAAAACAAGATGCAGGGGAGTCAGGATATACATAAGACATGCCAGCAGGGAAAATTCACAAGAATTGTAAATAGACCTTAGATGGCACTTGAGGGCTATGAGATTACAACTGACTGCAAGAGGATAGCTACTCTTGTTAATAAAAAAGCATCAAAAAGACTTTTTAAATTTTCAAAAAGTCAGGAAAAAAAGCATCCATATAAAATAACTTGTCCTTTGTGTTTATTGTCTTTAAAATCAGACTTATATTACGAAAAAAAAATCTATCCTCCTCCAAATCATAAACAAACCCCTCCCTCTTGTGTATGGAAGACAAAAAATATTATTAGCAGCATAAATTCTTATAAATTCTTTCATGCTTTAATGCTGGACTTGCATCAAAACAGATTGTCAAAAAAACCACTATTCTTTTTCATGTGCTGTAGATGAATGAATCCTGGAAAAATACAAAACAGAGCTGTGACAAAATAAGCAAAGTTGATTGACTAAAAAGGAGATGCAGAGGAATCAAAGAAAAAAAATTAAATAATATTTAAAAGCTCCAACTTTTCTTCTGTCTCAGATCAGGTATCATTTAAACAACTTATAAAGATGGGAGCAGTTTTGAATGGTATAATAACAAGAGAAAATCAGACAGAGGCAAATAAAGTCAGTGCTGCTAGTGCCAGCAAAACTGAGATCATAAGTACTACTGCTAAAAACAATTGCAGTCATAAGTGATGACAACAGTAGAAATTGCTGACCATTCTTTTTTTCTAACCATTCATCTGAAGTTTCAGTGTTACAGTCTCTACTTTGAATTCAGTCTGCCATATTACCACATCTATCATTTTCAAGCAAAGCTAGAGCTCTCATCAGAGGCCTAATTATTTTGAAACATCTGATCCAAAGCAACACGTCATCTTACACCTGCCCTGAAGTCCAAAAGTGAATGAGGTTTCATCCAATGGTCATCTCGGAAGTTCTTAGAATTTTGGATATTAAGGATACTGCTTCTTATCCAGACACATCCTGCATATCTTCACCTTTTCTCTTCTTACTGTTTGTTCAGATGCTGCAGTGACTGACTCTCAGTGACAAACCCTAAAACCCTGAAAGGAGATGTTTCAGTTCACCTTCTGGTGAAATAAGAATCTTAAGACCGGACTATTTCAGTGAACAGTTAGGTGGTGACACCAAATAAATATAAAATCATTGTGAAAAAGGTTTTACTGAAATTGCCCCAAAAATAGAAAAGGAAGCACACATACAGAAAAGCAGGAAGGAAAAACTTTGCACAGCAGACATAAATATAAATCATTGTTCTGAAGTGAAATTACACATATCCAAACTTCAGATTATGAAACAGGAGAAAATTGACCTGTAAAGGTATTAACTGTGAACTTAATCCTGCAGTCCTAAAATAAAAATCAAAATTACTTCATCACTAAGTGAAAATCTTGACAAAGAAATGTTCTTTGCAGTGCTGGGCAAAATTATTTCTAAGTTTTAGAACATCTGCATGAAGTTAATAGGCCATATTATGGCCTCAAAAGTTAAATATTAATTACTCCAGGGCAAAAAAATTTCTGGGAAACCCAAAATAATGTGGAGAAATTATGCTTTCTTTTGCCTCCTCCTTCACAACTGATAAAAAACTTCTGGTGTACAAATCAAAAAAGGAGAAAGCAGGTTAGGAAAAAATTGTTGTGTCTTGAGCCCCCATTTTGTGCCTTTGGTAAAGTTAATTCCATTGTGTCCTAATTAAAATTGGTGTCCTGATAAGAAGTGCTGTGATTTTAGTTAATTTTCTTACAATCTTGAAGTAAATCATACTTATATAAGATTCTACTTCTTACATATGTCATTTTACATCTAATACAAATAAAACACAAAATGGTTGTGATTGCATATAACATTTAGCTCTTCAGTAGAAAGTAATTTGCATTGAAATGTTTGTCTTTCATAAACACCTAAAAATACTCACATTCTTAATTTATATGATTAATACTAATAAAAAGATAACTTGTCATTTAAAATGTCAATAATCTTTTTCACGGAGTATTAATGTTTCCTGCAGTTATATTGTTAGTGAAATCTAATAGATCAATAGAGGTAGCTAATGCAAAATTTTCTGAGTGCAAGTTTTATTCCATTCTTCCATTATACATAACTCTTATGAAAAGTCATTTGAGAAGACAAATTGTGTGGGGGTTTTCTTCCCCCACATACGTATCATAACCTGCTTGAATATATGACCAAGATCTCAGTGCAACTCTTAAACAATTTATATGAGATAAGATTACCTCACAGTCTGTTCCAAATCATCTAAATATATTAACATGTATTTATATATTCAAACATACACACAGAATTCAGTGGGGTTTAAGTCTTGTATTCTTTTAAACAGATTATTTCACAGAACCACAGAAGGGCTAAGGGACCTTAAAGATCATGGAGCTCTTTACCTTCCTGCCATGGGCAGGAATCCTTTCACTGTGTGCAGCCCATCAGGGACCATGGACTAAGTGCATACCCATTTTGCATAAGTGTTTCCTGATCTGGTGCTCTTCCCCCAGCGTATACCTTCTTTACTCCAGCCTTTTCCCTTGTCTCTGGAATCTTGGTTTCTTGAAGGACAGTCTTGCTAGCAAAGACTGAGGCAAAGGAGGTCTTTTATTCCAGAGCCTTTGCCAGGTCCGCATCTCGTTGAGTAGTGGGCTCACATTTCCCCCAGTCTATCTTTAGTCACCTATGTTCTTATACAAGTTCTTCTTTGCTTTGACATCTCTGGGCAGATGCAATTCCATTTGGCATTTAGATTTCCTAATGCCATCTCTGGGTGCTCTGACAATCTTTCTGCATTCCTCCCATGTTATCACACCCTGCTTGCTTCCTACTCCTGTATGATTTACTTTACCTGCTTGTGTCTGATGAGGAGCTCCTTTTTCATCCACACAGGCCACTTGCTAGTCTTACCTAACTTCATGTTTATTAGAATTGTTAGACACAATGAAGTATCAGTTAGTATAAGCATGTAAGCTGAATGTGTGTTTTTTCTTTTATTCCTTCTGAAGAACATTTTGTTCATCTGGAACAATTACAGACCTCTTTTCCAAAATTCAAATTTATAAAGGTGAGTGCCTTTTTTTTTTTTTTTTTTTAATATAAGATTTTTCTGGCACAAGAAGAAGACTGCTCTCAGTAGTTTATTCATACTTGCTTCAGGTGTGATTCATCTGTTTTATTATGAGGTGTTACGGAATTAAATGCAGTTTGTGCTAGGTGTATAATGACTCAGAATGCTGCATATAATACAGTCTATTTCCTCCCTGTGTTGTCACAGGGAGGAAAAGCAGCAGTGAGCTTTCAGGTGCTTTTAAACATTGTTCAGCATGAAAGAAGTGATCTAAAATGCAGTGGTTACAGTGTTGCTTGTATATTTTTGTCTTTTAAAAAAGATAATTTTATGCAATTATTGCATTGTCGTTATGTTCATCTTCACATAAGGCATGAAACCATGTTGCCACAGCAGCATCAGTGGCAGAGTGAGTAGTTCAACCTTGCTATGTGTTCTACCCCCACATCTCAGAACAAACTGCTGGATATGAGATATCTTAATCACCTGCAGTCACACTATAGATATAATGCAGAAGAGCTTTCAGCAACAGCATCTTCAGTAAAAAAAACTCTCAGGACTTTTGACATCTCTCCATTTAAGGCAAAATACTACAAGGAGATTTGGAAGAGACAGCCTCTTTTTTCCCCTCGTGTTAATAAGGCTTGTGAAAAAAAGTAATTCCAATTCAGGACATGTTTTCTTCCTTTTTCCTTTCTGCTGTCTACATTGTGCATACATCTCTTGTAGGAAGAAAAGAAGCGTGAACCGTTAAACTATTAAAAGGGGTTTTTTTTGTTTGTTTTTTTGTTTAGGTTTTTTTTTTGAGATGTTGTTTTACCTATTGCTAGAATCCTCCATATAATTTGTTTGGAAATCCTTAACAGGAAAAAATGAGCTGTTTGAACACACATTTAACTACGTATGCGTGACAGTAGTTTTGGTCAGAATCCAAATCTGAAGTAAATGTTCCACATTCCCTTTTGAAAATGTATGTCCTAATGACATCAGCGATGAGATATTACATAAAGTTAACATTCTTTAGAAGAGCTGCTTTTGTCTGGGCTACAACACAGAGTCAACACGGGCAATAAAAAATTACATCACCTCAACTAATTTTTATATCAATATCTTCACTAATAAGATCCTGTCCTGGGAGTTAGAAAACATTCATTAGCATCAGTTGATAGGATCAGCCCCTTTTCTCTCCTTAAAAATTTTTAATAGAGACACAACTCCGGTTTTGAAGGAAGGGACAGTCCTAAAGTTTGTGTTAGAGAGAGCCTAACTATATGATTCAATGCCTATGGCTATTTTCCAGCATGGGAAAAGTACTCTGGGGGAAAGAGCAGCGTATCCAGCCAGCTGTAGAAATATTTCCCTTCTAGCTCTTTCAGAAGTGGATTGATCACTAATACAGAGCCAGTGGCATTTGAATTGTGTTTTCCTGAGGCATGCTTTTCATGTCCATTTTACAGTTCAAAGCACTTAATGAAAGAGCCTCTAATGAGAGGGCAATAGCAGCATGTGTTGCCTTAGGGCACCAAGTGAGGGTAACGGGGATGTGATTGAAGTTCTGTTCAGACCTCGGTAGAGGACCATGGCAGGTGGAAGGAATCATGCACGACACATTCACATTATGTGTTTGAGACAGAAGTTATTCTGCCAATTCTGCCATTATTTTGTTTAGGAAGGAAATTTTTTTGGTTGATCCAGGGCGGAACCAAGGGCAAACAAGCAGGTACACCTGGGGGTAGTAAAGGGGCCCGGGGCCTAAAGAGAAAAGGGGATCAAGGCAAGCAGACAGTGAGAAAATGTAGATCATACCTATACCACTAAGTTAAACATACTAGCTCTGTGTACCATTACTTCATATTATCAAGCTCTCTGAAAACAAATGTCCTGCTTAAGCAGATTATACTACAAATAAAACTAACTCCATCCAGGGCAAAAACAGCCCTGAGAGAATGTGAGACAAATTTATTTTATATAAATAAGAAAAACAAACAAACAAACAAAATGAAAACAACTGAGAACCCCCTCCCTACATCATAAAGTGTTCTCAAATATGAGTGAAAAATAAGTTAAATAGTTGGCTTGTTTTTATACTACAGTGATAAAATGTACTTCAAAGAGTGATCTCCTCTAACTACATTTGAATTGAAAATTTTCTGCTCTATAGGCAATTATGGTTTCTCTGTTGTCATTGTGCATCTTAAGCAAATGAAAGAATCCATTTTGTTTTCTAACAAGTCTACTAATTGAAAACCTTTTCCTACATGAACAGATGTACCAGTAGTATTTGTGTTTTCTAAAAGAAAGATAAAGGTAACTGATTACAGATGTTATAGTAATTTAAAAACAATGACTGTCTGAGACAGTGTTTACTGTATCTGAAATTTTCAGTGTTTGAGGGTTGTTAAAAAGAGATGTTTTAGGCTAAATTTTCACCTAAATACAGGGTCCCCAGGTGGCAGTCCAAGGAAAGAAACATGCTTCAGTTTTTGTCCAGTATAATTGCAAGTAAAATATTTTTGTAGCTGTCTTCCATAAAAGCAAATTACTGACTTTTCCCCAGGTTTAGTAGTCAAGCATTGATAAACATTAAAATATTGGTTCCTTTCTTGCTACTGGTCACTTTACCTATGGTGTGAATGTTCACAGGATATGTACAAATACAAAAACAAAACAAACGAAACAAAACAAACAAATACAAACAAACAAACAAACAAAACCTAAATCCCTCTTATTTGAACAATTTACCTAAAGGCATATAAAATTTAATTCACCATAATTCAGAAAATGACCAAACAAGAAAACAGAAAACCAGGACAACAACATTTTGACATTTCAAAGGTCATTGTAGATCATCTGTAAGTCTCCTAAATGTAGGCCAATGTCTCTCTGAACTTGGCTGAACTTTGATGAAGTTTGTAGAGCTGTCAGTAAGTAATTTTGCATAAAGATATACTTGATATAAAATTAATCACTTTAGGAATAATTAGGTTAAAATCCTGTCTTAGAAGTGCTCTGTTTATTAGAAAAAGATTAATAAATTTAATTATAAGACTAATAGAAAAGACATCTTCAGAACTGATTCTTTTCATTATAAAGAAGGGCAGGTAGTATTGCCACATGTGGTAGTGATTTTCATGAATAATTATTGCATACTTCAGGATTTGGATTGTTTGTTTAGTCCCACATTCCTTTACAAATACATATGTTTGTTACTAAGTACTTTTAATAATGTATTTTTTTTTCATAATGTCTTGAAATCATATTCTCAAATATAAACTTTTTATGTGAAAAATTTTAATATTTTAAATTCCATTTACCGTTTGCAAATACTTTAATTTCTCTGAAACTTGCTTTAAGTACTTAGAGTTGATGTGGAATGCCCTGCCTCCTTTTTTTTGTTACTTATTTTTATTGCATGCATTTCCTAATGTCTATGGAAAATTATACATGAGCAAAAATGTATAAACTATAGTAAAAAAAATATGAAAGGGATGACAAGAATATAGTTCATGTCTGAAGAACAAAAAAATAACCTGTTATGATGATAACAGGGTTGTTTCTCTCTACATAGAGAGGGTAACGTCTACATCTTGCATCCATCCCTCCATGTGTGAGGGTTCAAAAAAGTCACACTAAATGCAAAATACTGTTAAGCAACAGTTGCTATAATTTACAACATTTTTAAGATTTAAACAAAAATGAGCAGGCCGGAATTTAGTTCCTTTCACCTTCTTGCTTTTATTTTCTCTGAGATTATGTCAGAAGACAGGACAACCAAGAGTTGCCTTCTCAAAATGTATCATCACCATTTTTTTGTACTTTTTAAATGTTATTTTCCTTTTGTTTGCCTTCTTAAAATTATACATTGTTTGGGTTGGAAGGTACCTTTGAACATCATCTAGCTCAAACCCCTGCAATGAAGAGGGGCTTCTCCAACTAAATCAGGAGACTCTTGTAGAAAGACCTAAAATTCTCTCACTGCAGAACTGAAGTTTAGACTTCATGGTGGTAGTTTCATATAACTCAATTAGTTTTCTTAACTAGCGTACTGATTCAGCGGCTGTGCAAACAGAATACTTATAAGAATTTTTTTCTTTTTATACTTTTCTTAATTTTCATAATGGACAATTTTCGTTGCCCTTTCATCCCCGTTTCAGCAGACTGTTCATTTCATCTACTTCTTCATTGACTGCTTTCTGGAATGTTTCCATTGCTTGGGATATTGGCCTACATGTCCAATATTTTAATGGTCATGATTTGGTGGAATAGTATGACAGCTCCTTTTATCTTTCTAAATTATGTCTGACATCCTGTAGATCTTGCTTCCTGAAGCCCATTGCTTGTTCCTACTATTGTTGAGCAGAAATTTCAAAGAAAATTTTATTAACTTCTGCAGTTCTAAATCCACCATTTTGTTTCAGCCTTACATTTGCCATTGCTACTGGTAATAATAGTAAATCAGCATTTTCCCTGTGATTTACATTCATACTATGAAGTCCAGGAGTTAGACTCTTTTTAACATCCTCCACTCTGTCAGATGATGTGGGACAAAAGGTAAAGATAATTAATATAATTAGAAAAGTTCAAGTATGAGATTTGTGTTAAATATCACAGAAAATCCCAGTCTGCAGTAGGATATTGATATGTTAATTAGCTCATACTTTCACTAAAAAAAAATGTTAAATAAGGTCTCCACACACATTATAAGCAGAACAGCTTGAACAATGCTTATCCTTAATCTTAGAAATACTTCCATGAAATAATTCTTTAGGTTTATTACCTCATTTTCATAACAATATAGTCTTATATTTGACAAAGGTAAGTAAAATTGTTATTAAATTTAATATTTGAAGAGAAATATTTCTTTTTAGTTTTATAGAGTGTTCATCATAGTGCTTTGGTTGAAAAGAGAGATTGGAATTTGAAAATAATTTAGACATGAGGCTGGTAATGTCACACCGTTGCTTATTAAATTTTAGATACAAACCAAGTTTCAAAGACTACATTCTGACCTGTCACTTTGTGCTGATTTGCCATATTAGACATTTGTCTACAGCTGAGATAGAAGAAATTTATAATGCAATCACTTTTGTTATTGTAAAGTTCATTCTAATTCATTAAAAGAGGAATTTGCCATGTCTATTTTTCTGAAACTTCAGAAGGAGACAGTGCTAACGTCTATGTACACTGCTCCATTTCCATTTAGGAAACAAAGTTACAAAATTATCCCACGTTTAGGTACATTTCTCTTATTTATTTTGCATCTTTAATGTCTCTGCTTCTGCTTGTTCCCATTCAACTTAGTCCTTTGGCTCATTGATGTATAAAAAAATTTTGTCAAAAAATACCCAATAAAATACCTATGACTAAATATGGTTTGTGGATTAATCTTGTTTATTGATTTAAGATATACTTGAAGATTCACTTTATTATCAATTGCCTCTGTAGCATGTTAACTGATATGTAAAAAATCAGATATGTTTTTACAATGAATTAAATAAAAGGGTGCTTAATTATCCCACACCCACACCAGCTCTTATTTATTAGAAAATGTGATCTGCATCTTAGATTGCACAGGACCATGTGAATGGAGCCTTACAGCCTCGGGAGGCATTTGGCTGGGAGAAGAGGTTCCTACACCATTGCAGCAGCTGCCAGCATGTGTACAGCAACCAGCACGCTCACATCCTTGAACATACACTTGTATGCCTTTACTCTGTGACTATGCCACGTTCCTCAAAGAAAAATACATAATTTCTGTCTGAATATCTCCCCTGTGTGTATTCAAGTTGGTAGGGAGGTGACAAAGCCAAACAAATTCCAACAGTTTTGATTTAGTTTTGGTTGTATGTTTACAAATAATCCACAGAGAACTGCAATGTCTGTAGATTCATGCAGCTCTGAAGCAAAGTAGCAGCTGCACTTGATTCTAGGAATAAATACAGTAAATTCACGAATACAAGCCGCACTGAGCATAAGCCGCATCTCTGGGTGTTGGCAAATATTTTGTTTTTTGTCCATAAATAAGCCGCACCTGAGTATAAGCCGCTCTGTCATTCGCAGCGAGGACCCGCGTGCAACAAAGTCGCCAAATAGTAACAGAACCGCGGCATGGCGGGGTTTACTGGCTCGGCTCGGGCTGTGCAGGCTCGGCCCGCTCAGGGCTGCCGACAGGGCCAGGTGGCCCAGCCCGGCGCTGCCGCTCAGCGGGGCTGCTGGGGGCCAGCCGCCGCTGCCACTGGGCTCGGTCACTATGGCCCGGCGCTGCCCCGTGGTGGCAGGCAGGGACGGAGCCCCCCTCGCTCCCGCGGCAGCGGGCGGGGACGAAGAACCCCACCTCCTCCCTGAGCTGCGGCAATGGCGGTGCGGGGCCCCCCCGTCTCTCCCCCGGGCTGCAGCAGAGGAGGGAAGGAGAGAGCTCTCCCTCCTCTCTCCCCACCCCCCGTGCTGCCTGCAGGGAGCCAGGCTCCACCCACGGCGCAACAGAGTAACGATTTGTAACAATCGCGAAATGCTGGCTTTGCAGCTGCTCGGCTCGGCACTCTGGCTGGCACTTCTGAGGTTGTAAATGTCAGAAAATTATTCACATATTAGCTGCTCCTGAGTATTAGCCGCATTTCTGGTTTGGGAGGAAAATCTTAGTCAAAATGGTGCGGCTTGTATTCGTGAAATTACTGTATGTTTTGAAATATTTCAATATTATAATATCCAAATATCTCAATAATTTTGTCCAAAGGTAGGCTGGACCTCATTGAGAAAGCTTTTTTATTTTAACATGGTTGTTACCATATCTTTTTCAAAAAATAACACCAGGTTTTCTGTGACTGTGAAGTTCTTCAGGTCAAATCGTTACACATATATAAAAAAAGATGCTTGAACAATTCAATAAATGACAGAAGAGAGCAAAATTTTATTTTGTTCTGAGAGTTCACTTACACCAAATTTCACACTTCTTTCTTTTAAAATAAGTATGCTTTTATAAAGATATGATAAATACTTAAATTTCAAATTTCAAAAATTTCAGTAAATTTCATAAAATCTGAAACTCAATTAACATCATTGGTTGATCTAGATCAAATAACAAACACTGGAATATAACTTGGTTGTGTCGCATTGCATCCACTTTCCCCCGCTCCCAGCCTTTTTATCACATCTGGGACAGGTTTTGCCTTATTTGATTAATTTTTAAGAACCCTGAGGGTTTGGGTTTTTTTGACTCTTTCTGTCTCAAGTCACTCAAAATAGTAACTGACGTGTGTGATTCACTTAAAGATTGATTGACAGATTTTTCTGAAATGTTACAGGGTGCTAGATTGTGAAAGAGAAACACCTAAAAGTAAAAGCCCAATATGACAGCAACTTCCTTGAAAGTATTATCACACAATAATAGAGAGTCCAAGGTGAAAAATAGTTATGGTCAATTATGATCACTAAAAGAATACAACCCTGGGAGATGGACACACCTGCTCTCAGGGATAGCAGCAAGGAGCAAGCCTTTAACGTATACAAAACATTCTCTGGGTAACAAAGGTCAGATACAGTCGAATTTGTTGAGCAGTGTTGACAGGGAAAGTAATTTGACAATGAAACAAACATATAAAGAAAACCTCTAAATAATTTAATGGGTATCCTGCTCTTGACTATCTTTGGCTAAAATTGAGAAATGCTTATTCTACTCATAAATTATTTCTGCTTAAATAAGGACCCTACTGTCTGCACACCAATATTCTTTGGAGAATAAAATGCTTCAGAAGTGTTCCTCTCAGCTTTGTATTACTTAAAGAAAGTCAGTAATTTCCCAGACAATCTCATGTGAGACTCAGAGGTGAGGGAAATTTTGTACAGTCTGGCAGAGCAGCAGCATGGCTGAACTTACTTTTATAAGTTTTGTGAGCTGCCAAATTAAAACCTACTGCTTTGGGGGAATCATGTGTGATGTCCCACCTTTAAAGGGATGGAAGTACTCAAGATTTGTAAATGCTCATGGTTGAAATGAATGACAAAATTCAGAAGGCCCACAAAACTATCAGAAAGTTTTATCACAGTAATTTATACACTTGGCTTGGAAATTGTTGTGATTGATCTGTTCGTCCCTGATGTATTATATAAGTACATGGCAAAGGGTGAAAGGGAAGAGAAAAAGGAAGAAATTAATTCAAAGAGGGGGAGGAAAGAAAGGGAAGGAGACACACACACACACCCCACACACGAGGAAGAGGAAGAAGGGAAGGGAAGTTCCGGAAAGGGAAGTTCCAGGAAGGGAAGTTCCGGGAAGAGAAGAGAAGAGAAGAGAAGAGAAGAGAAGAGAAGAGAAGAGAAGAGAAGAGAAGAGAAGAGAAGAGAAGAGAAGAGAAGAGAAGAGAAGAGAAGAGAAGAGAAGAGAAGAGAAGAGAAGAGAAGAGAAGAGAAGAGAAGAGAAGAGAAGAGAAGAGAAGAGAAGAGAAGAGAAGAGAAGAGAAGAGAAGAGAAGAGAAGAGAAGAGAAGAGAAGAGAGAAGAGAAGAGAAGAGAAGAGAAGAGAAGAGAAGAGAAGAGAAGAGAAGAGAAGAGATGAGAAGAGAAGAGAAGAGAAGAGAAGAGAAGAGAAGAGAAGAGAAGAGAAGAGAAGAGAAGAGAAGAGAAGAGAAGAGAAGAGAAGAGAAGAGAAGAGAAGAGAAGAGAAGAGAAGAGAAGAGAAGAGAAGAGAAGAGAAGAGAAGAGAAGAGAAGAGAAGAGAAGAGAAGAGAAGAGAAGAGAAGAGAAGAGAAGAGAAGAGAAGAGAAGAGAAGAGAAGAGAAGAGAAGAGAAGAGAAGAGAAGAGAAAAGAGAAGAGAGCTGCCTCGTGGTCCTGGAGGTCCCATCTGGGCTTGGGAAGGGTTTCTTTTTATGGATAGAATTTCTCCAGTTGAAAGATAGGTTTCTCAGGTTTTATGCAAATTAGCTATCATGCACAGTCTGTTTTTCAGGTCACTTTGGAAATGGGTAGAAGGTTTCAGGGTCCTTGGTAGTCTTTATCCACCCCTACAGTCCACGCCCACTTCTTGCCTCATTCTTGTGCTTGCTCTGTACTGCATTGTGTTTTTCCCAGAAAAGTCTTGGCCTCTGTCCACTTGGACCCCCTTTTCCTTTCTTATGACATGTTAATACCAACAGTCCTTGGTTGACTCCACAGCCATCCAGTTATTAGTGTTTGAGACATACACTTTATCTTCTGGGAACTGAGAGCTCAAAGGGTGTCCCTTTGGACCACTGTTTACTACATACCAAGTGTGGGCTTTAGTCTTAGTAATTTTCCATCCTGGCCTCAATTTGACTCCGTAACTTTCTTTGCAGGTTCAATAACAAAAACATTATCCCACTTGGGTTTTTATTCAACAAGAAAAGGTAAGTTTTCAAGGCTGTTCCTTAAAAAGCAGGTGCTCAGGAAGGCAACTCTTCTGGGCTACACACAGACACTGTGTTAAGTTCAAGAGCGGCTTAGCCCAGAGGCCTGGCAGGGGGAACACACCGCCATAATCCACCCTATGAATAAAGTCAGCTTCTCTGGACCTCTGCATGAATTGATGCTTTGAGAGCAGGGGCTGAGATATAAAATAAAAGCCTATTTTGTTGCATTTTATAGAACAAGACGGGAATTAGTTCTTTTATGGAAGAGATCCTGTTTGCTTCCAGATGCTCATGGGTTAGAATGGAAATTCATGATTATCTAAGCAGAGCACTATGAATAAATTATAGCAACACTTCATGACACTAAACCATTTTCCACAATTTTCATACAGTCAAAAAGCTGTAAAATAAATTTCATACAGATCAAAGGTCTGAAAAGAAGGGAAAAGAGTTCACAGGCAGAAGAGAAAAGTATCCTTTGTAAGATCTTAAATGACTGTTGTAGTTTCTGGGTACACAACTAACTATCAGATAAATGTGGCCTCTATGGCCTCTGCTGACTGATTTTCTTTTACAGCAGGGGGTTCAGATTAGTTATCCATCAGTACCCTGCAGTTCAGTCTGATCACATAATGTATCCCAACCAGAAGCTGACTTCTTAGTCTTAGCATGTAATCTTTTTCACAGATTTTGTCACATGTAACAAAACAAAATGGAAATAAATCCAGTTTAAAACACCCTTACAAATGTATGAGAATTTGAAAGACCTAGGTTCTTATAATTCTCTCATCTCCCTCCAAACGTTAATTATAGATCTGAATGCATTGTTTCCTTTAGATTTTATACTTTTATTAATCTACCCTTTTATTAGGATTTGCAGGCAAGTAACTAAAAATAATATTTATCTATACCATAATTTTGCACTATCATAATTACTAATGTTTCTTTTACAATGAACATCTCTTAAACACCTCCAGGCAGGGTGACTCCAGAGAGGTGACAACCTCCCAGAGCCTATTACAATGCCTGACCACCCAACAGCGACAATACCTAAAGTGAATTTCCCCTTTCTAACATTAAGGCCATTTTTCCTGGTCCCCTCACTGGAGGCACAGCAGAAGAGACGAGCTACAAACCTTGCTACAAACTCCTTTCAAGTACTCACAGAGAGCAGTGAGATTCCTCCTGAGCCTCCTCTTCTCAAGACCAAGAAACCCAACACCCTCAGCCATTCCTCATATGATGTGTTTCCTAGACCCTTCATGAGGTGCCCTTCTCTGGACACACTCAGCGCTTCAATGACCTTTTCAAAGTGAGAAATGACTGCAGCACGCCAGGTGTGGCCTCACCACTGCTGAATACAGGGAGATGATCCTTTCCTAATCCTGTTGGCTGCATTGTTCTTGATAAGCTGTGTACAGCACACATTGTTCATTCATATATCTTTAGGGAATTGCTTAAATTGCTCATCAGGAGCTCACTATATCATTACCTTGCAGTCCTGCTAGCATTAGGTTTATTGTCACACTTCATTTCCTACTTGGAAGGACAAATTGTGAGGATGCATCTTATGGAATGGGACTGCAGGCTGATTTTCACAGGTGGCATCAAAGCATCTTTCTTTAGTAGTATGAGGTACTAGACTGAAGAGTTTAAAAATTTTAGAAATCGGTCCTAGGTCCCCATTTATTTGTCATTGAGCTGCAAGACTTTTACAAGCTGAACTTTCCTATTTTAGTTCACGTACCAGTCCACCTGAAGTTTTTGCAAAAGATAGAATTAACACAAAATAATGTTAATAGTTCCTTCAATTATTGCTCAATTTGGTTTAAGTTTTTTAAAATCTTCTGGAATGCTTACCTGAAGATTTTAAAATAACACGTGTTTTTATAGTCTTTGCCTGTGAGGTTACTATATTTAAAATATATAAATTAAAAACAAATTCAGGAATATGAAGAATCCCTTTACTGTTCCCAATTATTTTGGTTGGTTGGTTGGCTGCTGGGTGGATGAGTTTGGCTGTTTTGGCTTGGTTTTGGTTTTCTTTGAGGATGTTTTGGGGGGTGTTGTTTCTTTGGTATGGTTTGTGTTTTGTTGGGGATTTTCAAATTTGTTTTTTGGTTAGTTTTTTTATTTGTTTCTATTTTTTCATTTTTCTCTGAAATACATTTAGGTATCTGAGTCTTGTGCTGGATGTGGTTTTCTGTTTATTATAAGGTTTGGTCAAATCCAAGACTTTTTTAAGAAAAAAATAAATAGCTAAATAGTTGTGTTTTTTTTTTTTTCTCTCTCTCTTTATCACTGAGAGAGACACATCTCAATGTGCATGCCTCTGCCAATCTCTTGTGGTTTTGGGTTTTTTCAAAATAGCTCCTATTTTGAAAACTGTTCTATAAATCAGATTACAATAGAGTGCATTGTGATAAATAAAAAAAAATATGCTTCAACAGTAGTAATATAGAGTTTAAAGCAACATAAATCATTACTTGTACAGTGAAATAAATGTTAACTTTCAAAGCTCAGTTTTAAAATCAAAACCTTGCTTATTTGCATTGCACCCAGAAATGCTGCTTTTTGAAAAAAAGTTGGTTGTTACTGTAACAGTATCAGTAAACTGGTTTTCAGAAGAGTGAAAAAAAACCCAGAAACCCACACTGTACTATAAACTGCACTTCTAAGAGACTATTTTCTTCAGACTTTATTTCTTAACACAACATTTCTTCATGTTGGTCTTTGAAAGCATCTTAAATTCTTTCATTCCTTTAAAATATAACACAAAATTCAGGTGAGTAAGTATACATACCCACACACAAACACACAGAAATAAAATACTGTTATCTGTTTTTAAAATTTGTTATTAATATCTGGTAGCTCATTACTATCAGAAGGGCAGCTGCTGGTAATTAACTCATTCTGAAAATAAACAAAGATGGGATATACTCCTCTAATATGTTAAGAGGACCTTTAGGTGTCATTCTAATTCTTGTGATCTGTAAAATCTGCCATATGAGAATACCATAGATATTTTTTGACTATGAAGAACTATCAGTCACACTAATAACTGCAGTAATATTTCATATTATTTGCAATCTTAGTGTATAAAAGTGCTTTCAATTTTATCCAAATTGACACTTAGAAATAGTGATTGAACAATATTGCATGTGTGAACATCTTGGATCAGTCTCAAAAGCATTGGGGAAGACATTGTATTGGGACTATTTTGAATTGTTTGTTATTCTAATGAAAGCAAAATTTAAAAATCCTTGTCCAATCCAACAAGTTTCAAAATAGACCATGAAAACTTCATAAAACAGCCACTGTGTATGTGGTATCATAATTTATATTCCTTTAAAGTCACAATTTTGATTGAGTGACAGTTAATTTCACAATTGCATTCACTTTTTCTTATTATAAACCAAGTCCTGCAAAGAAGTGTCTTCAATTTACATTGACCTCAAGGGAATAATTCCTTACAGATTGCTATGGTTTCTTAGAAACACAAAGATGATTACTACTTTTTTCTTTGTTTTCCAAACACAATGCTGGCTTTAGGACCTAGAATCTTCTGGTAGAATGGTAGAATTTTGTGTCTAGGACTTAATGAATCCGATCCTATTTATTTATTTATTTATTTATTTATTTATTTAACGTTTACTATTCCAAAACTGAGGCTGAGACATATTTGAGGGAGGAGAAACCAATATTTAGTGATGCACACAAGTGGATGTCTTGAGGAATTATGTTCAGGATCAAATAAGACAATAATTTCTGTGTTGCCATGTTTAAATAAATTCTGTGGGCATGCAAGGCTGGCACTACATTAGGAGAAGGACAATGGTAAACTGGGATAAATTTAGATTAAGTGGAGAAGATAACTATTGAAAAGATTTTTTAGAGAGACACAAGTGAAGACAGATTGTTCAGTGCTGTAGGAAAAGTTGCAAAGTTTTCTGTGAAAGAATAGAATAGAAAAACATCAATTTTAGACTAAGCATTAAGCTTTTCATAATGGTCTTAAAAGAATGGATGTTTTATATTAAGTTGCTTTAGTAGAACTCATTAAAAACAGCCCAGAATCTGGTGTAAATATATGCTTTCTGTCTAGTAAATCTATCAGTTGAGTGGATTCTATATAGAGAGCTTTATTATTATTTTGCAATTATACGTTTATAAAAAAATACCTTTAAAGTACCTTTTCATTTGTATTTCTGGAATAAAAATAAAAGGTTAATGTTGTTCAGCATTGTGAATGAAAAGGAAAACTTAGAGGAAAACTTTATGAAAATATAATTGTTCTAAAATCTAAACATGTAGAACAGGTGACAATTTTAGAGTGAGGTCCTATTAACAGAGACAGCAAATAACCTTTCCTAAAATGCAGAAATCTTACTCGACTTCTTAATCACATCATAATTAGTTCACTTACCTTTACTTGCTTTCACTTAACTTATAACTTCATATGGGTGAGTCTTCTATCCGCAAATCTTTTGCTTTAAACCTTTAGATGCTAAGAGGATGTTGCTTAGTTTCCTTTAAGGTAGATTTTTTAAAGTCCAAAAGCTCTCAGGGGTGTTAGGGCTTCTAATTACAGGATATAAGGAAATTACAATTTTCCCCTTGATCGTGCTAGCTACGTGCAATATTCAGGTTGGATGCAGTTTGCTCATTTCTAAACATGGAGTAATCTGGATTACATTCCCGAATGAGAGAACTGAGAGTGGATCTGTTTGTGGATCCCATAGAGGGTGAACAGATTGGTAACTGTAGGTCTGTCTGAGGTGTGAATCAAACCAGACTTCTCTGCAGACTATGTGACACCATTTTATCAGCACAGCATATTGATCTGTAAAACACAGAATTGGTTCCAATAAAGGGGAATACTGTGCTGTGACCAAAGGTATGTGAGAAAGACTAAATAATTTGCATGTTTCAAATTCCATCTATTCATTGACACTGATAAAGTCTGTGTCATATTTATTTTTTTAAAGAGAATAAAAAAATACCATAGCAGGTATAATGAATTGAATCTTACAAGTTTGTAATTAGTTTCAAGATATTTTCTGTTGCAATAACTCTGATAAAACCATTCTTAGTAGTCATAGTAATATTTTAGTAAATGGCAGGGGTACTTCCTGGGGTATTCATGTGATGTTATCCCCTTTGTATGTGTTATCTCTGAAATTAAAACAACAAAAAACAAAACAAAATTGGAAGAAAAAATGAATTAATTTCAAAGAATTGAATAAACAGACTAAAAACCATATAGAATTGAAGATAAAAGGGGAAATTAATATTTCTTGGGCATTCTGTGTAAAGATTTTTTGATTGCTGAGGGTCCTGTTCTATCATAGTCTCTGAATATAGCATTTATGTACAGTGCACTGGTAAGTCTACTAAGACAGTTCTCATTTAGAGAAGCATAAAAACTATAACATAAAAACGTCTCAAGTTTTTCCATACAACTTTTATATCTGGCCTTGCAGCCCATTTCCAGCATTGGCTATGTAACTCACTTCCCAGGGAAATATATCACTTTAGAATAACAGAACAGTTGGAAGGGACATCTTCCACAAGACCAGATTGGTCAGAGCCCCATCCAATCAGACCTTGAATACTTCCAGGGATGCAAGCCACTTCTGGATGAGTTTCCCTTCTGAAGGATTTCTTCCTAATATTTAATCTAAACCTACTCCCTTTCAGTTTAAAGCCATTCTATCTTGCCCTATCATAATATAAACTACATGATATATGATTTACTCTAACCCCTTTCAGGTATTGGAGAGCTTCTGTAAGGTGTCCCTGGACTTTTCTCCAGGCTGAACAATTCCACCTCTCTCAGCCTCTCTTCAGAGATTTGCTTGCTCCAGACTCTGGTAATATCATGGCCCTCCTCTGGACATACTTCAAGAGGTCCATGTTTCTTATGGACTCTAGAGCTGGATGCGGAACTCCAGGTGGGGGTATCATGAGAGGAGCAGAGGGGGAGAGTTACTCCTCCCTGCCTATTGGTCAAGTTGCTTTTGATGCAACCCAGGATGTGGTTGGCTTTTTGGGTTGCAAGTGCGCATTGCAGGCTCACATTCAGTTTTTCATTCAACAATATCCTTCTGCTCGAAGGCTGTTCTCAATCTACTTTTTGCCCAGTGTGAATCCACATTTGGGATTTTCCAGTGTCAGATACTAGAATCGGCCTTCTTGCCTTTAGAAACTTTCTGAGCTTCACATAGGCCCACCTCTCAAGCCTGTCAAAGTCACTCAGGATGGTATCCCTTCCATCTAGAGTATAACCACGGCACACAGCTTGGTGTCATCCCCCTTTCTAGTCAATGGAAACTTCACCAGTCTGTCATAACTGTCCAAATATGAAGGACAGCTGCTAAGCATTTGCCTGTTTCCTCAGAACCCCTGGACATATCTTACCACATCCCATGGACTTGTGCTGCTCCCGGTTCCTTAGGCATTCTCGCACTTGGTCTTCTACTGTGGAGAGTACTTTATTCTCGCAGTCCTTGCCTATTCTGTGAATTGAGTAGTGTGGTTGGAGCACTTGCTGGTGAAGACTGAGGCAAAAGAGTTATGGAATATCAAAATTCAACAGACATTTGAACTAAAATATGCAGTCTTACTGCTAAATCTCGATTGATTTTTTTTTTTTTTTTTTTTTTTTGGCCATGTTAGGTGATTTTTTAAATGACTACAACCTTTTAGAAAATACAATGTCAATCATGTGATCATCAAAACTCCAACTTAGAAGAATACCAGTTATAATTTTTTCCCATACCTTAAAGACAAACTGTTTCTTTATAAGAAACTTGTGCCTATTATGTAACAACTACCCCAACCAAAATATTGAAAATAAGTGAAAAAATAGTTTTACATTGTTATACTGTCTGAATGCATCCGTTAGAGATCCATTAAACTCCACAGCTATTTTACATGTCATGACTGTGACCTGCTGTTACCAGACAAGTACAACACTCTTATGGAAGAGATGAACTGTTTAATGATTTATCTGACTTTTTGCTGGTTGTCTTGTTTGAACTCAGTGAGATAAAATGACAGCTATGACCCTGGTGTGATACAGACCCTACATGGCATCAAAGTTCATCAAACAATGAAAAACAGGCAAATTTGTAACAAAAGACTTGATGCTGAGGAATATATTAGACATTCAGAATCTAAAGAAATGCAAACACTCACATGTGTTTAGTCTGCTGAAAATTATGGTAATATGAAACACCAGCAAGTATTCTTCATGAGTATTGACTATATGCAATTCTCAGAAATATATCAAAAAGATTAACATAGAAAAATGAAATTCCTAAAGAAAGCCCTTCAAAATTAATTATTTAATTTTAATTAACTGACCAATTCTTTCAAATTCTTAAAAACAAATTTGTCATAATAGAATTTCAGAGAGAAAAAGACATGCCTTTGCAAAAGAAAAATATAAGTGAAAGATGCATCAAAAAATAGCAGCACCACCAGAGTAATTCATTAAATAAGTGGTGTTGCCAAGTTTGCAGCTAAAGATAATTACACATAGACTTGTGCATTCAGCTATGAAGTCATTAAAATTGACTCTATTCCCACCCTGCTGCACCAGTTATCACCTTAGCCACACTACCATAAGATGACATTAATCCCTTTGAGGAGCTCTGAACTCTCAGCAGATAGCAATCTTCCTCTGAAAATAGAACACTTGGATGCAAACCATGTTTCTCCTCTCCCATGAGAGCTACTTTAAACCTCAGGTCATAGCAGAGATTGGTCTGGAAACTCTAAAACCCTCTTATTTACCTTCTGACATTGTCTGGAAAGAAATATCTATTCATGGATTCAAGTTGTGATAGAAAATTGTTATACTGACTTTGTAAAGAAATTTGTTTGGGAAGGTGAATGTCTTGACCCTGACCTGAAAGACATTTCTGAATTTTATCCATTAACTCTTACAGAAAAAGGGTCATCACAATGTTCATAAATTCAAAATGCACAATGCCAGATTCACTGTGGAAAGAGCTGATCCTGTACATAATTCTGGTAGATAATTTAGTGATACACTACTGAATTTGGGTTCTGAGGGTTCTTAAGTTCCATTGTGTCAATCTTCCTGAGCCTAAGTGAATTAGATAGAAGTCAGATATCAAGTGGCTGAGATTGTGGAGGTGGTTAAAAATGTAGAGATAAAACCACTGAGGATTCTGAAGTCAAACTGGAAGATGTCTTTTAGGCTTTGGAATATTACGACTAGGTGTCAGTCATCTTTTTGAGGTTTTTTTATTGATACACTAATACAGTTTTTGAAACTGTGATTCTTCTATGAAAAATACACAATGTAAAGAGATTGATTTGGATGAAACATAAAGTAGAATTAATGACCAAATACACGAATGTATATATTTTCTAGAATCAAATGAAATATGCAGGTTCTGAGTGTTAACTCTGTGTTTTAACAGAAATCTGTTACAAGTAAAACAACAAAATCTGAACAATAATGATAAATACTATGTGTGATATTGTAAAAATGGGAAAGAATAAATTAATGCAGTTAATTTCATAAAGTATGAGATGGACATGTATATATGTGAATGAAGTAGATGCAGCTATCATGGATGGATCCAAACAGCCTAGTTGTTGCTGTGATAAACTATTGTATCTAAACTACAAGACAGAACAAAGCTACAAGATGAAAGGTATAAATAATTGTTCTGCAAAGAAATCAAGATGTGAAAAAGAAGACGTGGATTCATTCCAGGGTAGGACAAAGATTTATTATACACTTTTTTTTTGAGTATGTCCATTTGTAATTGCAAAACACAAGTATTTGAAAAAAGATACTATAAAATGTATAAATATTGATTTTAAAAGAAACATTAAATTAGGTTTGCTTTATATTCTGACAGTTTGGGTTCAGCTGTTTTGATAGTAGAAGATGAAAAGAGGATATAATTTTTTCAAAATGCAGTTTGATTCAAAGCATTTAGGGACAAATATGTTCTTTCTAATTTATCACTAACTTCAATTAATTGTTTTTGTTTGGTTTTTTTTATTTCCATCTCTATATTTTTATCTCAATGGTCTTTAATTATATGGAAAATTGTGATCAGGATTTACAGAAAGATAACAGACAATCACACTGCAATCAACATCAACTCCCACTTCATGACGGAAGCTTCTCCACCTTTGATGAGGATTCTCTACTGCTTTCAGAATATAAGTTTAAAAACAGATTTCTTAACTCCTTATTTGATTTTCATTTTGTGAACACTGCACAATAGCAGTAGGATACCAATATCAAAGTGATTAAAATTAGCCATTATTTCACACTTTTAGTGTTAGCAAAGAGAGACACGCAGTGGTGTGATAAAGATATAGACTCTGTGGTTTCAACAATTATATTATTTTGTCTTCGGGAGAAAAATTAACAACATAAAATGACATCCTATTAGAAGAATTTAATGCTGTAGTAACTTGATTGTACAATTAATCACTTCCATATAAGTGTTGGGGAAAAAAAATCGACTGAAGTAGAATTCGTAGGGTAAGTTAGTGTATAACCATGTCCTCAAGGCATTAAATTTATTTTCTCTTAGTAGTTTAGTTTCACTTTCACCGAAGCTATTGGAAAGAATATATGATATACCACGGTGGTCAACTTTTCATAAATGTAAGGTCTGCCATACCCATTACCTTGCTATCTAAGCATGTACAATATTAAGGAAATATTTTTGCCAACATTTTACAGCTTACTTTAAAAACACATCCTTAACTACAGCAAGTAGTATGGTACTTCTCAAATTTACTTCAGTTGTTCCAAAGCAGTCATGGGTAGATGGTTTTGTTCTATAGAATGTGTACCACAGAAGGTATGTCTTAAAAAAGAAAAAGTTTGGAATTCTGATCTACATTGGATGGGGAAGTGTCTCAGTGAGCTAAAAAGGTTAAGATTGGAACTGCTTTCAAATATTACAAATGGTAGTGTAACTGTCAGTAGGAATTAATCTTGAAAAAGGTGATTAAACAACCAAAAATATTGGCTAGAAAGTCAGAAATTGACCTTACAGATCTTTAGCTTACAAATATAATATAAATTCTGATAAACTTTTCTTTACTGGATCTACCTACCCAGCCAAAATTATTTGATTTTTCTCTATATATTATATAATATTATAGTTTTATATATAATTATTCTATTCTATTCTATTCTATTCTATTCTATTCTATTTATTTTCCTCCTGAAAAATTCGAGATGGTGTAGAACCTGATATACTACTAATTTCTAACCACACAATTTCAACCATTACTTGCACTTTTTCTGTTTAACTGATTGCATAGCCAGACAGGTCTCCAGAAAAAAAAGAAGTTCCCATAATTTCTACTGTCAGTCATTTAAAAATATTTCATATGTTCCATGTTTGCCAGTTACCCAGACCAAAAAGATGGAGTGAAACCTCTTGGAAGAACCAGACAAGTTACACTAGCAGTGGTTTCTGTTGTACCAGGTAATAACCATCAGATCCTTTGCATTTTACAAGCAGTAAATGAGGTGAGCTACCGCATGGAGTTGAACTGCACACTGTAAATAAATAAGAAATCCTTTCTAAGGGATAGTGTTTTAGCATAGTTTTATGCCTGCTATAAAAGCATCACATTTTAGAACATGTGTTTAATCAACTGATCAAACCAGGACCAAGAAAGGGAAAATTATAATTCTGAAATAGCTGACTTGAGCTGCTTTCTATGTTTAGTTATGTTGGTATTATGGTCATTTTCAGTAACAAATACATCTTTTCGTTTCTGCTGAAAAACTGTTCTTCCTACCAGGATGTTCTTTACAACTTTAACAGGTATCAGAATAATAAAACAGTCAATCCTCTCGGAATGAAGCCTACTGACAGATGAAGCTGGCAACCCTCAGTGCTTAAATGAGTGTTTCACCAGTATTCTAAATGGAAGCAGATGGCAACTTCCTGGAGAATGTGCACATTCCCCGGGGGAGAGGAGAAATGTTACAGCACTCCACCACTGCACTGAAGCAGATAATTAGGCAATTAGATCTATTAAAAGCTGACAAAAGGAAAAGTATAGATGAACCTTCTCCTTAGGTTTCAGTATGGCAGCACTTTTAATAGCCTAGAAAGATTCACAGTGAACACATAATTTAAGAATTTTAAGATTGATTTGTTGCAAATTACATATTACAATCCCATCCACACTTAATATATACTAGGTATATTTTACACATATCCATACATGTTAACACATATAATACATGTGTGATTACATGTAGTAATAATTGTCTTTTTTCAGACTAGGTGAATTTGTTAAAAGTCTGAGGTAAACGTAGTTTATGTTCTAATTTTCCCCAATGGACCTGATCCCACATAGACCTCTTTGGGGATCCAAAATGTGAAGATTGGGAAGTATTCTGCTCCTCATGGAAGCTAGTTGTCTTTTCCTGTGCATCTGGGGGAGACAAATGTACTGCATTACAGTATTGTGAGTGGAGAGAGAGCTGCTCCACTTCTTAAACCATACTTTTGCTAGGAAATGAACACATCTTCAGCATGGACTCTGTGTGTGACTGCACACATCCTTCAGCAATAGTCAGATAAACCCAGCTTAAAATTCATGTCACAGAACGAAAGATTGTGGAAGTAAAGATTTAGTAAGAATTATTAGTTTTGGGATGTGGCATAAAGCTACTTAAAAACCTGTGAAAATAAGTAGATTTTAGGAAAGAGGATCCTTGTCAGTGTAATGTAAGAAAAATTCCATAAATAAGATCGGATCTATGAGCAATTAGCAGCAATTTCTTGTTCAAATGATTTTGGAGTTAATAAAAAGATTGATGGAACTGAAACTAACTCCCATATTTGTTAGGTTAAATGCTAACACTATAAAAGGTGCAAAAATAATTGTGTCAGTTAGACCTGCTTATTTTTGGTGTATGAGTTCAAATAACAGATTTTATAATTTATTTCTTGAGTGTTTCTTCTGTTACAAGAAAAAAGGCATATTTGAAGGCTCTTCCCAGTCTGTTCTTTAATTAGCTGAAAAGTTAAGATTCAACTATACATTTTACTGTCTGTTTCTATATCTTCAGGTATACATAGGCATTTTATTTAAAAAATATACTGTTAATTAGATAATAATATACTCTCTATACTTTAACCATATAATTTACTAATAATATATTATTAATCTTATAATTTATATGTTATGTCATGACTCAGGAGTCAGTTTTTATGACAGGTACTATACAAAACCAGGAGAAAATAAGTGTGGATTAATGCACACTTAAAAAAATCTATACCACATGGTATTTTTAGACATACATGGAGTTACAGGAACAAGAATAATTAATTAATTAGAGATAATAGAATGAAGTAAATTCACATCAAATAAATGAGAAAGATCCTGATCATAAGGAAATTGAAAGAAGCCAAAATTAAAGACATCAGGAAGAATATATCTTGTGAGATATATATAATATGTAATATATATACAGATATATATATATATATATATGTGAATATATATTGTGATGCAATGTGGCATGGAATGAAGAAATGAAAATACAAGAAAGAACACAAAACCTTAGAAGAATAAAAGAAACAATAAAAAGACCATGCAATGCTAGAGGAAGGGATAGCAAACACTTGCTATGAGACAAAGGTATGGATAGGCAGTATCATTAGCTTCTTAAGACATTTCAAAATTAAGGTAATTTAAAAAACCTTTTCTTCCTAAGAGGTAGTTTTTATGTTGTTTGAGTACTTGTTTCATTCTGCATCAAATTTTCCCTCTTGAGTTGTTCCTCAGAAAATTATAATAGCCCTGAGGTTATTTCTCTGCAAACAAGGAGATCTTTTTTTCTAAATTACTTCACTGTTTTATTTACTTTTTAAAACATGGCATCCTTGAACTATTCCTACCTTTTTCTGTACGTCAGTGGCATTCTCCTCCAGTAATTTTTGGATAGTTTCCAATTTCTATGACTTATTTGTGAGGCCAGGAATATAAATGTTCTCTCACCACTGCATTCTAATTCTAATGCCCAACCTTTTGCAGGTTTCAGAGAGATAGTTCACATGCATGAGCACACAAATGTATATCTGGTTGTCATTGTGGAAAGAAACTAGGAAGGTCTCATTGTCCTCCTTATCCCTCTCCCTTCTTCAATGAAAACTGTTCATTGCATTGGCAAATGCCATTTTAATGCAGGAAATCTAATGTCTGTACTCCCTCAGAGCACCTTTTAAGAGTGTGATTTCCTTCCAAGCAAGGAGACTAAATTGACTTTCATCGGATCAAGCTAGCATCTTTGAAGTTTCCTTATATGACTTCTAATAGGAAAAAACAAAAATGATAAAAAGAGGCTTTATAACTAATTGGGATTTATACAGATTAACTAGGAATAAAATTAAAAAAGTAGTTCAGGCCACACAACCCAGTGATTCCTTCTGGTATTTAATTCAATGTACCTATGGCTTATTTTACTATTTCTCCTTTCTGCATAAGCATTATGAATATATGACTGAATGATTGAAAAGGCACAAACAGAGTGAAAAGTCTGTGTAAAAAGCAACTAGCTTACATGTTGCTTTTGTATAATTAACACATAATTCTTGGAACTTGTACCAAGGTTATAAAAGTTGTTTGTCTATTATATGAAGGGCAATCTACAAAATTTTTGATGAAAGGATGATATACCTGAGATCCTGTAAGAGACATAATGGACTTTACAGCCAAGAAACCAAGATAAATAGACTTTCAAGCAGGTTGAAATGAAATAATGTGGTACCAATTGTAAAGTATAAAGTTAAAATCATGATTATTTGTAGAATTTCATGCAATTTTGAGTTAGAGAGTAACATGAGTAGCTTAAAACACTATAAGCAATTAAATGAAGACTTTCCTGTCAAGTTTAAATTTAATGTTTTTGAATGAGATTTCACATTTTATCACCTGCTACTCAGTTTAAAAAGCTATATAAAATAAAAAAGTAAATGTTTTAATTAATTTTTTTAATAGACACTACTTCTATGATATAAAAACTTGGTTCTGAACAGTTTTTAAATGCTACTAGAATATTTATTTCTCTATTGTTTTTATTCAGTTCATAGAATGTTGGGATTGGAACAGAGATCATGAAGGTATCTAGCTCAATTTCTGTTTAAGTCATTTTGACAAATGTTCTTTCCATTCTGTTTTAAACAGCAGTGGAGGTTCCACAGTACTGTTTTATCCGTACCACCAGATGTCTCATTTCTTTAATTTCTTGACTATGATTATTATAGATCCAACACATGCGTACACAGAAAGAAGGAAAACTGGGAAACATAGTTGGTTTAATTATTCGTTCCAAAATTTTTCGAGGAATATTTATTTGCCAGGAATATCTATATCTATTAATTCTTCTTCTCTGATTTTATAAAAAATAGGGATCATAGAGCTTTACCCTGTCTTTCAAAATCTCAACAAGTATCTCTGAATTTTAGAGATAAATTACTTACACTCTGAGATTTCTTTACCCAAAGTCTAAGTGTTTTTATATAAAATTAACCTGTAAAAGGAAAATGTATGAATTAACCTAAGCACTTTTAAAGTTTTCTTGCTTATTCCTAAGATTTTATCTTTCTCATTGTAATTGCCATCTATTCTGTGTTCATCAAGTTAGTATACTGCAAGTTACTTCATTTTTATGGTATTAGTATAAATTTCCAAAGTTTCCAAAGCTGCTCTTAAACCTAATTGAAGAATAACTGTTTTACTAACTTTGTACCTTAGTATATTTAATTTGTGAAGTGGTTTTCCTGATTTTGCTCTGGTCAGCTTATGTTCAGTACCTTGTCCCAGATTTCAATTTTTCTACATAATCTCTTCTATGTTTGAGGTTCATAAAGAAAATTCATATTTAGCTAAACTGACCTTTTAAAAAATATGTCCAAGTTTTCTTGAAGTAGGAGTGTTTATATGTGTATTTTCAATACTGGTTATTTTAAAAAAGCAATATTGTAAAAATTCTTTAGCACTTTGGGATCTATTTCTTATATGATCTACAAAGTTCAGAAATTTGCAAACCTGGAAGTGAGAGCTGCGAGCCGCTTGGGGAGCCGGCAGGGCCACGGCTGCCAGGTGGAGGTGGACCTGCGCCCCGGCAGGCATAGCCCGGCACCGTGCAGGTGGGGAGGAGCCCTGGCAGGCATAGCCCGGCCCCGTGCAGGCAGGGAGGAGCCTTGGCAGTCATTTCCCGGCCCCATGGAGGTGGGGTGGAGCCCCGTAAGGCTTGCCCCGGCCTCGTGGAGGGGACACAGAGGGGTGGGCGGCAGAGCCCAGCCCCGGGGAGGGGGCAAGGAGGAGTGGGTGGCAGAGTCCGGCCCCAGGGAGGGGGCACGCAGGGACGGCAGGCAGAGCCCGGCCCCGTGCAGGCGGGGAGGAGCCCTGGCAGGCTTGTCCCGGTCCCGTGGAGGTGGGGAGGAGCCCTGGTAGGCTTGCTCCGGCCCCGTGGAGGTGGGGAGCAGCCCCGGTAGGCTTGTCCCAGCCCCGTGGAGGGGACACGGAGGGGCGGCAGGCATAGCCCGGCCCCAGGGAGGCGGCACGGAGGGGTGGCGGGCACGGTTCGGCCTCGGAGGGGTAGCGGGCATGCCCCGGCCCTGCCGGGTACAGGTGGGCCCGGGGCCCATGGCTGCCGGGTTGAGGCGGGGCCTCGGCCAGCAACCGTGCGGGGGGAGCTAGGGGTGGAGCCTCGTTGCAAAAAAAAAGTGCGCGTTATAGTCCGGTGCGCCTTATATGATCTACAAAGTTGCGAATTCTGCTGAATCCCAGGGGGTGCGCCTTATAGTCCGGTGCGCCTTATCGTCGTGAAATTACTGTATATGATAATTTACACATGCCTACATAAACACATGCTTTTGGCCTTACCCAGCTTTTTTCTCTTGTTTTTCAAGAATTTAATGTCTTATTCATTCATTCTTTATCTTAAATTTTTGATTTTCACTGGCTAAAAGTGAAAAGACTAAGAATGAATTTGAAATTCAGATTACCTTTCCCATATGCCTGTTTACTGTCAAATACTCTGAATTAAAATCTAGTTTATTAATTAAATATTTTCATGCACCTCTGAAATAAAACATACAGTAATTTCACGATTATAAGCCGCACTGATTATAAGCCGCACTTCTGGGTTTCAGCAACTCTTTGGTTTTTGTCCATACATAAGCCGCACCTGATTATAAGCCGCATGTTACAATACAGAGTGTGATAAAAGGTATCTGTTCTATCACCATCTGTTGAGGGTGGGGACAGTGATCCTTATCTCAATGGCAGATAATTTGCTAATGGGCCATCCATTGAAACCAGGCAAGGCATTGTTCTTTATCTTTTCACAACCCATCCTTCCTCCAGCCAGTCATTGTCTGCTAATGGCCCATTGAGTCCCACTGGGTGACTGATAAAATTACTGCATCCCATTGGAAGTTGCTCCAGCCAGGGGGAAGAGCCCAACATTTCTTACCAAGATAAAAACAGAGGTTTTGGGACAATAAGGTAGCCCCTTTCTCCACTGGACTCCAGAGGAAAACCGGATTTCTCCACATCACCACTGGACCTCCAGAGGGAAACTGCACCTTCTGCAGGAGCACTGCTCCAACTGAGCCACATCTGTCACTGCAAGGGGACTGCAATCACCATTTAATGGGACTGCTACCAACACCCTGCCTGACGGTGTCAGGTTGTACTCTGACTTTGTCAGGGTTTGGAGTTTGTTTCTTTGTAGTACTGTATTTCTATTTTAATTTCCCTAGAAAAGAACTGTTATTCCTAATTCCCATATTTTTGCCTGAAAGCCCCTTGATTTCAAAATTATAATAATTTGGAGAGAGGGGGTTTGCATTCTCCATTTCAAAGAGAAACTCCTGCCTTTCTCAGCAGACACCTGTTCTCCAAACTAAAACAGCAACTTTTCGTTCTTTGTCCATAGATAAGCCGCACCTGATTATAAGCCGCACTTTGGGTTCGGACCAAAATTTTAGTCAAAATGGTGCGGCTTATAATCGTGAAATTACTGTAGTGTGATTTCAAGAAACTAATGCACAGTAATTCAGAAATAAGCCTCCATCCTGAAGCAATGATTCACTTCTTGGTAAAAGTTGAAGTTGTTTTGTTTGATCCACTTATGACATTAATATATGTTCTTGTTCAGAAGTTTTCAGAGGTGTTAATTTAAATGGAAAAGTCAAAGACATGTGAACTTTTCTTACTTTAAATATATTTTTTTTTATTTTCAAGTTAAAACTGAAGCTGTTAAAGCTATCATAAATCATGACTTAACCTGGGCCCTCAAGGGTCTTTTGACAAAAGCTTACTAGGTACTCTCTGAAGATCTCACTCTCTAGTCTAAAATTTGACATTTTGAATACATTTTCACAAATTACTCACCAAAAAAAGCTAAGAAAAAGTCTTTTACAAATACTGATTAATCTATAACAATATTTTTTAAACAAATGTCGATTACTTTCCTGAAAAGTGGGAATTATCCCAGTTTTTAGGGCATACTGGTTTTTTTTGTTATTTTTTCTGCTAATTTGTTTCTATAACTGCTCTTTTCTTAGAGAAAAAAAATATTCTCTCAGTTAGTTGTATGCCCTAATCCCTCACCATAGCTTCCTTATCAAACTGCTATAGAAAAAAACAACATTAAACAGAATGCAGGAGGATTCTAATGTCTTTCATGCACTGGCTTCAAAACATGAATGAGGAACTTGATAAAAGTTTCCTATTGACATGTTCTACAAATGCTTATGTTAGCATCTTTACAAGAGGTAGCACTTTCATCCATATAGCATGAAAATGCTTCATTTTCCCCAACTTGTCACAGTGCATTAATCGACTCAATTATCATTTGCTGGCCTCATTTGTTACTTCCTGGCATTTAAACTCAGAATTTTTAGCAGAGAATTCCATATTAAACTAGAATTTGTTTATTTTATGCCTTGATATTTGGACTGATTGATGTAAGTGGATTATTTATCAAAGTATATACATAATTTCCCTTGACCAAAATATATTATTCACTTAAATCTGATAATGTAACATCAGCCAATATGTCTACAAGCATATACATGTATATGCACATATAAATATAATGACTTTAAACAGCAAAATTCTATTATTTACATTTTTAAAAAATTTAGAAAATGAAAAAGGAGTTAGTCCTTTCATTTTTTCACTTATTTAATTCTTTAATTTGCTCACATATACTCTTTGCAGTGCCATTTCAATGAGACCATAAATTTCATGTATTCTAAAAGATCTCTGTTTTTTGCCTGCAAAAATAGAAGTGTTCAGGATGTGAATCTTGATAGTACTTATTTTTTGGAAGAACACAATGTCCTTTTGTTACTGAATCTTAAATTGCGTGTTTAGAGCCAGGACATTATAGTACTATAAACTAACTTTTATAGTTAGTCAAATATTATTTTGGAGCTCCATAATGAATTTGAGACACATTTTGCACATAATACTGGACAAAGCAGCAATAAAAAGTTTACATTTGTGTTTGCAATTTTTTAAAATAGTTTTTGAAGACAAGAAAGCCAAGATATTTGTTGAAATGCTATATTCACAGCTTTCTCTGAAGTCTAGAGAATTGCCTACATTTTTAGGAATACTCTAAATTAAACATAGAAGGATAAAATTGTTACAGCTGGAAAAGGTCTCCAAGGTCACAGATCATCGAGTCACACCAGTGAAATACCATTGCCATCTTCACCAATAAATTATGTCCCCAAGTGCCACATCTGGATATATTTTGAACACTTCTAGGAATGGTGATTCCACCATATATCTCAGCAGATATACATTTTCCAATGCCTGACCACTCTTTTGGTGAAGAAATTTTTCCTAATATCCAATCTAAATTTTCTCTGAAACAACTTGAGGCCATTTCTTCTCATCCTATTGCTTGTTACATGAGAGAGGAGACTGACACCCACCAAGATTTAAGTTCCTTTTAGGCAGCTGTAGAGAGAGAGAAGGTTTTACCCTTCTTTACTCCAGTCTAAACAACTCCAGCTCTCTCAGGTGTTTTTTATGAAATCTGTGCTCCAGTCCCTTCACCAGCTTCACTGACATTCTCTGGACTCTCTCCAGCCGCTCAATGTCTTGTTTGTATTGAGGAGCTCAAAACCGAACACAGGATTTGAGGTGTAGCCTCACCTGAGTACAGGGCGATGCTCTCTGCCTTCTTACTGCTGGCCACATTGGCCAGGATACCATTGGCCTTCTTGGCCACCTGGGCCCACACTGGATCATGTTCAGCCACTGTCAACCAGCATACCAAGTCCTTCTCTGCCAGCAGCTTTCCAGACATTCTACCCTCAGCCTGTCCAAGAGTAGGATCCAGCACTTTGCTTTGGAACCTCAGACAACTGCCTTTGGCCATTAGGCTTTGGCCTATAAATCCAGGCTCTCCAGATCAGAGCCTTTCTACTCTCCAGCAGGTCAAGACTCCCACTCAACTTGGTGCAATTGCAAACTTACTGAGGATGCATTTAATACTCTCATCCAGGAATAGAGATATTAAATAGGACCTGCCCCAATACTGAGCCCTGGGGAACTTGTGACCAGTCACCAACTGATTTAACTCCATCCACCACCACATTCTGGGCCTCATCATCCAGAAAGTTTTTACACAAATGAACATTGCACCTGTCCTAGCCATGAGCAGCCAGAGTCTCCAGAAGAATGTTGTGGGAGATAGTGTAAAAGACTTTAATAAAAAATCTAGGCAGACAGCAGCCACAGCCTTTCCCTCATCCACCAAGTGCATCACGTTCGTAGATCAGGCAGATCAAGCAGGACCTGTCCTTCACAAACCTTTACTCCCTGGGCCTGATCCCCTGGTTGTCCTGTACATCCTATGTGAGGCACTCAAGAGGATCTGCTCCCTGATCTTCCCTGGCACCAAGGTCTGGCTGACAGGCCGGTAGTTCCCCAGATCCTTTTGCCTGACTGTCTTGCAGATGGGTATCATTTTTACTAGTGTACAGTCAGCTGGGACCCCTCAGTCAGCCAGGAGTGCTGGTAAATGATTGAAAGTGGCCCAGTGAGGACTTCATCAGCTCTCTCAGTACTCCTGGGTGAATCTCAGATGGCCCCGTAGACTTCTGTGTGTCAGAGGTGTGACAGATCTCAGATTGTTTCCTCCTTGTTCTCTGGGGGTCTCATTCTGCTCCCTGTATTTCAGGTCATGAGGCTGGGCAAACTGAGGACAACTTGTGCTATTAAAGATTGAGACAAAGAAGGTGCTAAGTATCTCAGACTTATCCTTATCCTTTTTTATTATGATTCCACCCCCCAACTTGGGAAGCATGGAGATTCTCCTTAGCACTCGTTTTTTTTTGCTGAGATATTTATACAAACATTTTGTTTTTCACGGCTTTAGCCAGATCAAGTTCTTAAGGGTTTTGGCCCTTCTAATTTTTTCCCTGCATAATCTCATGACACCATTCTCAGTTCTGACTCAACAGGCGTCCTGAGTTGCCTGTTGGTTCTTCCAAAGGTGATAAAATAATGAACAAAAGAAATATTTCCAGACACATGAGTTTGCTGTCTTTAAGTTGGGAGAATTTTCCCACTTATAATATGGACTAGAAACTTGCACTTTAACTTTGATATGTATTTCCAAGACCTTTCTTAGATAAATCCCAAGTGAGGCTCACAGGTTACTACTTAGAGATAATTTCCAAAAGGCAGTTTTCACATGATAAAATGCTATCCAGAGAAATAAGATGAGGTAATTTAGACAATGGATGTTCTCGGGAAAAGAGAATAGTCTAAGGTGAATGTCATTTTCTGTTGTAGATACTGCATTTAGGGCCTTTATATTTACCATTTCATGTTATATAAGAAGCAGTTCAAAGAGCACTTCAAGTTGAAAGATATTTTTGGCTATGAAAGAAATTAATACTTATAGTCACAGAATAAATTTTTTTTTTTTTTTTAAATCTAGACTGGAATTAGTTTCTTTCTTTTTTCTGGACATGATAAGAGGAACATAAAATTTTCTACTGAAAGACCTCCTAAAAGAGATTCAGTTTTCATGGTCTGGTCCAGCTGCTTGACAGGATGTTCATTATCAGTATCAATATTGTTCTGCTGCTTTTATCTCCCTTATACCCAAGAGTAAAAAGATGAGAGGCTCATAGCAAACTTAAGAATATGACATTACAATGAAAAAGAATACCATTCCAGAATAGCCAACCTCACAGTCAGAAACTAATGTCAGGTACATTGAACTTACAAATATGGACATAGGTACATGCTGCCTACTAATGCAAAATACCTCCCCTCAACTTGGGGTCTTCAAGCCTTCAGACCCATTAAAAAAAAGATATTTTTAATGTTAATCCCTAAGTGCACAGATACAGAAAAGGACTTGTTCAGGCCTCAAATAAAATAAAAGCTAAGCATTCTCTATCCTCTTCTACTTTGGAAGGCATCCCTTCACTTCAGCATGTTGACAGCTCCACAGTGTCTTCATGCCATCATCAGATTTGCTTAGGGTGCACTCAAGTCCACTCTACATGTTGCCAACAGAGGTGGGAAGCAGATCCAGTCCCAATGTCACCCTCTGAAAAACATCAACCATCACTGGTCTCTACTTGGGTATCGAGTCACTGATCACAGCTATAAACAAAAGAAGCATGTAGAATGCAATATCATGTAAAATGTTATTTATTTAAACTTAGTTGGAACATAAAATTATCTTTTTTGGCAGTTTAAAGCAATATCATGCTTTGATATTAAGTAGAGTGTATTGGCATCAGCAACTGAGGTAGTCCTCTGCCCAACTCATCAGAGAATGATGGTGGTACTGGATGCTGAAAAAAATGTGAATGTGGTTGCTCTAAAATTTTGCAGTGTACTTACAGAGGATGCAATTGCTTCAGTTTCAAATCTAGGCTAGAAAAATCACATCTTCTGTAGCACTGCTTCAAGCACATTACATACCCTTTCCCTTGTTTAAATTCTATTTCTGTGCATGATAGTCATATTTTAACACCAAAAATCACTGTTAGGTGATGTAAGACTATAAACCACCTGAAGCAAGATGAAGTCTCTTTCTCCTACTCCGGTGACTTTCTGGACAGCCTACTGGAACACCAGACATTCTCTGCCTCTGTGTCATTAATTATGACATGGAAATGTAACTGCTTCCATGTTAATGAGATGATAGAAGAGTGCTTTATAACATTACAATGAGTAAAGAATCCATGAGGAGATATTAAAATTGGTTTAGAGTTCCTGCAGGGGCAGGAACAAGCAAAATACTTACTGAGGGTCTTACTGCTCTGTAAAACCCATCTTGCAGTACCTTGAAGAAAAAGAGAGCTAGTAATTATTTCAGAATTTGGTGCAGGTGTATGCGATTAGGAAAAGGACTGAAATATAAACATGGGAGTATATGGCTAGGATGCTGGTGTGTTTAACTCTACATTGTTTAGGTAGCTACCTCATGGTTTTAAAGTCAAATACAGACATTGGCTTCTAACAAAATCATGTTTTTTACAATTTCAGCATAATTTTCTTTTACTTTTAAAAACTGTATTTGTAAGACTCTTTTTATAGAAGTTGTTGGAAAAGATTAAAATCATTATAATTGCATTGCATATCCAAAAGATCCAAGGGAACTTATCCACTATCAAAGTATTGAAAATAATTAATTCCTCTCTCTGTGAGGCAGAAAGATTTAGTTGCAATTACTTAATATCATACTTGTAAAGTTGTTTAGTAAACCAGCACACATATGTAATTATATGATCAAGAGTATTAATAATGTTGATTGATAAATTTTATGAATATTCATATTTCATAGCATGAGTCAGTGAAGTTTTTTCATGAATAAAAGAGTGAATCTGAAATTTATACTATGAAAAAATAAGGAAACCGAAGAGTTAGTTGATTTCCAATTTGTTTTTCACCCTCCTTTGTGTCACCTCACCACTCATAATGTAGTAGGCAGTCAGCAAAGAGCACAGTAGGAGGAATGGCATCAATTAGAATAGAGTACAGCAGAAAAACAGATGTCATATATTAGCTCCTTAAAAAGAATTTTCATAATCTACTGATATTTTAGAAGCTGTACTTCTTTCAATATATTATTTATAGTTCTTGTCCTGTGTTTTGGGCTGAAGCCAATAATGTCTCTCTTTTGTGTAATGTTTTTGTGTTCCTCACATGAGAGTGAATGTAGACAATAACACATGGATTTTCTATTTCTCTGTCTGAGAAGTAGTAAGACTATACTCTTCCAAGTTAAAAATAAATATAAAAAAGGTAATCTTTAATGAAAAGCAAATAATGTGGAAAAAGACTCAAGAATAAGGACTAGGGCTGGCCAGGCTTGCTCTAAGTGAACCCATTGCTCTAAGTGAATCCACCAGTATCCTCAAAGTCCTCCTTCACATGGCTGCTCTTAATATATTCACTACCTGGTCTCTATTGATACTGGGGATTGATTTCCCTGACCCAGGTGTAGGATCTTGCACTTGGCCTTGTTGAACTTCGTGAAGTCCACATTTCCTAGTCCTCAAGCTTGTTTAGGTCCAGCTAGATGCTATCCCTTTGCACAACAATATTGACTGAACCACTCAGCTTGGTGTCATCTGCAAACTTGCTGTGCACACACTCAATCCTATCATCTACGTAAAGAACTAAGACATTAAATAGTATTGGACCCAGTATGGACACTTAAGGAACACAACACATTTTTTACTTGGGCATTGAGCCATTGACTCTAACTTTAGATGCATCCATAAAGTCAATTCCTTCTCCATCAAATAGCTCATTCTTCAAATATATATCTCTCCACTGTAGGTGTAAGATGGTCATGAACCACTATTATCAAGACAGATGACACCAGTTGCTCTTCCCTTTGTCTACTGATGCTATTCATTCCACTGTAGAAGTGATATAGGGTAGAGTAATACAGGCCTGATAGGAAAGCAGAGTCCTTGAAAAGTATGGAAATGGGATGCAGCATAGAGGAGTATAGGCATGGGATGTCGGCTTTTAATTCGACACCCCTTGGCTATAAACAACTTATCCATGAGCAGTTTACAGAAACTGATTCTGAGGGTAACAGAGAAAACAGATAACATGTACTGATATACCAGCAGATATAGTCAATTTGGAGGAAGTTTGGAGATGCAAGCCACTTAAGAAAGATCATGCCCCCAAACATGAAAATTACTCCTTGGAGAGTGTAGAAGGAAAACTGAGTGGAAGAAACTATCAGCATGAATATCATATCTTTCTGTCTTGCCAATGTACCTCAGATATTAATTCCCAATATTGCTCGATCGCACATACCAGACAATACCAGAAACAAATTTATGACATAGGAGCAATGGGGAAAGGTAAACATAACACCAGGGGAAGTAGCTGAGAAATGTGTACTTAACAATTTTAAGTGTATTTGTGGTTTTTCTTATTCTGTAATAATCTGGCCAACAATTACTAGATTTCAGTTATAACAACAGTATTTATTAAATATACAAAAAGTGATCTTTTTCCTTACCCACAAAAAAGATTTTAACAACCCATGCATTTCTCATCCTGGCATTAAAATTCTTGGGGATATTTTTAGAGAACTTTTTTGTCATGGCTATTCCTTAAAAGGCATACAGACATAGTAGAAACTCTAGGAGTGGGAGAATGACTGTATGAATCAGAAACACAGGAAAGAATAGCTTTGTTGTTTATAGAAGAGCAAACACACATGCTGCAGAGATCTTGGGTAGCCATATAAGGGATAATTTGACATGTACCTCTGTGCCAGAAAAGACTCTTTAGCAAGTTCACAGCATTTATTCAGGGAGTTTCTTTCTGAACTGAGTTTAGCTTAACAATATGACGCTCTAGTGCCTGGACTGGAGTCACTCTTGATTTACACTGTGGTAATTGTGATTACAATTTGCTCCACTGCTTAAAACAAACATTTAAGAGGAGATGATCATACAGGAATAGATTCAAGTGACATCCAAAATATCCATGTTATGCAACTGGAAAAAGCAACAGTTAACAAGCCCAGTGAAGCAATAATAAACTGGGACTTGACATTCCTCCCTTGTCTCCAGGCTGTTGGCTTGTGCAGTAAAAAGCACTAACTGTCCATTCACTGAATTTTGTCAGTCTGATTAGCGTTTTTAACCTGCAGGGACTATCCAGTGTAACAAGGCCTCAGAAAAAGATCATCGTTCTTTTAGCCTTTTAAAGTAATTGAAGAGACAGCTTCTAGATGGTTTAACCCCAGTGCCCTTTTACAAGAAGAATTAGTGGATGCCAGTGGGGCTCTGGAGTTTGTTGCTCTTTTATACTGCAGCTATATTATAACTCAAAAGACTAAGCCTTCTGTAAAATCATTACTACATTGGGGTTTTTTTGTTTGCTTTTTGTTTTCTGACAGTAATTTTAGTGTTTCTATTATTCTCTTCAGTATCTGTTTCTCTCTACATAACATGAAAAGTAAAACATGTAACACTTCCCAGTCATCATCTAGGATGGAACATCTATATCTGTTAAAGTGTCTGTACCCTGCAATCATACTCTGAAATCTAGATTGTAGACCTCTTTGATCATCTTGATATCTTGACAGATAAAGCACTTGCCTAAAGGCCATATTAGAATGGCCTTATCGGTTTCCAGTTAACAGTGATTCATCCAGGGTTCCCCAAAAGACATAGATTTAGTCTTTGTCTCAGTGAATTAATTAACAAGTAATATCTCCTTTGAAGCTGATGAAGTAACTTATTTACTTGTATTTTTATGCTGTTGTTTTCTGGGACCTTAGCCTCTTGAGCTCCCTGCCTACATTTTGTCTTATCTTATTTTTCTGTTGATAACTTGTTTGTTATTAAGCTGAAGATGATCAACAAAAAGAAATCGAGCAGTTAAAAGGCAATAGACTCCCAGGCTTGTGTTATATTTTCATATGTGTGCTAAATATTGTCACCTGTCCTATAGGTGGTTTCTAAAGAACTACCACATTTCATAGGATAATTAGGTAGTCAAAATGAACTTCAGAAGATCTGAGGCCATACTGTCAGTTCTTTGTTAGCCTTTCCATTACTTTCAACAGTGCTACAGAATGTATTCAGTGGGAGGGAAATTGTGCATTTGTAATAATTTGCATCCTGCTCTTTTCAAATAACTAATTATGTGCTTTATTAATTGACACTGAAAACTGAGCTGATGTTTACAAGAATAACAGTGATAACCATTACATCCCCAAGGTTTCCCTTCTCATTATTAATAATCATATTATTGAATACATATATTGAATAGTTCAATCATGAACACAGAATCATAGAATCACATTATTATACAATAGTTTGGATTGGAAGGGACCTTTCTCAAAAGTCCCCTTTCTGGACCCAGTATCCCTGCAGTGATTTAATGTGAGAGAAGTAAGCAGGAGCATCACCTCCACCGACCTGCTGGCCACACTGCTTTTGATACAGCCCAGGATATAGCTGCCTTTCTGGATTGCCAGTTCTTACCCAGTTTCTCATCCACAGTATTCACCCATCTGAGTAGTTATCAGAGACAAGAATATCTCCTTTAAGTGTTAAATCTAATTTATCTTCTCCCAGACTCATGAGTGGCAAACTTAGAAATTTTCAAGCCTGCTAAACATATGTGAATGTACCGTGCCACATTTGTCTTGTTACCTCCTGTATGAGAAAAAATCCTTCATAATCCTTATAAATGAAATTGTGTCACTTGAGTGTCCTTTACAGATCATCCTGAATAGCATTCAAATCATATAATTTTTAATTATATGGATTATGTTAAATTCCTTTTGGCATTTTAAGGATGAAAATTATGCTGAATTCTTTTTGGCATTTTAAGGATGAAAAAGGCCTGCAAAAGTGACTCACCATATAAAAATAGTTTTCACAGACACCTTCTCCAGGAAAACTGAAATTGTACAGGTATTTTCACTAGGTGAAGATGTGAACATGTGCCTTCAAGGTGACCCAAGGATCTTGTATAACATATATTTCACAATGGTTGACAAACCAGGTGAGCTCTAGTCAGGGACTCTGCAGCATAGTTGTACCTCAACAATATTTCCAATTTTTTATTTTCTCTAGATTCACCTCTTCCCCTTACACACAAACACTGAAATGTGCTCTGCTCTATTAGCAAATCTATTATAGGATTGTATCTGTATAAAATACCTAACCCATCAAACTTAACATATTCCCAGGTATTTTTTCCACTATTTGGATAATTAATGGGACTGCAATATTTTATAGTACTGCTATATGGTCAAAGATCTGAATAAATCCTTATTTCATAATCACTCTCACACTATATGCATTTATTTTTCCCTGCCTGGAGTCAGTAGTCTGGACTCAGATCAGAATAAATTATGAGCATAAAATTAATTGCTGGAAAAATGTGTATCAGTTTTAACATAATTTCATCTCTTCCAAGCAAGTAAGACCGAACTAAATATGAAGGAATTCAGATACAAAAACCCCTTAAATTATATATTTTTAATCTATTGACATATGAAATTTACATTCTAAGCTGGATTTATTTAAATGTTTTCAGGGTTTTACCCACGTGTAAACATACTTACTCAATGAGCAAATGTCTGGAAAATCTTAAATAGCTTTTAAATTTTAAATACAATGACCATATAGAAGTTGATTGATTGCTGACACTCTGCTTAGGAGACTATAATTCAGAACTTCGAGTCCTCCACGAATTTCATAGCTCTGACTTTTATAAATTATTTTTATAAATTATCCAATTGTCCAACAATGGACAATGTTCCTGTGACTCACAATCATCCTCTCCCTCCTTTCTCTATATTATCTCCTTTTCTTTACATGATAGCAAGATATTTGGAACTTTTTAATGCTGTAAGTACTCACAGAATACTGTTGCCTCTCTCAGAATACTGTCAAGGCCACAGGAGGAAATTGCTGTAAGATAAACCACTACAGCAGGAGAAATTTACAATAGGAAGGTATTAATTTCAAACCTGGTGAGGTAGATCTGGTTAACACATCATGGTTGATGAATCCAGACAAAAATTTCCACTGTGAAAAACTGTGAGAAAGGAGGTGACTGCTTATACATGTCAAAAAAGATCACCCCAAGTTATGGGAACAGTCTCTGTGGATACCTGGAACAGCCTGGGAACAGCCTCTATGGACACCTGGAACTCGGACTATATAAAAGTGGAACCCTCAGAAAAGAACTCTAGGACCCTCACCACCTAGAAGCCTAAGGTGAAGATGAAAGGGACATCATTGGATCCATGGCTGCTGACTATCTTCTCTCTCTCATTCTCTCTCTCCTTTTCTTGACCCCTCTCTTTTCTATTTTTTTAAATCTCTCTACTTCACGTTTACTTTGAAGTAGAATCCACATTATTGACTTCAGCGTATGAACAAGTCTTTCATAATCCTTAGCAATCTAAGTTGAGCCACTTGAATGTCCTTCTGCAAATCATCCTGGAAGCATTCAAACCATAGTTTCAGGAAAATTATGCTGATTGCCCTTTAGTATTTTAAGCATGAAAAAGGCCTGCAAAAGTGACTGAACATATAACAATATTATTCACCAGCAACTTCACTAAGGAACACTGATATTTTGCCTTAATTCAGGCAGAGGCACCTCTCACTAATTGGATCATAAAAAATGTAATTTTTTTTCCTAGCTGCAGGTGAAATTTTAGACAATACTGAAAAGACAAATATTTTGAAAAACAATCATATTTATTCCTGAAGTCTTTTAACTTAAGGAACACAATATAATGCCTCATAAAATTTCTAAATAAAGTCAGTGATACATTTAGTCTAATACCTTTAGTCAGATGCCACTCTCTGGCAGTGTTGTGGATTAACTACCGTCAGTACCTAAGCACAAAACAGCTACTCATCCACATCTCCCTGGATAGGATGGGGGAAATAATTGGAAGTATAAAAGTGAAAAAACTTGTGGGTTGATGTTTTGGTTTTGTCTGCAATAGTTTTTTTTTCTAGTAGCAGCTACAGTGCTGTATTTTGTGTTTAGTAAAAGAATGATGCTGATAATACACTGATGTTTTAGTTGTTGCTGGGCAGTGCTTGCACTAAGTCCAGGAATTTCCAGTTTCCCATTCTCTACCAGTGGGGAGTTGCACCAGAAGCTGGGGTGGAGTATGGTCAGAACACCTGACCTAAACTGGACAAAGGGATATTCCATACCTTATGATACCATGCTCAGTCTATAAATTAGCAGGACCTGGCCAGGAGGGTCTGATCGATGCTTGGGGAAAGGCTGGGTATGGGCCAGTAGGTGGTGAGCAATTGTATTGTGTATCACTTGTTTTCCTTGTGTATTGTTTATCTCAGTTTCTTTTTTTTTTTTTTCTTTTTACATTACAGGCATTAGTTTTAGTGCCTCTTCTTCTTAAACTGTTCTTAATATTCACAGTTATTCCCCTTTTCTGATTCTCCTTTCTCTCACTAGGGATGTAGGGGGGAAGTGGGCAAGTGGTTGGAGTGATTTAGTCCCTGGATGAGTTTAAACCATGGTGGTTAAGATAAACAGCTAAGAGGTAAAGGAAAATCCAAGCATCCAAGCCAAGTAAACCAAGGAATTAATTCCCCACTTCCCAGGGGCAACCAGGTATTCAGCCATACCCAGGAAAGCAGAGCTCCATCACACAGAATGATGACTTAAGACAAACACCATCACCCTGAATGACTCCCCTCTCTTTCCAGCTTTATAAACTAAACACACAACCATACGGCCTGGATGGTCCCTTTGGCCAGTTGCCCTCAGCTCACCTGGCTGTGTTTCCTCCCTACTCACTGTGCATCCCCAGCCTCCTCACTGAGCGTGATATAGTTGTTGAATATGCACATTACATGCCATCCCCCGGAATTCTTTTCCCCTGGAAAATCTTGGTGCTAATTATTACTTATTCTGTTTCTTTTGGTAATAAATGCTTACAACAAGAACAAAAAGATGAGTACTCAACACCTATTTTTTTTTCCTTAACAATACATTATTTTTTGTGATTTCAAGTGGGTATTTAAATAACTTTGGATTTAGATAGTTCAACAAATTTTGAAATACCTTTTGCTAATATATCTAGAAATCACAATCATAGGCTATTCAACAGTAATTGAATAAAAATCTATACTGCTGAAAGGTCAGATACAACATTCCTTTATTATAATAATCAATGATATTTTTTCACATTCATACAAACACAAATGTTTTGCAATGAGGTTAGCTAGGAATCTAGCTGAGCGCAGCATGTACATTGCATCATTTTACTTTCCCCATACCACTGAATGCATGGGACAATGCATAGTCTTCCATGCAGTATGATGTTGCACATGCTATTTTCACTGACACTAGTTTATAATTTGAAGACAGAAGCTGTGATGTAATACTGAGTATTATCTACTACAGAGCAAGAAACCGGCATTTACGTTTTTATATAGTCTGTGGAAAACAGTCTCTTTTAACACTGAAGTGTTGCATAGCCTGCATCTGTCTTCTCAGCAAGACAAGTAATTATTTTCTAGGATTCAGTATATTGAACATGATAACATTCACTTAACATGCTTCATTGTCTCTAATTTTGACATTTCGATGAAGTTGGATTGGCTCCTTAAAGAAGATTAAATTGATATGCCACATTCAATAACAAGTTCTTGAAACTAAAGCTTTCTTTTCTTACATTTCTTTGTGTGGACTGTGCATGCTTTATAAACAAAGAGTTTTTCCTAGTATAGCTTATACTGCAGATTCTTATTCGTGTTCTATCATTTCTAACACCCATTTTGAAATCTTATAAAAGGTTTCCTTTTTATTGCTATTAAACATAGTTGAGCCAGACTTTTTGCCATCCTGAGTTTTTCAAGCAGAAAATGTCAGAAAGATAACAAGAAATAGTCCAGAAGCCATTAGAGTATAGCATCCATGATGAAGATGTTTATGGGGAAAGTAACAATAAAAAGTCCTGTATTTTTTTCTCATGCTAGTGCTTGGCTTATCAGTGCTAATCATCTTACAGAAATATACTAGCTACTGATGCAGAAGAGGAATGTCTATTTCCTTTGTAACAGAGGAAACACCAATTATCTTGCTACTTTCTTAATCACTAACCTATAGCAATATAGTGTTTAGGCTTTCTCAAAGAAATAGAGGAGATTCAGAGTCCTTTTAAAATCTGTATAACAGCTTCTGTGTAAACTTTCATGTTTCTTCTTTTGGTAATGCCACCAAAAATAAAAACTAGCCTGTTCTCTCAGTAACTGCAGAAATGCTGAAGCTGCATCAGCTCTCAGAATAAATCCGTAGAAAGATACAGATATATTCTTTCTTAATTTTTTTGTATATTGTGCTTTTATAGGGGTTTAGACTAGGAGGTTTTAATTTATTTAAAATTAACATGCTTTACTTAGTGCATTTAAATATTGAGATTTCTCATGAGATTGGAGTAATGAATAAATTTTACAAAAGGATTTGTTAAAATATAGTTCACAAGTTCAGAAGAATCTCCCTTTAGAAAACTGATCATTTGCCAAGGCTGTGTTTCTCCTCAGGGGGGACTTCAGTGGTCTGGGTTGATAGCCACCTAAGGCAGATGCAAGAGGCGTCTTTGTGACATTCAGCACCTCTTCTGCTTGGAACTTGCTTTAAAATTCAAGATCTGACCAACTTGGCAGCTTTGCCTTGGAAATGGTCTGACACCTCTAACCTGCCCACCAGACATTCCTTTCCATCTTGAGCCTGAACCCAAAGGGGTGTAGGTGAAAATGGACTCTCATCTACCCCAGAGCTGCCCTGCTCAATTTGTTTAGCCTCACAAGACAGCAACTTGCTGGCCTCGAGCCTTCTCTGTCCTGCTATGAATGCCACTCCTCAGTCTCCTGGGTCTGCAGAGCCACTTCACCCTGATCCTTGGTGGAGCTGTGGGGAAATAGAAACAAGCATGTGAGTTTGAAAAGGTCTTATTTCTAGATTTTTCTGTCCACTTATAACACCTTGTGTAGATAGAGCATGTCCATAGCATCTAACTATGTGAGGAGGGAAGAAGGTACAGTCAAAAATACTATTTTGTAAAATACTGCTTCTATGTGTTCACAGTATTTGTCAGCACTGGATGTTAAGACAATTCACAAGCATTAATAATCTTGACACTGGCAAAATAACACTTCATCGTATAGTTTATTCCTATTACTGTTTGCTTCCTAATATGCATTTCTTCTAAGAGTTGTGTGCATCACAGTTGTAAAAATTACTTTTTTAAAAATAATGCAGATTATGAAAATAATTAATTTCAGTATTCAGTTCTAATTTAATCATGCAACTGGCATACCATACAAAACTTGCAATCTTGATGAATTTTTTTTATTCCCATCTCTGTTAGCAAAGCCTTGAAAAAATGTTCAACAAAGAACAGAGCTGCTATTTTTTTTTACATAATTCCAGCTCACTTAACTAAATTTTAAGCAGCTTTATTTTGAAAATTCAAATATGTTCTTAGCATTTTCTGGTTTAGCATAATCTTCAGTGTAAATCTTTTACTTAACAGAAAAAAGCTTATGTGCTTCTGTGAAAGATGCATCACCTATGATTTGGTTAGTTTCCACTATCATATTTACATATAAAGACTAGGAAGAAGCAGCTATCTGTAGTGACAGTCTTCCCATAGAATTATCCTGAAGATTTATTAATTTTAAGGTTTGTTATAGGGTCCTTTAAGCATAAGGTCAAGAAAGTAGGTAATTCTCATTTTTATATTTTAATTTTAAATAGTCTTATTAGTTTACAAGCCAGGTTTATTTACTTGAAATTTATACTGGTTGAATTAAAAATATTACAGTAATTTCATGATTACAAGTCGTACTTCCGGGGTGTCAACAATGTTTCATTTTTCCTCCATAAATAAGCCGCACTGGATTGTAAGCCGCACTTTCATTTGCGGGGAGGATCCGTGTGTAACTCTCACAAAGTTGCCAAAGAGTAACAGAATCGCGGGAACACGAGGTTTACTGGCTCGGCCCTGCTTGGGGCGGCCGGCAGGGAGCAGCCCTGGCCCCGCTTGCCGCTGCCGCCAGGAAGCAGGGGAGCGGCGTGCCCAGGTGGTGCTGCCGGGAGGAGGGAGATGGGCATGCCCGGGTGGTGCCGCTGACATGCCCCCCAGGGCCAGGTAGCATTGCTGCTGTGCCGCTGCTGCCCCGCCGTTGCCTGGGGCCGGGTAGGCTCTGCCTTGGTTCGGGGCTGCTGCTGGCTCGGATTTCCAGGTTGGGAAATTTCTAAAATTTATTCAGATATAAGCTGCTCCTGAATGTAAGCCGCAGTTCTGGTTTGGGAACAAAATTTTAATCAAAATAGTGCGGTTTATAATTGTGAACTTACTGTAATTCAAGAAAACCATCTAACATATAGTTACTACCAGTCTTTTATGAACAATCAACATTTGACACCATTCCATGCATTGCTGTTTTATTCTGAATATTGTTGTAATGTAAATTGCCATTTGTATATTTTAGATAAATGTGTTACTTAGGTTGGTTTTTATTAATCCAATTAGTCACTGTGGTACAAAAGTTGGTAGTGTAGTGATGAAGTCTGCTGATAGCATTAAGTTGAGACATTATCAGTACAGAGAGTCAGGATATCACAGAAGAGGAAAAACTGGAGAATGATGGAATAAAACCAGGAAAATAAATTGTATTAGAAACTAAAATTGCCAATCCTCAGTTCTATTTATTAAAAAAAGTTATAAGCTGTTGTGTTAATTATTTGGAAATAGTTGAGTTGTGGGTAAGCTTTGTGATGAAAGAAAGCTATACAGCCAGAATACTCCAAGATAGATACATCAGGAACCAACAAGTGCTACCATTTTGAAAAATGGTACCACTGAGAATTCATTTGAAATTCTGTATACAGCTCTGGTTCTTTGTTATAATGAAGATGAGCTGATCCGGAACAAGTGAAGTGAATGAATGACAGGCAGGATGACTACAAAAAAGAAACACTCATCTTATGGGATAACACGGCCAAAAAAAAAGCAAGGTAGCACAGAATATAAACAATATGTAAGTAATCATTACCATATTAAGGTAGAAAAAAAATTATGACTTAAAACTCATATTAGAAATCTTAAGGAGGGATGTACAAAACCGTCATTTCAAGCATTGTCTGCCTGTGATTATAGCTCGAGTATTCTGCATTTTTTTTCTATTCCACATAGCTGGCTATAATATCATATGTTAAAGTAATGTCACTCGGACTCTTAAGCTATTTTTGCAATCTTGTTTGTAAAACAAAGAGGTGAAAGACCAGTATTATGAGAAAATAAACACAGTAAAAAGCCCTACACAGTCTTTATCTGCTTCAACACAAAATTATTTATTCAGGTGCAAATCCTCTACATTTGAAGCTTTAAAGTTTCATTGTCCCTTGTTTTAAAAGGCAGGGATGAAACAAAACTTTTCTAAAGGTAGCCAGATCACAATCAAAACCAAGGGCAGTCAGTGGTTACAAGCCAATTTTTTCACTAGACATGACTGTGTAATTAGTATAACACTGATTTAAAATTCTCAATAACTCCCAAAAATGGGATTAAATTTCTTTGTTTTCAGGAATGGAAGGTCTTATTCCATTAATATTCTACCTACTTTTTTAACAATTCTTAAATCACAATTTACATTTCAGTTAAAGAATTATTTTTTAACTAAGTAGTGTACTTAATGTTGTTAACATCTGGTCAAATCTGGGACTTAGGGGAGTTCTTTTCCCCAGTCTGTTTGCTGACATTCCTCTTTAGATAACCACATGGCAGCAAGACTATGCATGTCCAAAAATATAGATACACCACAGTGCAGAGGTACATCTGTATGAAGTGACAATGATCTTCCGAACACCCACTTAAACCCCGTCAACACTCCCAGCTGTGAACAACTCAGGCAGATCTTTCATTTCTCCACATTATCAAGTCAAGAGTTCCCCTGTTATCACTTCCCCCATCCCCAGCTCTCCCTTGAGCTACTGATACGTGCACATATGTTGGTCTCTCAAAGCCTGAAAAGCCTTTGCCTATCATATCTTCCCAGAGTCCCAGCCCATGCCTTGGGCTGTTTGTCCAGCCTTCACTTCTGACACCAGCTTTTTCAGACTTTGAATAGCATTGCCTTGCTGTGCAGTTCAGCTTGAGGAAAAAGAGCAAATGCCATATAATGCAGAATCCACATATGCAAACACACACACTCACACAGTGTCAGTGCTGTGCCATTTCTTTAAATTCACAACTGTTATTGACCTAAGCTCTAGGGTTTGTTATTTTCTTTAACTTACACTTTACATCATGGTTTATATATCAGAGGTTTTAAAACTTAGTGAGTTGGTCTTTACTGTGAATAACTCATCAAGATAATCTTATAAACCATACTCTTACAGATATGGTGAGATATATTGCTGTGTACATGTTTTGTCTTGAAAGTGCTCATCATAATGAAATAAGTTTCAGGATGATTTTAGAGAGCAATGCTACATAAAACAGTCAGGATACAGTGACAAGGTTTTATCTACTGAAAAAGAGGTAGAAACAAACTCAATCTAAATGGTTACTAGAAAGGATAATTTTCTATATCTCTGAGGACTGAGTAAAGTCATGACTTGTTTTAAAACAAGTAAACCTCATCAACAGCTGATGGCTAGAAATCAAATTTAAAATCATTACAGAATAATTAAAATTTCAGTTTGATCAGGAGGTTTTGGACATCTTGTCCCTGTTGGTAATTGTACAAGAAAGAATGGACTGCAGAAATCATACAGAAAAATGTCATAGGCTAATAGTCTGTTAAGAGATTCAGCTTATTTCCCAAAAGAGACTTTGAATTTACTGCACAAGGAGAAACATTTGAACATTTGTTCCATTTTAACAAAATAATTCTCTAACTTTCAAAACCACTAAATACTTGTATATCTTGTGCTAGAGCACATGTTTCCACTTGAATGAAATTTTTGTATTAGTCCCCTGAAACTCTCAAAAAATAAAAAAGTAGTTTAGTTTTTCTCCGTGTATCCACTACTGAGTTTGCAAACTCTTGTATTGGTAGAAGACTAGAGGGCATTCAGACAATCTAATTTTTCTTATGCATGCAAAGCTACTCTGTAGTGACACCCATCTTCTCTCTGATTTTTACATAAATAGTTAACTAAATGTTTTCAAGTCTATCCACAAGATTTTTTTTCCTCCTCTGATGCTAGCAGTGGCAGAACTTCACTTGGGAATCATTACTGGTTTTAAAATGATCTTCAGTTATGAGATTTGATTTCCCCCCCTCCCTTTGGTCCTATAAACTGGTCTGTGTCATTTATCTTCGATATTTTTAAGCTGGTCAATTCTTGCACACAGTACACAATAAATGACAAGATCTTTGTGATTCATTAGGCACAAAACATCTTCATTAATTGAACAATCCACATAACTGACAAATACCAATGACCAGATATGGGAGAGAAATATCAACTGAGAGCTATACTCTAGGGTTTTATGAGACATAACACTAATTGAAGCTTCCTTGTGTTCTTAGAGAATGATAAAACCCTCCAGTGAGTTTGATGAGGTCTAGTAAAAAAGGACTTTATATAGAAAAAAAATCCCAAAAAACTGTAATAATACCAAGAAAGTTTTTGGATAAGAAAGCAAAATATATATTTTTTTTCATTCTACTGAGTTCCTAGTCCAAGTCTACTTGTACATTTTCAAAGTTTGCATGAATCTGAGAACCAGAACTTGAACTCTATCAAACTTAAAATACATCAAAAGAAGCAAAGCAAAGAAAGAGTCGGAGGTAGAAGAATCAGAAAGGAAAAAACAAACAAACAAAAAAAAATGGATGTACAGGTTTATATAAGGGGGAGGAAATATAGTTACCAAATAGGATACTGATGGGAGACATTCAGTAGTATCATTGCCAGAAAACACAACACTATGGCTGAAAAAGTTAACTTTTTAAAAATTTTCAACATTGTCTTTCATCTGTGAGTAAGAGGGTTAATCAGGCAGTTTTTTCCTTCCTGCTTCTAGTGATACCTGTTAACCACAAATATTTCATATATTTGCATCTCTGAGTGTCTGTATGAGCCTCTAATTTTTCCAAATTTTTTTCATTCAATGTAGCTAGTATATTTGAAGCTTCAGAATCATCTATGACTCTTAATAAAGTGATTCCATTAGTGTAGAATTTAGATAGAAATACTAGACTAAAATGGTGAGGATCAGAGTTGTCCAGTGAAGTTTTTAATATTTCAGTTCATAATCTTACTTTTATCATAGTATTTTAAGTTATAGGTGTGAAGAAAAATGCATAATTCCAAGATATTTTCTCTAGCTATAATTTTCAGTAATATTCTTACTTAAGAGTTCTTGTTCACTGACCAATGAACAAATGTCTGAATCTGGTTGCAAACCTGATCAGCCCAATTCTTTTCTAGAGCAATGTAACAAAGAGTCCCTCAGCTTTCCCTCCTATTCAGAAATGTCATTATAATTATTTAAGCTACTAACATGTCAAAAAAAGTGCTATACCTGTTAATAACATCAAAAACAACAATGATAATAACAAAATAACATACACATTATAATATTATAGTGTGACTATAATTTGAGAGCAATACTTAGTACATTAAGAGTTATATAGAGACTAATAAGAACCTATGGCCTTAAAATCTATTGCTCTGGACTGTAGTTATAGCCTCATAAACAAGAAAAAGCCCTCAAATTACCATAATCAACTCTGCTACCTACCATGAGTAGAATGCTAAAATCTCTAGACTGGTTTAAAGCAAAATGAAGCATAAATTAATTCCTTTTGTGGTTCGGATTGTGCTTTTCTGTATATCTAAAGAGAAAAAAAACTGTGTACCAACCACCAATTTATTGGAGCATTGCTAATTTGCATATCTAATTTCAAGCTGTACTAATTGCCTTTGAAAATGCCAAGCTTGTTTATTAGCCATTTCTTATTTTCCTGAAGGATTCTATTTACACAGAAGCATTCTCCATAACTGGAAAAATCATTATCCTGGGACCTAAGAAAAAAATAAACCAACATTTAAAATGTATCATGACTAAGTACAGTTCTTTTATCTTATATAATGAAATTTTACAACTAAGTTAGCAGGTACCTTCAGGCATTTCAGCCAGGGAATTATTTCTATTAAGTATTTAATCTGCTTTAAGTATCATAAATTTGAATACATTGATTGCTTTGCAAACAGCACATAAGTATTTTGAGGGTTTTTTTATGTGTGTCTCATTTAATGGTATAGGTCCAGACAAAACATTATGAAGTTGAATTCATGTGTGCTTATTCAAATTAAAAGTAAATTGCATAATTACTAAGATGTCTCAGTCACAAAATAAGTTTCCATAGTTGCCCTCTCTGGCTTAACAGAGTTCCAGTAGTTGCTTACCTACTAAAAAGTTCTTTACCTACTAAAAAGCCAACCATAATAAAGTCAATTTTACTATGGATCCAATAGAAAAAAATCGCATGTTTAATAACAAAGGTTTAATTTTCTTTTCTGTGATAAGTGATATAAACTGCTAAATTTAGTACTATTGTTTCTATACTAGAGCCTAATATGTAAATAGAAGCAACTGTGGTAATAGGGAAGTAAAACACTTGATAGACAACATTATTCTTTATCAAATTTGAGTAGATATGATACCAATATTTTAGGAGAATCTAGGAAGCTTTATCTTACACTATGCCTCTGGATGAAAAAATTGGAAAAAAAATCACTTTCTAATTGTTATAAGACTATAAAACAGGAAATGTTGTCCATGTTTCCAAAACTGTGGAAAACAAGAAGCAAAATAAGAGCAGTTTTTGTAGCAAATGCTAATGTTTAACTTTAAAAAAAAATTCAGAATAGAACCCTTATTCACCAGTTCTCACTATTAGCACAAGATAAATTCACAAGGTGGTAGCAACTGGTTTTAGTTGGGTTTTTACTCCTCGTTCTTAAAGCAGGATATTCACCCTTTCTCATTTTCCCAGTCATACACTTAGAAGATAAAGAGAGGAAAGAAAAGGAAAATTAGTAATTTTTTCCATTTTCAATAAGAAGGTAATAAGGCTAAGAACTCAAAAACTACAAATGTCAGGTTTTATGGAATCATAGAAGTATAGAATCATTAACTTTGGGAACCCCTTCTAAGACCACCAAGTCAAACCAGCAACTTAGCACCATCACTGTTCGCCACTAAACCATGTCCTCAAGTGCAATAGCCACATGACTGTATAGATTCAGTCACACAACACATGGCTGAGGTAAATGCAACCACAACAACAGAGACAGCTCTTATCAAAACACAAATATGTAATTGTCCCGATATGTAAATACAAGCAACCTTAAAATTTGATTGAAGCTTGTTCCTTTCTTATGGATTATATACATAAGGGGAGTTGCAATTGTGTTGAGACAGACTGGAATCACCACCAATCCTTTATTAAAAGTTTCCATGCCTTCTGTCAGTTAACTTCTCTCAGACAACTCTGACTCCTTTCCTCATTTGACTTCTTTTCTTACAGGTAGCTGTACACAGCTCTGACTCCTTCTCTCCTCTCAGCAAGTTCCCGTCTTCCTTCTACAAGACTGGCTAACCCCAACCTGTCTCTTACCCAGCCACCTAATCCTGTCTGTCCCACACACAGCACCTTCTTGTTGTGTCTGTCCCTTACCTCTTCACAGCACAGCCAGCACACTCCATCCCAAACTGCAGACTCATGGTGCCAAGCTCCAAATACAACTTACTCCTGACCAGCTAACCCACACTTTTATAGCTCCCATCCTCATTGGCCAGACAAGGCTGTCTCCACTTTTTGGCAATCAGTACAGCTGTAATTCATTGAGGAAAACTGCCTTCTGCACTATCCTTAGAACCTACCCTTCCCATAAAGGGGCAGCATTAAAATTTCATTATTGATAATCTAGTGTGATTGTGATCTCAATCCTTTGCTCTGCAATACCAGAATCACAAAAATTAGTGGAAATGGGCGAGTTTGTGAAATGTAATCTTTTAACAGGATCCAGTTAATTTTTCCTTAACACCATACAAATTAATGATCCAAGAGGTACAAAAAATACCCTTAGAATGACTGATACATATTGTAATTTGCCATCTAAATTTTATAACTTGAAACTTCACCTGTGCATGTACTTTTGAACAAGAAACTAAAGATTCGCACCTTGAGTCAGTTTATTTGTGATCGTGGACATGGCACATAAAATTATCAGCAGCACCTGTAAAGCTTATGGAATTTTAATATCTTTACAGTAATTATGAACTGTGAGAAGGAGAATAAACAAATTGGTGGGGGGTAGGGGGGTGGAGGGGAAAGCAAACCAAATATAAAATAAAATATATCTGAGTACTTGCCTCTGAGTCAGTGATGCAGCATAGGAAGTATTTGTAGTGAATAGTGCTAAAGAAACACCTGACCCAACTGAACATAGCTCTGTGCTGTTATCAGAAGTTCACTTATGACTTTTTCTTTTCCCAAAGCTGAGCTACAAATCTCAGGATAGTAGAGCTTTACCTAACCTTCTAGTGCATCACAGTCATTGAAGGTATTATAGATGTGTCATATCTACTTTTGACAGATTTTATTCACAACAGTATAGATAAATTAAATGCTTGTGGAATGACTATATTGTTTAAATACATTTTAAATGCTGTGATATTCACAACAACATGTTGTGACATATTTTTTATAGGGAACTTATGATCTTTCCTGATAAAAATTTAACATTTCGCCATAAAATCCACCTTTGGTTCATTTTAAGAAAAATACTTTATCTTTCTTTATTTTTTAAATTTCATTTTATTAGATGTCTTAGGAATAGCTTTGGTTCAGTAATTACTAGTAAGTTGTGTGTTTTTTCCATTCCTATGAGAAAAAATGCTTATAGCTGTTATTGGGAGATCAAAATCATGAGAGACAGGCAACTGAGAGACTTCAAATGTGGTTGATTGCCTCATGGCATCAGTCTCATAGAAGGATGAGACATTAAAGATGTTACATTTATTGCCATAATATCAAAAGCCATCTAATTATTAGTTCAAATGCCTTATGTTGGTGTTTTAGCTAATCACATGTTTGTATAAAACTTTTTACACCCACCATTAATTGCCTTGCTTTTGTGGCTTTGCTGGAATGCATCATTTTTAATCACTTACAACATTTCTCAAACCTACATTGATATATCTCAAGCTTCTAACTACTTTATAACAGTTTTTATTGCTAAATTTTAAAAACTTTTACGCACTTAATATATCACTTTGCTTACATAGTGCATATCTCTGCTTAAAACATATTTCTACTTAAACTATGAACTTATATTCTTGTTTTATGTCTGCTTCATTTTCAATGTTCTAGTTCTCCAAGCCTTCTCCAAGGTGTTAGGTCAAACACTGTATCCATCTCTGTCTCTGAGCCTACATACACAAGGCCCTGAGAGCTCTCTGTACGTGCAATTCCCACAGCTATTATGTGCATTTTTTTATTAGTAATTTGAACCAATTGAGAGATTTTAATGTTTTTTTTCAAATCTGTGCAGAAAAAAATCATTTCTTTACATGAAATATTATTGGAAATATGGATTTTCTCATCAGGAATTGACAAGATAACTTCTTAAAGAAATATTTATCAGTATCCTTGAGATCTGAAGATATTTTTCCTGAAAAAGTGATTTGACACTGCACTCATTAGTCTACAGAATTCTGTTTGGGATACTTATTCTTTTTCCCCACAGAATCATAGAACCATTTAAATGGGAAAAGATCTTAAAAATCAGTGAGTCCAACATAAATCTAATGCTGCTAAGTCACTACTAAAACATGTCCCTAATTGCCACATTAACATATATTATTAATACCTCCAAGACTGGTGACTTAACCGCTTCCCTGGGCATCTTGTTCCAGTACCTCGAAAGCTTTTCAGTGAAAGAATTTTTCCCAGTATGCAGTCTGAAGCATCTCTGGGACAGCTTGAGGCAATTTCTTCTTGTCCTGTCACTCACAACCTGGGAGAAGAGGTTGACCCCACCTGGCTATGAGCTCCTTTCAGGTACTTATAGAAAATGATGTGGGCTCCCCTGAGCCTCCTTTTTTCCAGGGTAACAACCCAAGATCCTTCAGCTGTTTCCCATAAATCTTGTGCTCCAGGCCTTTAATCATCCTTTTTGCCCTTCTTTGTTCATGTTCCAGTCATTGTCTCTCTTGTAGTGAGGGCCCCAAAATTAAACACAGGATTTGACATCTTTCATTCATTCCAAAGTGCCTTCACATGCTGTTTATTAAGCTGTTTTTTCTTTTAAGATTGTGTTAATCAAGCAGTACTGAGGACATTGCTTAATATATTACCCAGGAAATTAGTTGTTTTAATGAGTTCACAATTTGATATTTTGATCTTTCTTGCCTGACTGATGATAAGAGATTCTAGTAAAGGGTAGTATTATTATGATGAGTAAAATTTGGTATTTCATGCCACACAACAAACACTTATAGCTTGTTTGCAGTAAAAAAAAAAAAAAAAAAAAAAAAAACATCTTGTTGTCAAAAAGAGCTTAAGTAAATTCTAGTTAATTCTGAGCCTCTTCAGGGATGAGGTATATTTTCAATTATTTTTAATGAGTTTTAACATCTTTAAAGAGAGATTTTTTCAAGAAAGAAAATAGCATGTAGGAACAAAACTCAAGGGAGATAGATGTCCAGTGTTAAATGCATTAATATTCTGTTATATCTTGTTTGCATTCATCAATTTTATTTTATATTGTCTTTATTCACCATATTTTGCAATATTCAAAATGAACTATATTTCAGAAATATTAAATGTATAATAACTATGTTTGTAGAATAAAATACCATGAGAGTTCAGACCTTTATGTGATTCAGTTTCATCTTGAATCTGTCAGTGGAGCAGAAATGGGTAGACCCTGTCAGTCACTTCAAGAAATATGATCACATTCTTATTTGTTGTCATACCAACATAGTGCTGGTGCATACCATGTTTCTGTAATGCAAGGTTGTGCACAATGAAAGAAACATCCATTATTTCTGTTAACTTCTGAAATTGTTTCAGTTACAAAATAATTAATAATACTCATTGTTTGACTACATGTGCTAGTTTTGGCTGGGGTAGAGTTAGTTTTCTCCACAGTGGCTGGTATGGGGCTGTGTTATGGATTTGTGCTGAACACTGGGTTGATAATATCGAGATGTTTTTGTTATTGCTGAGCAGGACTTACACAGAGCCAAGGCCTCTTCTGCTTTTGGTATTACTACACCTGTCAGGAGACTGGGAGTGCCTGTGAAATTGAAAGGAGGCACAATTGTCACAGGTGACTCAAACTGACCAAAGGGATATTCCAGACCATGAGATCATGCTCAGGATATAAAGTGGGGGCAAGAAGGAGGAAGACGAAGATATTTGGAATTATGGCATTTGTCTTCCAAAGTCACCCTAATGCATGATGGAGCCCTACTCTCCTGCAAATGGTGGAACACTTCCTGCCCCTGGGAAGGGGTGAATTAATTTATTACTTTGCCTTGCTTGCGTGCACAGCTTTTGCTTTACTTAATAGTTGCTTTTATCTCAACTCATGAATTTTCTAGCTTTTATCCATCCAATCTTGTCTCCAGTCCTGCTGGTAGGAGAGTGAACGAGCAGCTGTGTGGTGCTTGGATGCTGGCAGGGGTAAAACCATGATAGTATGTCAACGATGGTTCAGTTTCATAAATAGGATATTATTCTTTTTGCCTTTGAGAACTGCTCTGGTGCCACATTTTTCTCTTGTAATAAGGCCTGCATATGTATGCATCTTGAAAACAGCAACTGTTCTGAAGAGTTGAAATACAAAGAGTTGATTATGTCTTCTGACCAATAAAGACACCAATATATGTGCAACAGTATTAGCTGAGTTAGAGGAGCTTTTAATCTCACTTGGTTAGGTATCTGTGTTTCAAGAACTGAAGCTTGGAACTATTAGTCCAGATGCTACCTAGACGTGGTTGCCTATATTGTTTATTTGTCTAAAACTGTGAATTGTTTAAAATATAAATCATCTTCGAAATTTTTTTCAGTATCCTCGAGACTGTAAATGTTGAGGTAATTGTGATATTTCAAAAATTCTTTTACTGCAATCAAATACACAAACACCTATTATGATTATTCTATTGTCTACTATAATAATTAAACATGTCTTTAAAAGGGCATAAATTGCCTATTTTGAGACCTTGAATAATTATAATCTTAGCATTTGGCAGTGTTATACATCTAGGAATTCTGTGGATGGGCAGCTAAATAAAACTGATTCTTTAGTAAAAACAACAGTAATTCAAACATAAATGTAGGAATTTATGTGATTTGGGGGGTTTTTGCTTCCTGCTAAGCGTAAATATTTTCATGCTTAGTTTAATCTATATTGCAGTGAAACTTGAAGAGGCCTATTTTTCGTGGTAATGTTGTCTACTTGAAAAAATGCCTTTAGTTAAAAATGTGATAACTGGCCTGAATGAGACAGTCTGCTTTCATAATTTGTAGGGATCGGCGCTCGGAAGATCTCGCGTTGTTACGGAAAGCTCGCGATAGGGATAAAGTGCAAACATAAGCACTAAAAAGTGCAAGGCGAGGCAGCGGTCAGCGAAACGCACGTAACCAATCATAGAACATATTACCTTATATGTACTGTCTAAAAATAAGCATAAGCATCTATAGTATATAAGACTAATGCACTAATAATAAATTGGCTTTTGTTGCATCCACCACGTTGGTGCCTGTGCTTCATTGCCCCTGGGACGGGATGTCCTTGACCGAAGCCCTCCGGTGTTAGAACTCGGTTGCGAGAAGCAACAAGTGGTGGCCCGTGTGAGGAGGCGTACGCCGGCCGAGAACCGGAGCAGCTATCGGTGGACCGCGGGCGGTCGAGGGGGGATCCGGATCCATGGAAGGGGTGAGTCAGATTCTCATCCGGTTGGCTCGAGACGGAAAGCTTTCAGTGAAAGCGAAAGATATACAAGGATGTCTCGAGTGGCTCCTGAAAGATGGAGCGATAACCCATCCGCGGGATATTTTTGGCCCGGAAGGATGGGGGGCATGCACGCAAGCGCTGGCGGAGCATGCGATGGCTACCAAATCAGCCAAACATCTGAAAGTGTGGGGCACAATCTTGCAGCTGCTGAAGCGGGGTATGGAGGAAAAGGAGACTATGTGGGCGGCACGCAAGGCACTGGGGTTGGACTGCTACGGTCGCCTCCCGTTCACTGAGGAGCAGGAAACGCAAGCAGAAAAAGGCGAATTAGAAATAGAGCCAAAACAGGAAGGCTCGGACTCTGAAATTCTGACAGCACAAGAAGAAAAAGGGGAAGAAAAGCAAGTGCAGGAAGAGATAATGGCTCGTGTGTGCTTGACTTGTGGGATTATGAAACCAATGTCTGAAGGGTCGTGTCTGGGATGTATAAAGAAAGCATATCCGGTAACTGGAAAGAGGTTGAACCCTCCGCAGTACCCCTGGGACGATTTGCGGGAGGCAGAGCGTAAAGCACGGTCCACGCAGCCTGCTCCCTCGCCAGCTCCGTTGCCATCCGCGCCACCACAGTTTGTGGACCCAGAGGAATGGTTGCCTGGGCTAGCAATGAAAGCCCCGGAGGATCCGTTGGAGATGGCAGCAGAAATAGCCAGTCCGGAAGCTGAACGAGGAGCAGATAGGCAAAGATGGCGCGAGAGGGAAGTGCTGCGCCCAGGAAAGGGGAACCAGTGGCGGGCCCCTGATAAGCATCCTGACATTGCAGAGGAGGTTGAGGAGCTCTCCGAGCAGCTTGCGGCTGCATGGGGGACAGAAGAGGGGGGAGACGCGGCAGCGGTCGGAAGCCGGAAACCGGGTCGGGAGCCTGGTCGGCTTGGGGGGACCTCTCGGGCCGGGAAGGCGCAAGTTAATGACCACCAAGTGCAGATGAACCTGCAGCAGTTACAGCAATTAGTTAATGAAATAACTGCAGAGGTAGAAAAGCAAAAGCGTCTGCTTCGAACCCGGTCTCCTGTACCACCCTCCCAAACAGAACCATCCGGGATAAAATTCACTGATTGGCGACTTATAGCAGATGAGTGCATATTGGGGGGTCTGACTTTGCGACCCATTGCTACCGCTTATCCTGTAAAGGCAGTAGCCGGGGGGGGAGTGGAATGGGTGGCCCTAGAGCCCAAAGCCGTACAGCACCTCGCGGCTACCATAGAGGCTAAAGGATTGGGCCATCCCCTCACATCGACATTGTTAGATAGCATTCATGCTGGGGGACTTTTGCCATAGGACTTACGCAATCTGGGAAAAATGGTGCTGAAGCCCACTGCCTTTCTGATGTGGAAGGACAGTTGGATTCAGCGACTAAGAGAGGAACTAACCCACGCGTGCAGATCAATATTTCCACAGGTACCGAAGTAGTGAAAGAAGCAGACGACCAGCAGAATGACGTATGAAGAAGCACAGTGGATCATCGGCGGTGGCTACTTGTTGTCCGTATTGTACTAGTTATGGTGAATATTGCCTTGCCGAAAAGACAAGCTGCTATGTAGATACTAATGCCTGGGTATTTACTCACTGCAGAAGAAGTAGTTGCCCTATTCCTACTAGCCTGTATATTAAGCTGTAAGCTGATTAGTTGGCGTATCTCACACCAGCCAAGAAATTGATGCAAGATGGGGTTTAGTCTGTTTGGAAGCTTAAATTTCATTGGAATAATGACCATCGTAGCTATATATGTTCCACCTCAACCCAAGACTAACATTTGGGTCACTATGACTAATCTTACAAATCAAGAATCTATTTTTCTTGCCCTTTCGTCACCTGGTAACCCTTTCTCCACATGTCTTGTAGGTTTGCCGACAGATGTCTGGCCTTGTCCACTCCTGCCGAATTTTGTGTTCTCAATGGCGACGAACCGTATTGTTCAAACAGCGACCGCATCGAGCCAAGTACCGCTTACTGCCTATCACGACATTTTAAGTCATGGGGAGGGGGAGATGTAGGGATCGGCGCTCGGAAGATCTCGCGTTGTTACGGAAAGCTCGCGATAGGGATAAAGTGCAAACATAAGCACTAAAAAGTGCAAGGCGAGGCAGCGGTCAGCGAAACGCACGTAACCAATCATAGAACATATTACCTTATATGTACTGTCTAAAAATAAGCATAAGCATCTATAGTATATAAGACTAATGCACTAATAATAAATTGGCTTTTGTTGCATCCACCACGTTGGTGCCTGTGCTTCATTGCCCCTGGGACGGGATGTCCTTGACCGAAGCCCTCCGGTGTTAGAACTCGGTTGCGAGAAGCAACAATAATTGCAAACAAAAAAAGAAAAATATGTTCAAAATTCACTTTGATTGAGCTACTTGCTTGATTATTAATTCTCTATTCTCTATTGAAAATATTCAGAAATTTATTATGTGTTTTTTTATTAAAATGTAACATATCCTTCAAAAAAAGCCCTCAAGCCTATCACATTAAATTGCCATAATATATCAGCTTTGAGACCATATCATGCATATTGAGTGAATCTTATGAATCAGTATCTCCCATGTGTCTGTTCTGGTTCTTAGAAGAGCATTCTAGAGTAACAGGTTAGAATAATTAATAACATTTCAAAGTAACTAGGATTCTAGAGCATCTCAATCGATGTTCATCATTCAAGAGACAATTTAACAAGAGGCTAATCTTCTAAGAAGGATTGTGCCATACTTCATTCATCACTTCTGTGTATCTTGATCTTTATTTGCCCCTGATTATGTTTTTAGACTGCTTCAAAACTTCCCTTTCTCAAAATATGCTTGCAAAATAAATTAATTGTCTGTACAATCTGTCTTCTAAAGCATGGTGCAAGATACATTACCACATGGGGTAACATGGGGAGAAAGGGGTTGAAAATGGAAGATGTACTGAGAACCAAAGGAATAAGAGCTATTTTCCCTCAAAGTTGATCTTACAGCTGGACGATGCCAAGAATATTCAGTGTGGGAATTTCCACATGTTGTGGTTACCTTGGGTTTTTCTGTCTACTTTGGGGAGTGGAATTTCTGCAGAAGATAACAGGATGTTGTAAAAAGACCTAAAAAATATTCTTCATTGGGCCTAGGCCTCCCAGTGGGAGGGGGAAGAGAGATACAAAGTTTGGAAATTGGAAAACTACAGACTGTGAAGGACTGTGCATGTGAGAGCCCCTATGATGTATTAAAGCAGGGAATAAACACTCACTTTTTGCCCCTGCTAGTAGGGAATAAGCTTTCAGTGTATTTGTCCCTGTTTTGCCAGTGTGATTGTGGAATAAATCTACTCTTCAAGCACTTCATCTGTGGATTTTGGCCATGTTTGTTACTTGCATATAATCGGTCCTCACTCTTCATGTAGTTGTTATCAGAATGAAACCAATCTGAAGAAAAACATGCTGTTTCTGACAAATATTAGTTTATTGTGAACACCAGTTACTGTAAAGTGTATTTCGTTCTTTCAAGTTTATCTTTTAAATGTTGTTACAATGTATATTTGAAGCCTTTATTGCAATAATTGTAAGTGACCATTTTCCCAAAATTTACGCATCAAAAATTCAAAGGGAGAAAGTTTTCAAGTTGAAGTTCTCACTCCAAATGTCTACAGTAATTTCACGACTATAAGGCACACCCTTTTGACTAAAATTTTCCCTCGAACCCGGAAATGCGCCTTATAGTCCGGTGCGCCTTATATGATGTACAAAGTTGCGAAATTTGCCAAACTGGAAGTGTGAGCTGTGAGCCGTAGAGGGAGCCAGAAGTGACACGGCAGCCGGCTGGGGGCGGGCCCAGAGGCACGTGGCACCGCCCCTGCCGGGTGGAGGCGGGCCTGGGGGCCCATGGCTGCCGGGTGAATGCCACCCAGGGGGCCTGCAGCACCCCCCCACTCCCAGGTCCAGGCAGTCCCGGGGGCCCATGGCTGCCGGGTGAAGGCGGGCCCGGGGGCCCGGGGCATCGCCCCTGCCGGGTGAAGGCAGGCCCGGGAGCCAATGGCTGCCGGGTTGAGGCGGGGCCTCAGCCAGCAACTGTGTGGGGGGAGCTGGGGGCGGAGCCTCGCTGCAAAAAAAAAATTGCGTCCTATAGTCCAGTGCGCCTTATATGATCTACAAAGTTGGGAATTTTGCCGACTCCTGGGGGGTGCGCCTTATAGTCCGGTGCACCTTATGGTCGTGAAATTACTGTAAATGTTATGAAGGACTGTCTGAAACTTTATTAAATCACGTGTTCATTAATGCAAGCCAAATCACATTTAAGAAGGAAGAAGGAAATAATAGGCTATATTTCTGTGTTAAATATAACATTTGTGATGGCTAACCTTTTTGTCCTCCTCAATATAGTCACTAATGGTAATTTTTCATTACATAGTGCCATACTCTGGGGATAAGTTAGACTCTGAGCTTTTGTACGTAACACATTTTGGAGTGTTCTTCCCCCCAGCAGCTGCTGTATGTCAGAAGTTCCTCTGCAAATTTTCTAAGCTTTCTGCTCTTCAGAAATAACTAACACCTTTTGAAAAAATCATCTACACACCCACAGAATGTAGATGATTTTTACAAAACATACAGTGTATAGCATCTCTACATTAATTAAATATTTCCATCCTTACTTGAAAAGAGAGTTTCCATTTAAAAAAGGTGAGGAAACTAGCCATAGTATCATTTCATTGGAGGGGACCTATAAAGGTCTTCTACTCCAACCCCCAATAAATGAAGCCTAGATGGATTAGTGGTAGACTTAACTCTTCCTGTTTGTTATAACATGGATGATTAACAGTGGATAGTATCTCTGTTGGTAATGAATGCAAGGTTTTGATGAAATAAAATACTTCAAACTCATAAAATTAGTAACAATATACTGCACTACAGCAAAACATATGCATTGAACCACATTCCCACGAACCAGAAAAGCAAAAGGATAAGATCAACTTTAATTTTGATGCTTTTCTCTACATTTGTTACATTTTCTAGAGTCCAGAAAGTACTTTCTAATGATTAGTTCCAAAATGGTAGCCTGTATTTACAAAGGTTTCTTTTAGTATGAATAAGTTATAAAGTCCTTGCACAATGTTTTTTATGACATCTGGTTCACTGGTTTTGGATTACTTATTAAGTAAGAATCCTACATGCTGTATTTTATGTTAGTTTAAGTCCATCTGTCCAAGAAAGATCACATATTCAATTATAAGTTGGACTGAAATAAAATACAGTAATTTCACAACCATAAGGCGCACTGGACTTTAAGGCGCACCCCCAGGGAGTCGGCAAAATTCGCAACTTTGTAGATCAGATAAGGCGCACCAGACTATAAGGCGCACTTTTTTTTTGCAGCGAGGCTCCGCCCCCAGCTCCCCCCATGCAGTTGCTGGTCGAGGCCCCACCTCAACCCAGCAACCATTGGCCCCTGGGACTGCCTGGACCCGGGAGTGGGGAGGTGATGTGGGCCCCCTGGGTGGCATTCACCTGGCGGCCATGGGCCCCCGGGACTGCCTGGACCCAGGAAGGGGGGTGCCGCGGGCCCCCTGGCCCACCTTCACCCAGCAGCCATGGTCCCCCGGGACTGCCTGGACCCGAGAAGGGGGGTGCCGCGGGCCCCCTGGCCCACCTTCGCCTGGCAGCCATGGGCTGGCACTTCTGGCACTTCCAGCTCCCCTCACGGCTCACAGCTCACACTTCCGGTTTGGCAAATTTCGCAAATTTGTACATCATATAAGGCACACCGGACTATAAGGCGCACTTCCGGGTTCGAGGGAAAATTTCAGTCAAAAGTGTGCGCCTTATAGTCGTGAAATTACTGTACTCTTTATAATAAAGATTATCTCTAGTTAGAAATTTTTCCTGACATATGTTAGCATTGATCTTGGTATTCTAGTAATGACATTTTCTTTAAATTCCATACAGGTAATAAAATATTGTCTGCATTGATACCTCTTAATCTGTTACTAAAAGACAATTTCAAATGTCAAACAATCTACACTAGATCTAGCCCGCTGTATTTTAAAGGATTGCTAAAAGATCAGAGGAGATAACCTCAATAATTGGTTTTGGAACTGTATATGCGTTTTAGAAACATATTATAAGGAAACTAAATCCAGGGCAGAAGGATGAAGCAAAATTTTCATTTATTCTTCACAGGAAGGTAAATTCTCCCTCTCTATTCAAAATCAGATGGAAACACATATAATGCTGACAATAAATAGCACATGTAAAATATTGTATTATTATTGGTCACCAGCTCTTGTAAGGTTTTTTTTGGGGGGGGGTATTTTTCTCTTTTTTTCTCCTGTGTATATCAGAGAAGTGACCCAGCTTGATGTCATCTTGAGGTGATGCCTCTGGCTCTGCTCTTCAACAGCAGTCAAGGTGCTGTTTCAAAAAGATGGAAACAGTTTTCTTCATTTACTTTTTAAATAAAAAAATGCATATTTCTCCCTATTTCTATCAATTGAATGAATTTCCCATTCAAAGATTGAATGTTGTTTTCCTATGCACTTGATTCTTTTCTGTACTAACCTAAAATATTAGTGGGTTTTTGCAAAGAATGTAATATGTAATATGCATTTTATTTGTCTCTTTTCATACTAATGACCATATAATGTGTATGTGGGTATATATTTATTTACTACATGTATATATATATATATATATATATATATATATATACACACATATATAAATATTTATATATTTATATATTTATATACAGTAATTTCATGACCATAAGGCGCACCGGATTATAAGGCGCACCTCCGGGAGTCGGCAAATTTCGCATCTTTGTACATTATATAAGGCGCACCGGACTATAAGGTGCACTTTCATTTTTCACAGATTGGCATAGCCTTGAAACGTAGCCCCAAGCGCCCTCCCGTGCCGTGGTCCCCGGCACTCCTGCCCACCTCCGGCGCTGGTTGGTGAGGTGCAGCTCGGAGAGGCTGCGTCTCGCAGCAGTTTGGGGCCAGAGGCTCCCTCCCTCCCAGTGTGGCCCGTGCTGGGCCAAGGCTGGCGGCAGCTCCCTCCCTCCCTCCCTGTGTGGCTTGTGCCAGGCTGGGACCGGTGCCGGCTTCTTCTTCCCCGCCACACTCAGGCTGGGGCCGGTGCCGGCCAGCTTCTTCTTCTGCCCAGGCTGGGGCCAGCGACGGCCTTCTTCCCCCTGCGCCCAGGCAGGGGCCAGGGGCAGATCCCTCCCTCCCCGCACGGCGGCCGGGGCCGGGGCCAGCAGCAGCTCCCTCCCTTCTCGTGCAGCTGCTGGGGCTGGGGCCAGCGGCAGCTCCCTCCCTCCCCTTGCGGCTCCTGCTGGCTGCGGCCGCCCGTTCCCATCCCCGCTCACGACTCAGCGCTCCTGTGGCACCGCCCCCCCATTGCAGCTCACACTTCCAATTTGGCAAATTTTGGAACTTTGTACATTATATAAGGGGCACCGGACTATAAGGCGCATTTCCAGGTTCGGGCCAAAATTTTAGTCAAAAGGGTGCGCCTTATAGTCGTGAAATTATTGTGTGTGTGTGTATATATATATAAATATACAAAAAATCTAATAGTCATTTTGAATGGCTCACCTAAGTGAAATAGTACTGTAAAATCAGATTCTGAACTGCTAGAATTAACTTGGCATCTCAATTGAATGACTTTCAATAAGAGTTTTCACAATACTTTTATAATATCCCGTACAATCCAGGACGTTGGGACAAGGTACTTCCTTCTTTACTATTTTTTTTTTGGTAAAGATAAACTGAAGTTATTCTCCCTCACAAAGTAGTTAGTAGAACTTTTAAAAGTTATTTCTTAGTAGGCAAAATAGGTGTGCTCCTAATATTTGAACTATTTTCTATCTGCACATGTTATTAAAAAAAAGGAAGAAAACTCACACAATTGCACTCATTCCTCCAATTTCCCAACAAACTTCAGCTCAACTATCAGGCTTCTAATCTCTTTTATTTAGTTTAGAACAAAATAGAAAAATCTATCATTCTTTCAGCATTAATTACACAACTCACATAAAATGTCATTTTATAAATAATGTTTAAAATGTGCTAAAAGATTTTCTAAAACTACTTTAACCTTTTTGGAAAAGTATGCCTTTTCTTTTTTAATTCCTTTATCAAAGAAACTTTAATTTTTTGGGCAGGTTAGATTAATTTCTTAATTTTCTAACTACTTACCAAGATCTTCTTTCCATGTATTTGCATTGGTAAAACACCTCTCTGATCGTAGAAAACACTAATCCAGTCTCTATTACAGCAGCCACAAAGCCACAAAGCTAACATTTGACAGGTCCAGAAATAACATGTTACCTGTCCAAGTAGATTCGTATTTTGCCTGTGCCATTACTTGTCACACGTATTTCTGCCTCCTTGATCCTTGAGGGAATTTTATCATGAAAGCAACAATCTGGTTTCTCTTGCTTCACAGGATATGAGTATTCTTCTTGTGTGAGCATTGCAGGCAAAATATCCAGTAGAACAGTAAACAATGAAATGCACAAGGAAGTGAAATAAATTATGTTTGCAGAGGTTTTCTGTACAAAAATGAATCAAGCACAGCTGTGGGACATCAAAGAAAGGTTCAGATGACTCCATATAATCTGAAGAAAGAATGAGAGCACTAGTGAGAACCACAGCACCAGACTGGGATGAAAAAATGTGGATGCTAGAATCCCTCACTGCTAATATCTGAATATAAACTTGTAACTAGAAGCAAATGTTATATTGCCCACTGTAATATCATGGAAACAAATTATCTTCCAAGGTGATGAAAATTCAGCATATAACATTTTGTTTAAGGGGGTAACATCAGACTGGCAACCTGTCACTAGCAGGGTTCCACAGGACTAGATCTTAGATCCTGTGCTCTTCAACATTTTCATAAATTACTTCAACAGAGCACTGTGAACTGAGCAAGTTCACAGATGATGCAAAACCTGGAGATGCTGATAACTCTATAAAATCTGTTACTCCAAACTATATGATCACAGACGACACAAAAGTGGGAGGCCTTGCAGAGACCTCAACAGATCAGAGAACTGAGCAATCCCAAACAATACTGAACAAACAAAAGCTCAAGACAGAAAGTACTGCATCTGGGATGGGTCAACCTTGGATGTAAGTACAGAACGGGGCATGAGATGCTGCACAGCAGTACTGTGCAAAGGGACCTGGGGTCTTTCCTCTGAATGAAGAAAAGATACTGCTCATTTCCAGGGCAGAGGCTGCTTAATCTGCATGGCATTATGGCCAACTTATTTGTGATGTTCTATCAAGAACTGTCTTAAAACAAGTAAAGTTCAACTTTTCCCATCCAGAGTTAAGATTTTTATAAGGAGAGACATCAGTGAAAATGACATGATTTATTGGAATATTGGTCAGCTCACAATTCAATGTCTCAGCTTTGACATTTTAGTTTTAAAGATCTATCAAGTTTTAGGAAAAGCAGAGTTGTGAGGATGATCAACGTGTTGGACAAGGGAAGTTGTGAAAATCAAACCTCGGAGGGGTTGGCAATAGGTTGTGCAAGTTATGGAGTCTCCTCTCACTTTGATAAGTTTGAAAACCTGATTATACATGACCCTGAGTAAGGTGCTCCAGTTGCCCCCACTTTTAAGCAGGAGAGTTTGGACTATACAATCTCTGAAAGTGTTTTCAAATACCATCCATTCTGGGATGCTATAAATACTAAAAGATATTACTTGAAATAAGCCTTATTGGACTGACATACTTAAAAAGCATAGTTGTCAGAGGGAAATCATAGTTGTCAAAGGGGAATCATGTTTGAATAATTTTTTCTAGGGAAAGTCCAAACTGATTGATATTAAAACCAAATCTGTAAAGGCTTCAACATATACTCTTGAAGTAGGTGTCAGTTCAATGTTGATTACATTTCCAGATGTTGCAAAGATTGACAGAATTGTAATTAATCATGAGGACAGAGTAATCACATAGCAAAATTTGTATTGAAACATGAATTCTCCTAATTTGAAGGAACAAAAATCTAAGAAAAACATATGGAAATTATAACAAGATTAGGAAATTAGTATCATGAAAAGTTGTGACTATAACAGGCTCTAGATGTCATGTGATATCCTGTTCAGAACTGCAGAAAAGCAGGTTGATCATTAAAAGAATAAATAGAATAACTAGGAAAATACAAGTTAAGAGGAAATTTGTGACTAAAGTTTAGTTTTGGGCACATTTTTAATAACAGAAATAAAAGATTTTTAAGAAACAAACAAAAAAATTCTCAAAAGAAATAACACACGTTCAAACATCTTGTGAGAAATAAAACAGATTTCTGTAGAACTCAACGAAAAAAGTAATGTTGGAAAAAACATAGTGTCACTTGCTTAACTGAAAAACTCAAGACTGAAGGAAGTCCAAAGTTTATTTCTTTTTTTGTTTTGTAGGGATTTTCTTGGTTTGTTTATTATTTTGTTTTGTTTGTTTTTTTTTTTTTTTTTATGATGTGGAACTTCTCTAAAGAAAAAAACACAAGAAAGGTGAAACACCTGTGTTTTGGTAACTTCAAAATGTATGAGATAATTTCCTGAATGTAGTCTTCCTCAAATATATGACCCATATATATGATTGATATGGTTTCACACCCATACTACTGAACAAAACATAAATCAAGAAGATACACAGGAAATAGAATAAACAGACCTAGGTGCATCTGCTTGCCTTATACTCTGTGCCTTGATTTAGATAACTAGTAAAATCAAGAAACTTTCTACTTTTTATATAAATATATTTTGTGTGCAAATACTATGAGCCTTCTGAAACTACAAAAATAGTATTTTCAAGTATAAGATGAAATATTTCTAATCAGAACAGAAAAATCTTCAAGCACTTTCCATTAGGAAGAAGAAATAAAATAAGACCTATGTCTTCAAAGCCAGCATGACAATGAACCACTATTCTAGGAAAGATATACTACAAAATATCTAGTCAGTTGAAATTCACTTCTCTTTATTCATAAATTAGTTTCCACTGTGTAAAGATATTTATATATTCCAGTCTGACTTTCTGAATAACAAAACATACAATAATTTACTTTATCAATCATGTATTACTGTTATAAACTGTTTTAAGAGTAAAGCTTAAGCTTCAAAAAATCAATTTCATCATATACTGACATTATTAAGGTATGGAGACCTCAGTGCAACACTTCCAATGTCATTTTTTCCAGTATGTCAGTATTGTACACTGCCTGTTTTCAGCTGGGATAGTTAGCTTTCTTCTCAGTAGCTGGTACTGTGCTATGTTTTGGTTTAGAAAGAGAATAATATTGATAAGCACACCGAAGTTTTGATTGCCATTAAGCAGTGCTTACCCTGAGGACTTTTTAGTGTTGAGCACTTTGCCAGTGAGGAGCTGCACAAGAAATTGGGACTGTGCATAGGAAGGACACCTGATCCAAACTGATCAAAGTAATATTCCATACTAGAGACCATCATGCCTGGGATAGAAACTGTTTTATGTTGTAACATAATCTCTTTAATAAATTAAACACAGTAAGGTTATATTAAGGACATTTTAAAAGTTCTTGTCTTGAACTGTGATTTATTAGTTATACCATATTTATATATAGCAGTAGAACCATATTTATTAGTCATTGTACCATCACTTTTATTGTCCTCAAATCTTCAGTGTTTTTTTTCTGGAGATATTAAAACTAAAAAGCTTAATATTGGCCTTCACATTTATCAATGCTGCTCACTATTCCTGTATTGATTCAACCAACCAAGAAATGAATTACCAGTCTCTTATAGCATTAAACAGAGTCCTTATGGTTTCTTTATTGCCCAGTATGTCACCTAAATCACTTTCAGAGCCTCTGCTCTTCAATGTAATGTTCAGAGTGGTGTTCAACAGATTTCAATCATCTGATATATTATAGTAGATCTTATTTTATATGTTATTCTAGAGCTTATCTGGTAGGCAGTTGCTGTTGCTGCAGAGATCTCCCTGACCAAAAAGCACTAAGGGATCAAAGCCACAACTTCTACAGTTCTGACTTCAATGGAATAATCTTAAAAGAATTAGACCTTCCACTATCCACTACTTCTGCATTACTGGGTATGCTGAAAAATTTTGAGTGTAGAAGAGCAGAAGAGTTCAATTTTTCCCCAATAATTCTGCTAAATCTTGCAGTACCGAGGTGTATATTTGAAGTCTACAGTTCATTGTTAAAGAAATTATGATAAATCATTTTAATTCATAAATGTAATAAGTATAATTATACATCATTATAACTTGTTATCCTAATTCTACAGATGGTGAACAGAGGCAGAGAGATTAACATGTAAATAGAGTTCACTGAAGAAAGAGTGAAAAAACTTGTTCATGACTTTTTTTGTATTCACTTGAGAGAGTACTGTGGATTTTCAGCAGGTTCTCTGATCATCACTTTCAGATAATCATTTTAGTTCCAGCCTTGGGTAGCTCAGTGTGTGCTTCTCCAGTCTGCCATAACTCAGGATTTCTGACAGTCTTCCACCTTCATCCACGGCCTGCAGCCAGCTCAGCCCATCTCAGAAATTGATTCCCATTCTAACAGATTAACACTGCAGTGAAGACAAAACTCCTTCCACCTTTTCTTGTGCCAAACTTTCATTCTCTGAATGAAGAAAAGATACTGCTCATTTCCAGGGCAGAGGCTGCTTAATCTGCATGGCATCATGGCCAACTTATTTGTGATGTTCTATCAAGAACTGCCTTAAAACAAGTAAAGTTCAACTTTTCCCATCCATAGTTAAGATTTTTATAAGGAGAGACATCAGTGAAAACCCCCCTCTTCCAAATGTCAAATGGCAACTTTGAAATTCAGCATTGTTGCAATTCATTAAAAACTCACACAGAAGAAAAAAACCAAAAAAACCCAAAAAGCAACAAAAAAAACCCCAGCCCAACACAAAACCACCAAATCCCAACTTCCTTATAAATCTCCTAAAAAAATTCTGTACACTCATGGACTGTTTCTGAATTTTTAGAAATAAATGTAACTTACTCTGACATAGAAATGCATTGAAGAATTAAATCCAAACAAATATTTAAAGAAAATTTTGCAATATGTGGAATGAAAAGTTGCAATAGCTTTATGTTGTCATTACAAAGAAAAGTATCATAAAAAAGGTCAGCAATGAACAATAGAAGTGATTTCAAATGGCAATACGTCAAGAATATTGAGAACATAATTTACAATGCTATGTTGGTATTACAGTATTATTAAGTAAATCATGAAATGCCACACAAGTTGTTTTCATGCTGAGACTGAAACCTTATAGATACTGATGAGTTAATATTTCTGTTCAATTATACAGGTGAAAATCTTTAATAATTGCTATCAACAACAGAAGTGAACTTCAAATAGCTCGAAATAAAATATTAATGCTGTAATTTTTAAGAAGCATAACAAAAGCACCTTTTTTAAATTCTCACAGGATTTATGCTCATTATCATCAAATTTATGGTTAACTAAAAATGCCACCACTATTAATTCATTATAGAAAATAACCTTATTTAAATGCCTGACAAAAAAATTGAATTCCTATTTCATCCACAACCACTGGTTGTAACTTTTTAGCATTTGTGAAGTTCTAAAATTATATTTTTATACTGAGACCAGTTTATCCAGGTATCAAATAGCTAGATGCATTCCCTGTTCATAGCATTTAAGATGTTAATTGTTTCTGCCATAAATATGATATGGGAAAAAAACAAGTCTTCTATGAATCTTTTCTCATTGCATTTTTAAATATAACTTTTGCAGAGAACTTGACACTCCAATACTACCTCTTAAAATATGTATCTTAACAGCATATTCCACACATCTATTTATGAGCAGTAGTTTGATATTCTATCATATTTTAAAGCCTAGAATTATTGGAATGGTAGTAAAATGCACAATAAAAGAGCATCAGTTACATGAATTTAAATTAAAACACTTTCTCATAAAAATATAAAGCAGTATCGCTTGAAGTCACATTTTATTACATATTTAATTTACAAGGATGCTTGCTGCAGTTGATCCACAACTGTCTGTTAGACTGAGGAATAGTCCTATCTGATCTTTTTTGGATTTCTATGCCTAAATTCCCATGATCATCTGGTCTCTTTTCTAGGAGACAAGGGTAATATAATTTCTATAGAGGTTTAAGGGTAATATAAGAGATATAGTTAGAACATCATGAAGTTCAAATTGATGACCTGACTACATAGTGATACATGTCTGTCTTTTTTTCCCAACTGCTTTCATGTAGAAAAAATGTGTGTATGGTATCAGGTAAATTACTTAGCAGCAGAAAAAAATCAAAAGGTAGTTTATCATAGGCTGAGTAATTCAACAACAACAAAAACACTCAGCAATAATAAGGAAAAGAGGTTGCTCGAAATGAGAATTAAAATAACTGAGCAGTTCCTCACTGAGGATTTTATACAGTTTTCTACCCCAGAAAGCATTATTTGTGACGAGTCCTGGGCTGCTTTCTCTTCAGCTCACACCAGTATGTTCTTGTGCTCTTGACTTAAGCTGGAAGACATTTCAAAAGAAGCAAACTACTCAACCTAACTCACAGAAAAACAATCACCTAGATAAAGCAATTGAGCTCTTTTCTCTTTAGCAACAGTCTGGCAGATGAGTTATCATTTCTGATGATTTTGTTAATCAATAAGATCTGTACTATCAAAACTATGTTTCATTTTGAAGTGGCTGCAGTTATTCCAATGAAAGTTGGGTTTTATCAAGTTTAAATTTATTAAAAATTTTACCAAGAACCCTTCATAAGAAATTTGCCTGTCAGTTAAGGCAAAGTGTATAATTTTCCAGAGATACACATCTTGAATAGATTAGTGCCAAAATAGGAACTTAATCTAGAAGCATTTGAAATTAATTAAAAACCCTGCTTCTTTCACTTCCATCTCTGTTTTTGGGGGGGTTTTTAGTATTATTATCAATACTATTATTATTACTATTATTAATAATGGTAATTTTTATTATTAATTGTTCATCCAATTATAAACCACAATCTCTGACTTCCAATGGTGCTTGAAGAGGAAAAGAAATTTCCCTCATGTTGCCAAAACTATGTGATTATGCAAACTGCTGTCTTGCTTGTCTTATCGATCTCTCATAAACTTTCAACCAGAGAGAGAATTCATTTTCCTTAGGAAGAATAAAACTAAAACATAAATGAAGATAAATAAAAGTAAAACAAAAATTTAAAAATATAAATAGACCATAAACTAACACACAAGGGCAGCAGTAGGAAGCAACGTCCCCCACTCTCCTCCATCACACCTCTTTCTCACTTTTACAATTCCTGTTTCAGTTTAAGCTGTTGAAGAAAAATGTATTTTAAAAAAGGTGATTTGTTCCAGCTCTGACATTTGCAGAAGCGATAGGTTGACACTGACAGAGACACAAATGCAGCCATTGTTTCAAAAGATTGCTGAATGTCAGAAAATATTTCTGTATGTCAAAAAAGAATCTTAAAAAATGTTGATATATGGTGTAAAACAGCAAAAATGACAAGCAAAGATCAATGAATAAGAAAATTATTAAAACAAATTTTTAGCAATTGAAAAATGCTTCAAGAGGGCTTCCCTTCCAAATGAAAATTTAGTTCACTTTATACATACTTTACTTGGTATGTTACCACTTCATAGTTTTAAGTAGAAGGTAATTTCTGCATGCTATTAATTTCTAAATCAGCAGCACAGAATAGATGAGTAGATAGTAATTCAGTATGAAGAAAAATTGTCTCCTTGAATTTCAAGTTTCAATAAGTAAAGAGCTTGTTAAGCTGCTACTGTATAGCATATTTTTAGGAAAAGTGCTCCACAGCCCCAGGCTATTTGAGTGAAGATTAAAAAATTACTGTAAGCACATATTTTGCTGTGAATATGTATTAACTCAGTAAAAGATTGTATATTGTGTTTGTAATCAAAGTGTCAGATGATCTTATTTGTCCTATGTTCTTCATCAGGTAGAGCTAAATGAGCTTTTTCCACTCTGGATAAGAAAGATGACAATTCCAAATCTACTGGCATTTTATACTAAGTACAGTAATTTCATGATTATAAGCCACACCATTTTGAATAAAATTTTGCTCCCAACCCAGAAACGCGGCTTACACTTAGGAGAGGCCAATATATGAAATAAGTTCGGAAATTCCCCAACCCAGAAGTGCAAGCCGAGGTGTCGAGCCGAGCACCTGCCAGTAAAACACAAGATTGCGTGATTGTTACAAATTGGTTACTCTTTTGCGCGGCGGATAGAGGCCGGCTCTGTGCCAGCAGCACAGGTGGGGAGGTGGAAGGCTCCCTCCTGCTGGCCCCGTGGCCCGGAGGGGAGGCAGGGGGCTCCCTCCTGCCCACCCTGTGGCTTGGACGAGAGGCAGGCGGCTCCGTGCCACTGGCCCTGTGGCCCGGAGGGGAGGCAGGAATACTGTGCCTCCCCCGCCTTGCCATCACAGGTGCGAGCGGGCTCCATGCCTCCCTCCCACTGCCGCTGCAGGTGAAGGCAGTCTCTGTGCCTCCCTCCCGCTGCCGCTGTGGGTGAAGGTGGGCTCTGTCCCTGCCTCTCGCCGCCACCGCGGATGTGAGCGGACTCCCACCGGCACCGCGGGGCAGCGCTGGGCCAGGGCGAGCGATCCCGCGATTCCATTACTAATTTGTTATTTTGTTGCACATGGGTCCTCCCTGTGAACGAAAATGCAGTTTATAATCTGGTGCAGCTTATACATGGACAAAGACCTAAACATTGCCAACACCCGGACATGCAGCTTATTATCAGTTGCGGCTTGTAATCATGAAATTACTGTATCTACATTTTTTATACTATATTTTTTCTTAGTGCATAATTTTGTAAAAAGAATGTTAAAGTGTGCAGCATTAGTGCTGCAGATATTGGCAAAGTGTCAAGGAGACAAGCACATTCATCTAAGGCTGGGTAATAATAACAACAAAATAATAATTAAAACACTCTCTTGTTCATTTGACACTCCCATCTCACAGAAGAAAACACATGGAATTATGGTCAGGGGTGCCACTGCAGAGAATTTTCCTTCCACTGTTCCCAGGATTAAAAAATATTCCATTTAGCAAGGATTTTTATTGGCAATGACAGGTAGACACAGACCTCCTGCTACCTACTTGACTCAAAGCCATCATGTCTCCTGTGCGCAAACTGTGTAGGCAAAAGAGGTGTGGAGACATAAGCTGATTTCCTAAGGTCTGTTAATTCACTCAAAAACCTGTCATTTTTTAAGATGCAAGCATCTCCAACCCACATTGTCCTGGCTGGTCTAACAGAAAATTGTGGAAGAATACTGTGCTTAGCTTTGGGACATGACCAGACTCAGAAATAGCATAATCTATATCCTCTAAAACTTTTGGATTTGGGGATATTTGGGTTTGGATTTTATTATAAAATTAGTATGCATCGTTCAGGTACATTAGTAAGTATAGCATACATGATTTAGATCAGTTAGTATATATTTTTGAGATCTGTAAAATGTTCATCTCTAGCTAGAGAACCTATTTGTATTGGTTATTATCTATTCATGATGAAAGAAAATACTAATTGTACACAACTAGATGAAAGCCTTTAACTGAAAATGGATGCGTGTTATGGCCTTTAACAGTGTTTTAAGTGACTTTTACAGATGATTAGAAGACTGAAAAATCTGAAAGGGATTAGCTAATATTAGATGACATGAAAGCTCATTTTCTAAGACTAACCTTTTTTTAATAAGTTGTAAACCTTCCTTTAGAGTTAAAATTGCATTAGTACAAGAAATAAAAGGAAGTGAAACAAATCATAGCTTGTGGGTTCTCTCAGGATTTTGGTATGTACTGGATATCAATCAGATCAGAAGACGGATTTGACAGATATAAATTAATAAATAGCTGTTGGATTTTTAATCTGTTGGATTTCTTTAGTAGACTCTTGAGTAACAGCTGTGATACATGGAACTCTGAAAGTGATGGAAAAATCAGCTTGGGAAGTGACCCATAGTTCCTGGATGTACGTATTTGAAAATCAGATGGATAACAAAAATATCCTGTAAAGGATATATCTATTGATTTTTTGGTGTTTTGGTACATGTTTCTCCACATTAAGATGCATGTGAGAAATCAGGATCCTAAGATCTATGTGCCTTGTAGGACACACAGATTTAAGACATCCAGAGCTGCTGATTTAAAAATGTTTATTCCTAACAGACATCATCTGATAACCTTCTGTATTGCCAGAGGATTAGAGAAATGTTTTGTGTGCAAGAGAACCATTCATGTCATTATGCTACTTTTCAAAAACAATAATTTTTTAAAAACATAATCCTTAACATACTTTCTATGCCTTTCTAATAATTGACTAAAAGCATTGCTACAACTGCTTTCCTGACATAGGACTATCCTCTTTCTTTTGCTAGTTAGACTATCATGCATGAGTAAACCTGTGATCCCAAATTTTTCAAGACCAGGGAGAATAATATTGAGCTGTAGCAATAAAATTTGCTTTTCTACAACGATCTTCCTGATGTTTGTATTTTATGAAGTTTTTTATATATATGTTTGTGTAAAAAAAAAAAATTTAAAAAAAATATATCTATACATGTGTGTATCTATATATATTTATGTTAGAGCACCTACCAGGTCTACCACATCTGAGGAACCAGATACATAAGCAATAAAAAAAAGTTTCCATAAGGCTACACAGTCATATTTATTTTCTCTCTGGCATAATAAATAACAAATCCATTGCAAAAAGGTCAAAGAAATATTCTAAGAAATAAAAAGTTATTTTAATTCTTTAAGCAGAGAACATTAATTTCAAATCTTCCACACCCCAGAAATTATTTTAACATGTTTTACTTTCTTGTGTTTTAGAAATGATAGTGATTTCTCTTTTTAAATTTACTTTTACAAGAATACCTGAAATAGCTACCCCATTCAAAATCAGTGGTATGTATCCAAGGCAGGATGATATACGTATTTCTTCTGTTTCTGGTTGGTTGACTTCAGTCTACTTCTATACAGCTGTATAGCTATTGCAAACACCCATGCACTTTCTGGAGATTTTTTTTTGTCTGTGATTTTTTGTTTGTTTGGGGTTTATTTGTTTTATTTTTTTGTTGTTGTTTTGGGTTTTTTTGATTGGTTGGTTGGTGCTGGTCTGAGACTACCCCCCACTCTCCAGCTAGCTGAGTAGCAGGGGACGCCTGAGATCCCAGCATGAACAAGGGTAAAATATATAAAAGAGGCTCTCTGCTACTGAAGAAATTCAAAGGTTTATTTCTGGAGGGATTCCAGGCAGAAAGAGAGAGAGAGAGGTCAGAGGACAGGGATCTTTTCCAGGGTCAGGAAAGGGGCGGGGGGAAATTGGATCCCTGCCAGCTAGGTATTGTCAGAGGGGAAAGGGTCAGACCAAGGGACATTTACCGGGAGTCAAGGAATCTACCATTTCCAATACATCTAACATCGTGAATTACAACAAGTTGTCTTTGGATTTTTTTAGTGACTGTAGAACAGTCCCGTCCAGGGTTTATATTGACCCTTAGATTAACTACACTGCAAGTTAGTTAGAGTATGACTTCTTTTGCTTAGCGGTTTAAGGCTTTGCTAAGCACCCATGGTCAAATCTCTTGCTGAGCATGCATCTAACCAAGCCACAGAGGATCCCCCAAGAAAAGGTAATCCAGGATTTAAAAACTTCTTTATTTGGAAAGTCTAGTCAGACTCATGGAACAAAATAGGGTGAAAGGAACAGCTGGAAGTCCTCAATTCTGTTTTCTTACACTAAGGCTGGCTTTGAAGTTATTTAAAGTTGCTCAGGGTCTCATCTAGCTGAACTGTAAATATTTACAATGGTAGAGATTCCATATACACAGGCCATCCTGTTGCACTGCTGTTTATATGACTTAGTTTTCCTTATATTTAGCCAAAATTTTCAGTGTTGCAACTTCTTCCTTATGTATTTAACATTAAACAAATAACATTAAACCCCTTCTTTGGTAAGTAGTGCTATTTTTTAGTCACCTTTGGTATCTATGAAATTCGCCACCTGTTTTTGTAATGACCCAGAATCAGTGGGAAGGATTTAAACTACTTTTCATTTCGATTAAAAGGTCAGGTTCCAAGCACACATATGGTAGCCAGTTGCATAAAGCAGCAAAGTGCTGGAGGCCTGACAAGCAGCAATAACAACCCATTTAGGCTATTTTGCAAGCCACTCTTAGATTAAAATAGCAAACAACGTACCTAAGTCAATAACAATGTTTTAGATTCAGTTTTTCAGAAAGGCACACAGTAAAATTGATGAAGTCCTTTCTCTGTTGTTACTTCCAGGCTTTTTAGCAGCTGGCAAATGCTGGAAATCACAGCAAAAATGTTATTTTTCCTTGCTAATTTTTTCATGCAGAGTCTTATGCCAGCTAATTTTTAATCAGGTTACTTAAACGCACTTGCAAAATCAAATAATTTTTTATTTTGGTTTGAGATGGAATATTAAGACACATTTCAGGAGTAGAGCTGAATATCACAAATGTGACAGACAAATGAAACTAAGTCAACAGTTATCTGCATTTTTTCAGTTGATCATTTGTTCTACGTTATTGAGTTGGTTTATTTTGCTTTCTATTTGCTGATGTGCATTGCATAGTGCATTTGTCAGACCAAATTTTTTGCCATTTACTTGACAGAATTCCTTTATGGACATCACAAAGTGAAATATTTTAAGAAAAAGATACCTGTTCCCAAAAAGCAGTGTAGAGAAGACGCAGGAGGAGTAGTTTGATTCTTCTACCCATATGGTGATAAATAATTCCATTCTTTATCCTGTCCTCACTCGATGAATTTTGATGGCTCACATTTAAAATCTTACTGAAACATAGCTCTTGCACTTAGACATACTTTATTCTACCTCCACTGGAAAGATTACAATTGAGATAGGTAAAATAATGAATTATTTTTAAAATAATTTATCTTTTCTGCAAAAATAATTGAAAAGGCTGGCAATAAGAGTCTATACAGATCCCTGTCAATATCTGATGATAAAAGAAGAATACCTATAACACTTCTGTACAATCATCTGGGAAATACTGAGTGCTAATGAAGAACAAGACTCACAAGTGCATGGATGTACAAGACATGCTGTTTTGACTTCTATTGCAAGTCACTTTTAAGAATATGCTAATTATTGGAGTCTAAGAATAGCTTGCTTTCTTCTGTGGAATTAAAAATCAATTAGAGACAATCAAATTAAAACATCCAATAATTCAATCTTGTTAGAATACTTTTTTTAATATTGCATTTTTTCCTTTTCCCAAAAGAAGGAACAAAAACTTACTTTATCTACCTCAAGGATCCTGAATTTGCAGTTCAGCCAGCACTGGCCAACACAAACAAAACCAACTGATTTTGGACTAAAAAACATCCCTCATAACTACTAAAGATTTCACAAAAAATAAGACAACAATTAGATGAGCACTGGTACACAAGTATAGAAGCAGTTTATAATTGTGAAGTTATATTGAACAAGGTTAATTAATGGTATATTCCATAAGGAGAGCAGGCCAGATACTGGGTAATTTTACATCTACTGAGACAAGCACAATTTAATTTGAAAATATAAAGATTTAAATTCAGAAGTTGATTATTCAGAGACTCCAAAGGTACTTGATATAGTTGTCAGAGCACAGAGAGATATTGAAGAAAAAATAAAAAAAAGAGAGAGAGAGAAAAAAAGCAGTTTTCTGTTATGAGGGGGCTACCCAAAAGTTAAAGCATGTTTTCCAAATGCCTTTTGAATACTGACAGGCTTGGGTCATCAAACACCTCTCTCAGGAAGTCTGTTCCACTGTTTGATGATCCTTGTGGTAAACAAATGCTTCCAAATGTCCAGTCTAAATCTCATCTGGTGTAGCTTTGAACCATCATGTGTCCTAAGGAAAAGTTCAGCACCTCTGTCTCTCTTTCCCCTCTTCAGGAAGCAGTAGAGAGCAATAAAGTCTGTCTTCAGCCTTCTTTCCTCCAAACCAGACAAACACAGAGTCCTTAGCTGGTTGTCAAAGGACATGCCTTCCAGCCCTATCACCACTTGTGTTGCGCTTCTCTGCCCTCCTGCTTTTGTTCCAATTAATCATAGTAACGGGAAAAAAAAAATGTAGACAGATAAAAGACTAAACTTCATCATTGGAGGAAACATTTGGAATTGTTCAGCCTGTAGAAGAGAAGGGTTGAATGGTAATCTTATTCATATATAATATAATTATTCATATATGATTCATAATTACCTGAAGGAAAGGGGTAGAGGGGATGGACTCAGACTCTTTTCAGTGCTGGGAAGGACCAGCAGCAATGAGCACAAACTGAAAAGTAGAAAGTTCCCTCTGAAATTCAGAAAACTGTTCTCCTTTGTGTGTCAGTACCAGAATTTGGCCCATACCTTCAGCTCACACTGCCAATACCAGACAATGATGAGTTTAGCATGGTAACCTCCACTAAATCAGTCATTATGATTACATATTTTTAAGAAGCTATATTTTCCATATAGCTTTATAAATTTGGTTAGCATTTACTTATATCCTATTTTAGTCTCTTATAGTAATTGCCTAGATAATAAATACATGTTTGTAACAAATATTTTAAAACCCCACAAAACTAAAAATCCTCCAATTTAAATTTTTTTTTTATTTTAATTTTATGTTTCATTTACTTTGGCTTATAGAAAAATATTGGCAAAAATATGCAAGCATAAAAGGACTAACATTTATATGGTGTTTATATTTTCTGGTCGCTGATGCTGAAATATTTTTGTTTACTTTTAGTTAAAATGTAGTTTATGACTTGCAATGCATCTTCTCTTTATGCCTTACATCCACATGGGCTTCAGGCAAAATGAGGAATGAAAAATGGAAAGCTCACAGACTTTTGCATTTTTGAATACTTTGTGATTTCTTTGGTGCTTTCAGCAGGTCACAGAAGTTGTGATAAATATTGTGATACAGGTCACATTACCATGTCTGCTTTTGTGTTTTTCCTGTTGTGTTTGCCTGAGTGGATTCTTTCACTTCCCTATATTCCTAGCACTGAAGCCATGAGAGATTGGTTGATAAATGCCAGTTTTATTTCTTTGAAAGTCCTGTTTTCCTTAGAAACCATTGTCGGCTCCACATAACCTATATTGAATAAAGATAGGCAACACAGAGCACTGGAATGATAGTGTTATTTACAATCTAAAAAAAAATTGCTAAGTTAGATAACAACCATTTTTCTCTATGTGTGTTTACTGTACAATGTTTATAATGAACTGATTTTATTATAAACTTCAAGTAGAAATTTTCTGACACGTACTTAAATGTACTAGATTGTAATATAGTGTATATATGTAATATAGTTCTTGCAATACGAATGGCCGTGTGTGACTGCATTAATAAATACACACATCAAGGTGCTGAAGAGCAATCTGGTTTATTCACATCTCTATACAGATGATGTATGCAGGGGATTAAATAGCTCGTCTTCATAGTTATAATGCAGATACTACACGCTAGATAATTTCTACCTCCATGAAAAAAACATGCTGATCAAGTAAACATGGAGAAATATAGGATTTAGTTTTCAGTTTGCAGCATGTAACAAGAAATAGCTACTGCAAACAAGATTCCAAAGGTTTCTGGATATGCCTCATACAGTTATTTTTGACAGAAGGCTTTTTCCTGATATGGAAATTTTTTCCTGTCAGGAATTTTTTCCTCATTGTTCTGGTTATTGTCACCTGCCAAATTTGCTTTAAAATATCATTAAATCTGACTAAAATGAAAAATTTGCAAGAAATAAAATTTTAAAAAACCCACAAAAATAAAAATATCAAACCAAGAACACCCAAATCAAACTCTAACACAAGCCAAAAGTAGTAATTATAAGAGTTGTATAAAGTGAATTGAATAAAGAAAGAGACTAAAAAGGTAAACATTAATTTTATTTTCTTAATTTCACTCACTGATTTGAAAGTATAGAGTTAAAATATGCAGGCTATGAAAATTAAGTGAAAGTTGACTACAAACCTAAACCCACTTGTGCAATTTCTTCTTTAGAGTTTATCTACAAGTGCTATGCTACTATGACTAGTAGCTACTGTTTACAAATATGTTAAATTTTACTGAAAACTTTAAGTATGTTGTCACAACCCAGCCCTTGAACACTGTTTTTATTTTTAGAAAAACTACTGCAAAATATGCAAGAGGAAGCTTTGTAATGAATGGAAGGAATATATAACAAATAAACAGCCTTGACAACTTTGTTCTTCTTATAATAAGATCGGAAAGAGAACCTTCAATTATTTTAAGTATACTTGGTGAGAGAAAAATAATTTTGTTTCTGTGATAAATATGGCACATAAATGCTTATTAGGACTGTTGCTGCAATCACAATATACAGTCAAGTTGTTTTTTAAGAGAAGTAGCATGCAGAAATTTTATCTTTCTTAGTTACAAACAAAGGATATTTGACTATGAGCAAAGAAGAGATAAATTTGTTGGTTACTTATGATTTCCCCACAGCAAAATATAATGCAAGAGAAAGACCATTTATGATATTTAAATGCATGTGACATGAATATACATTCCTAAGGCAGTCTGTTTGCAAGCAATCTGTGACAGACAAACTTGCTATGAAATAAACTGAAGTTGACAGAGTCCATAAAACAAGCTGTGCACTTGCCTGAAGATGTAAAGTGTCAGATAAAAGTCTGTAAATGCTGAAAGTCTAAATGCAGGGTATCATGTCCTGTGCTTTTAAGGAAGCAAAATACATATTGGCATTTTTTTTTTATTTTATGATGGAGCAAAAACAGACTGTCTTTTTGGTCAGAATGTAAGGTTAAGAGGAGAAAACAACAACAAAAAACCCTACATATAAAAAAAAGTTCCAAAGTCTATGAGGGCTTGTGGAAATAGTGACCTGTCTAGTCAGTTCAGGCATCCTGACTCTCAGAGAGAGTTTCAGTCATACAGAAGTGATTACCCTCAGAAATTTGAGACTTCTCTAAGAGGTCTACTTATCACATGGTTTCTTTAAACACTTCTGAAAATCAGAATTTCAGTCTTTAGAAGATATGCATATTGAGATACACATACTGCTCACTCGTTTTTTCCCTCTTGAGCCTTAATTTTTGTGCAGCTGGAAGAGATCCCCAATTTAAGTGTTTTTACCAGCCTAGAGCATGTTCAAAGAGAATTTTGTTGAAGATAAACAGATGATAATATTCTATCAGTAGGACTGATTATGGTCAGTTTTTAACAGCTATCTTCCTTTAGGGTTTTTTTGGATACTGCTCCTGCAGCTGTATGAAATTCTAAAAGAAATAATTAAAAAAAAAAAAAAATTGTTCCTTTCCATTAGTGATAGGAAAGAACAGCATTTGGAGTACTGCCATAAAAACACAGAGGGAAATTTGGACTTTAAATCAGGATAAGGCTCTGCGTTAGTGTGATACTGGAAGCTAATAATAGGCTTGATGAACAGATCTATTCAGATCTGTTTGGTTTAACAAGTGATTCTGCTTTTGATGGCTGTCATAATGTTTGAAGCAGATTTCATGTTTTAACAGATGGTGAAATTGTAAACTGGACACAGAGCAGGAGCTCTGGCACAGTCCTACCATATGAGAACATTGTAAGATTCAAGATCAACTTGACATTTCCAGGATGAAGCATTTACTATAAACTGAGAAGAATGTATATCATAATTTCTTGGTATACACAAGAAGCCCTGCTTGTTCCCATAATACTTCATTCAATGTTACTGCTTTTAGTGACTTCCAAGTCTCATGTAATTTAGACATAATTGCTTCATAGCAGCTACATTCTCTTGTAACAAGTGACAGTGACAAATATACTACTGAATTTTTTTATATAATCTGCCAAAGGGTGTTTTGATGAGTGAATGATGACCAAGACATCCTTTCTCAGAGAGAGATTATTTACAAGTACTTCAGATTAAAAATATTGCCATCACTGTAATTTGAATAGCAATAAATTTTGAATAGACTACTAGCAATCTAATGAAATTATTAGTAAATTTTTGAATTTAGGATTATTTTCCTTTATTCTATGTAAGTGTCAGGTGTTTTTTGGTCCAGGTGAGACTTGGTTCTAATTTGGATGCAAAGGTTCTACTCTGGAGAATTTATTGTGGTTTTGTTTGTTTATTTATCTGTTTCCCTATTATTTTTTTTTTAAATGGAGTGACTTACTCCGTTATTCAGTGTCACATCTTCTGGAATACTCCTAACAATGGAGAAATAAGTTTAAGAAGGAGGTAATGAAATGAGAGACCATGGATGGCACTGATTGATGGGTTAGTATTCAAAGACCTATGGTAGTGGATCTTTGAGCACTGTTAGGCAGGTAAAAAGTTGTATATTTTAAATGACTTTTCTTAAGACAGTTGATGGATGCGCTCAACTACAAGGACAGTTCTTTTGCTGGAGTGATGGTTGGACTTCTGTTGAAGACTTATAACTAGGGAAGAGATAGCTTTTATAGCACAGGAGAGTTGTATGTTTTTGGAAGACTATCCAAACGTAATCATCACTCTTCTCTTCAATTCCTTTTCTATGAGAGTATTCACGTCACGTCACGCATCCAAACTCAAAAGAGAAAAAGAAAACCAAAACCCACACCAAACCAAACACATAAGGATTAAAAGAAAGTTTATTGCAGAGAAATGAAATTTGTAGGCAAGTCACTGTTACAAAAAATATAAACCTGTTTTATAGATAGGTCGGTAGCATTTTATAGCTATAGACATTCTTATGTTTTGATTTCACTGTATAGCTAAAAAAGTGTTCAGAGTTCATTATTTCACAGTCCATTTTTTAATGGGGGCCATTTTGTGCACTCCATTGATAGAATTTTTCTGTTTCCAGTCCATTTATTACATGACATAATCTTGATATTTTAGCTCCATTTTTTTTTGTCAGGAGTTCTTTCCTCTCCATTACCTGCTATCTAGCTTGTTAGCACAAAAACTTGCTTCTTCCCTCATGAAATGGATGTCCATCTTATCATTAGAGGCATGGGTTCTTACTCTAAATGCCCATTTTTTCACTGCTATGAGTTTAGTTTTCCAACTTTCTCCAATGTCACATCCATTTTTACCTAGTGTGCATGTTAGACCAAGAAACTATTACAAGACTGCTCAAGTAGAGCATGAAGGAAAGATGTTGGGCAGCATTTTGGTGACAGCAAAGAAACTCATTTTTTATACCACAACCCTGATAACAACATGTTTTGATGTGTATAATTTAACAAAGCAGATGACAGATTTGATGAAAGTAAGTCATACGGTAAAAAAAGTACATTACCTACTGACAAGACTGAATGCCAAATTCATAATTCAGTTCTAAAAAATCCCACACCCCCAAAACACTGAGAAACTAAACAAAAGCCCAAATCCCCACCCTCACAAAACCCACAAAAAAAAAACCAAAAAAAAAAAAAAAAAAAACCAAAAAAACCATAAAACCCCCTAAGCAAATCCTCAATAGAAATGTAGTTTATTTCTTTTCAGATAGATATTTCTGGGAATTAACCTTCTCCCTTGGTAAAATTGCTTTGGAGAGATGCTTTTGTTTTCTTAAAGAGAGGTATTGATGGGTTTAGCGCAGATGGCAAACATGACAGATATTTATTTGCTGAGTGTATTTACATATCAGGAATGTGTTTTTTGGAACAAAAAGCTTGAAGAAAGATTTACAAGCTACATGATGCTCATATATTTTTTTTAGCTTTTTGTGACATTAATGGAAGTTAGATATGAGAGGCAGTTTCTCCCTTGATTACAATCTTTCTTTGTAAAACTGCACTAGAAACTGAGAGTATAGTTAACCAGCATTCCAAAATATTATAAGAACAGTGAAACATAGTTTTTCACTGAAAAGAAAAACAATCAGAAGTAATAGAAAGAAATTTAATATGCTGTTGAAGATATGTAGCCTGACAAATGAAAGTCAAAGAACCGATAACATTGACAGGTATCCATTAGATTCCTCTCTTGATGTCTGACCACAAAACTTGAAACAAAGAGGAAGATGGTATCCCTCAAATATTTTTGGGGACTGATTTAGTTTGATATTTCCATTACTGGTATGACACAAAATAGAAATAATCAATATCTTTAAAAAATCAGTAAAAATATTGTATTTTAAGATGGGCTGGATTTTAAGAGATAAAAAATCAGTAAAAATATTGTATTTTAAGATGGGCTGGATTTTAAGAGATAAAGGAAATAGAATCAAGTATTAAGTATAGGTCTCTCACTTTCAAGGACTACTGAGAATTTATCAGATAAAATGAAATTTCACATTCTAAAATTTAAGGAGGACAAGAACATATTAATTGATCAGAAAAGGTACTAGGCAGTTAGGAAAAGGAAATATTTAAACTTGAAATGAATTGTAATACATATACTGAAGTGTTTTGGTTGAAGTATATAATATTTTCTGAGGCTTGTAATTTTAATAATTTATTCTTAGGAACAATAACTACCATTCAAAAATTTAAGAAATCATATGTGAAATGTGACGCTTCTGCTCATTCTGCTCAAAACTAACAAGACCACATTGACTGTGTGCCATTAAGTGCTTTATAACAATATTCCAAAAGGCCATCACATTTGGAGTAAGACTTCTGTTATCAAGACCAAGAGCCATCTTTTCTTTGTCTTTCTTTCTATGGTAGCACTGTAGGTCAGGCAAGAACAAAACTCAATTCTCATAGAAATATTTAAAAGACAGAAGGAACTCTCTTTTATCAAAACTCTATTAGCCCTGTACTTATTAAATAAAGTTCTGGTATTCACAATAACAGACGACTCCTTATATTCAGCTAACATCACATTCATCAGGTCTGGGACTATCACAAGCATTTTCTCTGAATTTGTCTTTGTTATAGCTGTCTTTTAGCATATTAATCTATAAAGTCCATTGTGTAATATCCATATAACTGTTATCTGTTGAACCTGGAGTATAGTATTCTTCTATTTGGGGTGTAATGTTTAATATGTGATACAATATTTTTAAATTTTAACAATCACTGTTATAATTTTTATGTAGACAGCAATAGCAAGTAGTTGTCCTTTGTGCTGGACCCTAGGACAAAGACACAGCTAAAGGAATGCAGGCATACAGTGACAAAAGTAGTTTTAAGTACAATAAAAATGAAACCCAACCTCTACCAAATGCATCTAAAACATGCCAAAGGTAGCAAAATGAGATATAACTTGGTGTTTCAATGAAGAAGACCACAAAAAAAAACAATCAGAGGACTGGAACACTGCTCCCGTTAGGATAGGCCAAGAAAGCTGAGGGTTTTCAGTGTGGAGAAGACAAGGCTATACAATTCTACTGACCTTACTGCACTATTTTGATACTTTAATGGGGCTGGTAAGAAAGATGGAGACAGGCTGGTTTTAAACTGAGAATAGCCTCAGGCTAGGATAAGGAAGAAAGTTGTTGAATTGATGAAGATGGTGAATAGATTGCCCAGAAAGGTGGTAGATGCCCCATTCAAGGTAACATTCAAGGTTAGGTTCAATGGGGCTCTGAGCAACCTGATCTGGCTGAAGATGTCCCTGCTCATTGTGGGAAGTTTGGACTTAACTACATTCAAAGGTCCTTTCCAAATTAAACTATTCTATCATTCTGATTCTAAGAAAGAAGGTGTGAAACATGCAAATCAAACAATACAAATAATCCTAAGCAAACCCTAAGGTGAGGAGGAGAAAAATCTTGAATAATATCTTCTTCCTAGTACCAAAAGGGAAGGATTTTACCTCTGCATACATCATGACTGGGATGCTGACAACTTGTTGCAATTGTGTCCTCCCTGCAGAATTCTTGACATTAAGATCCAGAAAAGCAATTTCACGCACCTGATTATAAACTGTACTTCCAGGTGCCAGCAACTTTTCATTCTTTGTCCATATATAAGATGCACCTGATTATAAGCCGCACATTACAATACAGAGTGTGATAAAAGCTATCTGTTCTATCACCATCTGTTGAGGGTGGGGACAGTGATCCTTATCTCAACGGCAGATATTCTGCTAATGGGCCATCCATTGAAACCAGACAGGGCATTGTTCTTTATCTTTTCACAACCCATCCTTCCTCCAGAGAGTCATTTTCTGCTAATGGCCCATTGAGTCCCACTGTGTGACTGATAAAATTACTTCATCCCATTGGAAGTTGCTCCAGCCAGGGGGAAGAGCCCAACATTTCTTACCAAGATAAAAACAGAGGTTTTGGGACACTAAGGGAGCCCCTTTCTCCACTGGACTCCAGAGGAAAACCGGATTTCTCCACATAACCACTGGACCTTTAGAGGGAAACTGCACCTTCTACAGGAGCACTGCTCCAACTGAATCACATCTGTCACTGCAAGAGTACTGCAACCACCATTTAATGGGACTGCTGCCAACACCCTGCCTGATGGGGTGTCAGGTTGTACTCTGACTTTGTCAGGGTTTGGAGTTTGTTTCTTTGTAGTACTGTATTTCTATTTTAATTTCCCTAGAAAAGAACTGTTATTCCTAATTCCCATATTTTTGCCTGAAAGCCTCTTGATTTCAAAATTCTAATAATTTGGAGGGAGGGGGTTTACATTCTCCATTTCAAAGAGAAGTTCCTGCCTTTCTCAGCAGACACTTGTCCTCCAAACTAAAACAGCAACTTTTCGTTCTTTGTCCATATATAAGCCACATCTGTTTATAAGCAGCACTTTGGGTTTGGACCAAAATTTTAGTCAAAATGGTGCAGCTTATAATAGTGAAATTACTGTAAATCTTGAAGCACAATGCCCAACAAAAAAGGTGAAGGTATTAGATATTACATTTTTGTATAAGAACTTGCAGTTTTAGTATTGATAATGAAATTTATTAAGAATTATTGACCTAGATAGCAAGTGTTTGCATTATTGTAGCTGGGTTGATAGTAACAAGTGTTGTATTTTGGCTATATTAGTAAATATTTCTTAAAAATTAGTAGTAAATTCTTTGCTTCACTTACAAGTGAAGTGTTTACCTTTTTGCACATCACTGTTTAAATAAAGGGAATACAAGGAGCTATAGAGCCAAAGTGAGGCAAATGCACGTATCAAATACATCCAAGAAGTTACATTAATTTTCTTCAAAAATCCTCTGAGAGGCAATATATTAGAGATGAGGAGGGATTAACTGAATTAGAAAAATGAAAGAGTAAAAGTAATAAGGAAAATAATTCATCAGTCCTTGAGATTGCTGTCACTAAAACCTCTTCAACAATCTAATGACACCTGTGATTAAAGTCTCTTACACAAACAGCCTTTTCCATTCCTTCTGAAAACTTCAGGGTCTACTTGGTCATTTTTAGAATTCAGTTCTAATCCGATGGGAAGCATATCCCTGTATTTGTGGGTTTTGCTTTCACAACAGTAATGCTATGCATTGCCATTTAGAAGTTTCAGAATATCAAATTTAGGTACATATTTGGGTATAAAGCTGGAAATAATGGAAAAAATAAAAAGTAATTTAAAGAATTTGTTTTGTCGGGGATAAGAGTGGTATAGGAGTAAGAACCAGAGAAAAGAAACACACGAAATAGGGAATATAAGGAGTAGAAAATCACGTGATCTGTGCTGTTTGATGGTCCTTTTAAAGAAGCTCTTTATCTGAATACAGCAGTTTGCAATAGGACAGTAAATCCACTGTTCCACTCTGCATATGTCTGACCTAGTTCCAGTATATGATTAGAACAAGGACCATGAAGCACTACAGGAGATCAGAAAACCTGCCTACACTAAAATCAAAATAAGAACTGCAAAATGGCAATATTTAGGTCAGAAAAACTACACATCAGGACATGATGAAGATTAAGTATTTTAAAGCTGCATTCATTGCTTCTTGGAGTAATTGGGAGACTCATATAGGAAAAAATATCTAATTTAATCCTGAAAAGTTCTAGTTCAAGATGTTAGACTATAAAAGCCACCTCACATTAGGAAAAAAGAGAAGGACAAAAATCCAGCTTTCATGTAACTGGGAAGATCAAAATTTCTGCTTTTGAGCTTTGAAGATGAAGAGGTGCATTAGAAAGAAATTAAACTTCTCACCTGAAAGAATAAAATGCTTATTCACTGCAACCTTGCAGAAGGATGCAATATTATAAGCTCAGAGTAAATGTAAATTGCCATTCAAAAATGGCCTTTGAAAAAAACACATAAAGAAGGAACTAATTCCTTATTATTAGAGAAGCCTACAAGAGACTATTAGTGGATAAAATGTACCCTTCAAAAGTAGAAACCATATAAAATGAGTAGAACAGAAAAGAACCTTTTTTGAAATTTTGGAAGCAAATGCTCAAGGTATTAAAACTATTTATAAAATATTTTAATTCATAACAAGCAAAAAGCTTTCTGCAAGCTAGCAGTAACCCAGTGTGTATTTGAGATTAAAAAGTAGCATAAATAACAAAAAAAAAATACTCAGGAAGATAATTTCAGTGTTTACTAAGGGAATTGTAAGGAGTTTCTGCAAAAGAGAAAGCAGAAGAAACCTGAATGATTTCCTCAGATAGACATGTCAATAGAAGGTATTAACAACTACTAATTCAAGTAATAGTCATTTGCCACCATTTGAATATATTCACTCAAACATTTCATTTGTGTGACTTCCCTATCAGTTCTTCAACGGAGTAGAGGTTCCTTCCTCATTTATGTATCACCAAGCTATAAGTGTTGTAACTTCATCCTTAAGAACAGGTCCCGAGTAGTCTGTAAGATGTATTTGATACATAATTCATCAAACATTCGTGTTTATCACCACAGAAGACAATACTTGCAGAAGTGGTTGTCATAGCAATTAATTGTCAGCATTTATATTTAGAGGTGAAGTAGGCTTGTCATCTGTGAAACTTTTTTCATATCAGAACTCTGCATCAGATTCCTGAGGTATTAATTCTAGGGTTTGAGTTTAATTAAAGTCAGTGCCATGGGTCTTTGTGTTTGTGTCTGCTGTGTTCAATCAATGACATGAACCAGTCTCTGCACAAGCTCGATTTTTGATTAGTAATGGATGGGCACTATTAGCTCAATATACTTTTGTTGTCATAAGAGAGAATTAGATATTTACTTTGTCATTTATGATTCATACAGTATTGTAAAAATTAGATTTTGTAGCTATTCCTGTTTTACATTATTATCAGGTGACCCCAGTGTTCCACAATTTTTCTCACTTAATTAAATCATATGCTCAACTTGTCCTGAGAATATTGTTGAGCATTTAAATAAATCCATTTTCTGATAATGTGGATTGCTTGACTTCCTTCTGGCCATTCATGAGCATTCTACTTATACATGTAAAATTTCAAACATTGCACAGTGATGGGTCCAATTAGCCAGAAAAAGAATTGTATGTTGAGATAATGGTTTTACTCAATGAGGAAAAAAAAAGGTGCCTGAATATCTGACAAGAAGTTTCTCACAGAGAGTTTAGATATGTGTCTTTCATCAGATTTAATTAGATTGAACAGAAATATTGAAGTATGCTTTTGTGTATTTTCTTTTCAAATCAAGTGCCAAATCTGAAAACTGAATTATTGTCTTCACTAAAAATTGTCTATCTTTCTAAAAACCAGAATGATTATATTCATTTTAAAATCCAGGGGTACAAGATTTAGTGATGTCTTCATTTTTTCATGCAGACTTGACTATCGATCAGAAGAGATGTGTGAAATGCAATTTTTTTACCTTAGTCTAGTTATCTCAGCTTCTCAGAACAGATACAAATTTGTCACTGCCATAAACACGCTGCATCATCTATCAAAATATGCAGTTCACCCCAATGTGTCCCATATTTAAAATATAGGGGAGAGATGTTACAGAACATCTTTGATATACTTTGGCAAAATGCTGGAGATTTTCCTGTTTTTTTCTGGCACTGCCATTCATTAGAAAAACACACTACTCTGTGAATCACTGTAAACAAAGAGAATAAAGCTGAAGCTAACAGCAGCTACAGGGAGAGTGGCTTTGTGCTGTCTGCCTCTGCGGTGTAGCTGCTTGAGAAACAAATTCTTCACTATGTATACTGAAAACCTCAGAAACTATAAATGATGCATGCAGACCACAAATCATTCCCTGTGAAAGAGAAAGATCCTAGCATTTTAGTGTTTAGGGTTTTAGTCTTTTGGTTTGATTAATTTATTTTTGTAGGTGTTTCTTTACTGTACTGCTGTACAAACAAGGATCAGAAAGCTCATGGTTGCTACAGCTCTTTAGAATATGTTTGTTGCATATTTCATGTCTATATATCTGGACTGAAAAACCTGACATTCACTGGGGCAAAATGAGCAAGTGAAGTTAGTGTGAACATTAAGAGAATTATTGTTTTTAGATAACTATTATTGTAAGAAAATTTTTTACTTCAGAATCAGGTGTTCAGAATTTGATTTTTTTTGTATCATACTCTTATATCTAATGGATAGACATAAAACTGTAAATAGCACCGAAGTGTCGCTTTTAAATTCTGATTTCAGCTGAAATAATTGGTCCTGAAGGAATTTTTTCAAGAGGTTGTTTTCTGTTTGTTTCTCTGTTTATGGGCAAGTTGGAGGTGCTTTTAGGATTCTCAGAATGGAGGTTTGCCGTTTTCATTTACAATGAACAGACCAAATTATTTTACACATTGGACATGATGGGTTTTCTTCTGTCTAAAAGCAGTTAATAGCCTATGTCTAAAACAAAGGCATATATATAGCTGTTTTACTGTCCATTGTTTTCCAAGAGTCTGCAAAATTACAGGGAAGAAAAACTGGGCAAGAAGGAAACCTTCAGAACTCAAAGAGTTCAGAGGTTAGATGGTCTGAAATGAGGTCACGGTAGTAAACAGTTCCTCACATGCTTGAAGTATTTTAGAATAATCAGTATTACATAAATAAAAATTTTCATTGATATTTTCTCCTTCCACAAATTTCTAATTTTCAACAAGTAAATAATAGCAACTCTATTTTAAATTTCTGGTGCAGGGTGGGTACCTATACCCTCAGTAATTCTAAAGGCATCACTGAAGACTGGAAAATAGGAAGTGAAAATACCTTCTGGAGAAATGGTAAGAAATGAATATTTATGAATGAAATTTCACAGCACCATTACTGTGTCACTTGAAACAAACAAGGCTGTTCAAGAATTTTTCTAAAGAAGCCAAACTAGTGTCCATTAGAAGCATTGGTTTTGCTCATCTGTATTTTGTATCTAATTTCCTGAGATCTTTGTGTGTAATGGACAGACAATACTAATGCTGAGCAATTTACCACACTATTCATGAGAGGTTCTGAAGGAAATATGTATGAAATAGCCTTACAGATGACTCAGTGAAATCTTACAGTTTATATGTATCAAACAGACCTGTGAAATCTGGAAATATCACTGAAGAGTGGAAACCAGACCTGCAGCTAAACTGCAAGTGTTTTAGCGGGTAGATGAAAATCCACTCTTCGGAGAAGTGACAAAGCCTAAAGGCAAATCATCATCTAACTGGATAAATGTGACTTGATTGTATCAGCTAGGCACAGCACAGTGCTGGAACAGTACGTAGTATTCATTCATCTGAGAAGTATTTTCAAGTAGCTGGAAAGTAACTAGCTCACTGCTTGCCACCAAGTCTGTCTCTCCTGATGATCAAAGTTACAAAAATGATGAAGTGATTTTTTTTTTCTTTCCCTAATTTGAGGTAGCAGGAATATTTTGTGTATAAATAAACATGATGACGGGAAGTGGAGAACAGGAATTGTGTCCTCATATTAATTTTTGTATGCATTAGCATGATTTCCCTCCCTGCTTTGCTGGAAGTTTCTTCTTGGGAATGATTATGGGAATTCTCCTTGTGTAAGTATTTGAGTAGTTCTGTAACTGTTGGGGAAAAAAGTCATTACTGGGGAAAAAAATAATTACTGGGACAAGTACACAGTAATTTCACGATTATAAGTTGCACTGAGTATAAACCGCACTTCCGCATGTCACATCTGTCACTGCAGGAGGATGCAGCCACCATTTAATGGGACTGCTACCAACACCCTGCCTGACAGGGTGTCAGGTTGCACTCTGACTTTGTCAGGATTTGGAGTTTGTTTCTTTGTAGTACTGTATTTCTATTTTAATTTCCCTAGAAAAGAACTGTTATTTCTAATTCCCATATCTTTGCCTGAAAGCCCCTTGATTTCAAAATTATAATAATTTGGAGGGAGGGGGTTTACATTCTCCATTTCAAAGAGAAGTTCCTGCCTTTTTCAGCAGACACTTGTCCTCCAAATTAAAACAGCAACTTTTTGTTCTTGTCCATATCTAAACTGAACCTGCTTATAAGCCGCACTTCGGGTTCGGACCAAAATTTTAGTCAAAATGGTGCAGCTTATAATCGTGAAATTACTGTAATTTCTGTTTTGTAGTACTGACCTAGCTTATCCTTCTTAAGGAAAAAAAAAGGTTACTTTCATATCTCTCATGTCATTATTCTTCTATTCTCACAGAAGATATGGTAATAAGGTGATGAATTTCAGCAGTTTTTAGACTTTGTTTAAGGAGGACATTATTTTCTTTCTTTTTGTGGTGCAATAGTTGAACAAGAGCTGATACCAACATTCTGAACCAATAAGGCAATACTAGTTCTTTCCAGATAAGTACATTTTCCTAAGAATTAGTTTATGTCTGCCTTAAAATTTCAGAGTTCTTTTCAACACTCTAAACCCAGTAATTGGATCAATTATGAGGAAAGAGAAGGAAAAGGTAATTTCATTTTAATCAGAATTATTCCCCAGTACCCTATTATCTAAAGGCACAGTGCTCTCCCATGGTAAAAGTGCCTGCAAGGGCAGGACTCAGGAATGTCTTGGCTCTGCTTGAATTCTAGAGAACACATCTCCTTTTCACTTGTTGCCAAGTCAGCCTGGTTCATGCAACATGACCCCCTGGGCTGTCATATTCTTGATTATTTGCTCTTCCACAGTGCTGAAGGAATTAGGAAAAAAAAAATAGAAGAAAGGATTGAAATGATTCCTGGAACAAGAAAGCAATATATTCTACAATTGAAATCAAGCTTTCTTAGATCATGTGCCAAAAAAGGCATAGTAACATGAAAGACTAATTATGATGAGATTAGCTTCTTCAATAAGACTAATCAAATAGCTCATTAAGTGTGGTGTATAGTGTAATAGCAATGCACAATGAATGCACTATGGTAGAACAAAAGGAATTCAGTTTTACTGTGCATATCTAATCAAGATAATTTCAAAACTTTCCTACATGTAGACTGAAAATATTTTCTGTAAAAAATTGCTATTACAAGTTATTCCTCCTTTTACTTGGCAAAATCCTAATTTCATTTTCATTAAGAATCATTTTCATAAAATTTGGAAAAGACTTCCAAAACCATTGAGTCCAACTGTGAAGTTAACATGTCTACCACCATTGAACTGTGTTGCTACGTGCCACATCGACGCATTTTTTCAATACCTCCGAGAATGGTGATTCAATCACTTCCCTGAGCAGCCTGTTCCAATGCTTGACGATAATTTTGGTACAGAAATGTTCCCTAATATCCATCTAAACCTCCCCTCGTGCAACTTGAGTCTACTTCCTTCTAATTGGAATAAGAAACCAACTCTTTGCTCATTATAAAATCCTTCCAGGTAGTTGTCAAGAACAATAAGGTGTCCCATGAGCATCCTTTTCTCTGAGCTAAACAACTCCAGTTCCCACAGCTACTCATTGTAAGACCTGTACATCAGACCCTTTACCTGCCTTTCATAAGCCCATCCTTTCCACAACTGTTCACATGTTTTTTCTTACTGCACCACATTTTAAAAATGAAATTCAAACCAGTTTCTTTTTTATATATATATTTATCCAAAATAATTGTATTGACTTATTGGTAAATCAAAACCATCAATTGCCCACCTTATATGAGCTATATAACACAAGTTACCAGTACTCAAGCTAATAATAACATCTGAGTGGTATTTTTGTATTTGAACAATCGGAGTATCTAACAATATACCTTATTTTAAAATTGGCTTTGCTCTTAAAAAATGTGTTAAATGATTTTGTGGTTTAGTGGTCTTCTATTCCTGCTCTAGTCTTATTGCCTGACATTGTATAAATCACTTAGCTTCTTTTTGCTTCATGTCCAGTCTGTAAAGTGACCTGTGTGCATGTTTCCATTCTACATTCCTTTTAGTGCAAGGACATTATTTCATTGTATTTTTCTATGTCTAAGAGCATGGAGGTTCCAGACCTAAGCTACATAGTCCAAATGCAGACATACATCAGCAATGATATATGAAACCTTTCCTTCTGACTTGCAAGAGATCTGAGAATGACCTCATCAAGTCAGACCTTTATTTAACCATTCCCCCAAATCCCTAAATCATTACCAATATGTTATATATGATAATGGAAACAGGAATTACATTTGAATTCAGTGTGTGTTGGCTGTATTGAATAAACCTCAGATTTGAATGAAAATGCTTGTGAACCACCAGAAAGAGTTGGAGACCAAGCAAGTAACTTATTTTTCCTTGAAATCTGCCAAGTATGAGACTATTGCATTTATTCTTCTGATGGGAATCCTCTTTAATAAATGCCGGATTACTAGAATGTAATTTGTGATCATATTAACATGATTACAGCTCTCAGAATCCCACTGGAGACTAGAAATATTATTAGGATTGTCAGTAGAAAGGAGTGTATGGTTTAAAAGGTTCTAAACTCATCATGCACTTATTAGTTATGGCCAAATTCCTGCTAACTCCCAGATGAGAGAGAAAAAACAGAACTAATTACTACAGTTATGCACACAGGGGAAGGTGTCTATACTAGAAAAAGTCGAATAAAACAGCTCTCATGCCTATAATTACTTTTTCCATTATGTCATTTTGAATTATTACAGAAAAAAAATAATAGTAGCATAGTAATATGAGGTTCTGATAGGCTACAGCAATATAAAAATGGGTATCAAGACAGCATCTGGAGAATGTTACTCTGTGAAATAATCTTTACAGTCAGTAGAAATAGATTTATGAATCCATTTAGCAGGAAAAATAGGTGTAGCTTTGACTTCAAAATAAGCAGATTCAGGAGCAGTAAGACTAATGATATCAATGTTTAGTCTTCTTACTTTAAAAATGTCTGAATTACAAGGTTTTTTTTTTCAGAATATGAAACAAATGTGTACCACAGAAATAAACGTTAAAGGGAAAACACTTTTCACAGACCATGCTGATAGTTTTCTATATGGTAATGTAGCTTTTAAAGAAAAGCAGCATCTAAACTTTTTAAAAAATATAATTATGATACTTTAGTAGCTAAAATCACAGCCCTTAATATTAACAAAGCTGCAAACACAGGTAAAGTTAAAAGCCCTTAGAACATGTGTTAGGAAATGTATGAGTATGGGAATTCAAATGGAAATACGAGTGTCTAATTTACTTCGAAAAACCCTATTCCTGACAGGAGAATCCCACCATGGAATAGAAGTTGCATTTTGCAATATAATGTCTAATGATTGATAACATGTTTTGTTTCACAAATGGCAACAGGTAGAGTTGTATGGAAGCTGGTAAAAGGCTTCCTTGCATTCTATCCACGTCCCATTTTGGTCATTGACTGTCCTTGTTTCTGCTGTAGGAAGGGCAGCTCAGTTGTAACATTTTCTTTTGTTTTGTAAAGACTATTAAATTTACACATTAATTTCTCTGAAAAGTTTTGCCAAATCATTATAAGGACTTCCGAGGCAGAACAAGGAAAGTTAATACATGTTTTAGCAAATTCCTGCCTTCTGTGCTTATCTCAGGTTCCTGTTGCAGTGGCTTATCTTATGACAAGTGGTTTCTGTGGCCCTGGCAATTTTTGAGACAGGCAAATGTGACCTTTAAGTCCGTACAATCCACTGAATAGAAAGAACTGATTAGGATTTAAATATGAGTATAGGTACTAGATCTAATATGACCAATGACAGAAAGAGGATGATCTTAGCATTTACAGGGTACTCTTGCAACTCACTGAATCAAAAAACTGCAGGAACATAAGTCAGAGGTGTCTATAACAAACACACAACTTTTCTTAGAAGACATAGGCCTCTTTTCTGTAAAGGATACTGATTTGAACATTTTCAGACAACTTAAAATATCTGAGTTGAAGTTCCAGCCCATCTGATGATAGAACTCCTCTTTCTTTCAAATTCAAGTTACCTTTTACTTAAAAATCTATAATTCAGCATATGAGGCAAAGGAAAGGGTACACTCAAGAATGCAGAATTTTTCTTTGCAGGAACTCAATTTCAAAAGTGTATGACTTTGTACAGTGTTATAATAATGCAGTTCATGACTCAATAAATCAGCATAGCTCAAATTAAACACCTTATTTACAGATGTTTTCTGATAATTAACAACTGGGAGGATCACTGGAAAAACTGCATCACATCAACTTTAATATATCGGATTTCACAACTCTACATATAATTATAAGAAAGTACATTAAATACTTTAAAAGTGGATACTGTACTCTCCAACTTTAAAATCTGCAATTTACATGAAATAAAATCTCTGCTTGCTTCAGAGATGCTCAATAGGATATGCATTAGAATTTTTCTTTTGGTAACACAATCACGGCAAGACTTGAAGTTATTTTAGTTAATTAGATTATTTCTTCCTAATTGGTTTTGTCTAAAATTTATTTTTGGTTACCTACTGCAATGGACAGAAGATACTTATTAACAAGAACCCAGTCAAATGAAATTCTCAGTCTTAACTCAACATTAAACCTTTGATCGCCGTCCATATTTGAAACTGAAATTTAGACAATTACTAAATTAAAAATAATTATGTAAATAATAATTAAAATACATACCTTTTTTTTTTCTTGTATGCCATAAACTGGATTAATTGTAAGCATTTTTTTTTCTAAATTTCAGTGAAGAAATGGAATGTGTAACTTGGAAACAGCAGAAATGTTTTAAAAGTCAGTAAACAATTCTAAAAAAATTATTTCTTGCATAAAAATGAAAAGACATATTTTATCTGAAGATAATTTTAATGTTCTACTTCCCAGTTTACCTTCTGATAATGAAATACACAATATAAGTTTTAATACAGCAATTAGTGCTTCTTACTTTTTGTTGGATGTATAAAATGAATCCTTCTTTTTAGTTAACATGCAGAAAAACAGCAATTTAATTTGGCATATATAAAGAGTAGAATAAAGACTGATATATTAATTCATATAATACTGAAAAGCATGACATTGGTGTAAGTCCATTTCCTGAGCACTTGGATTTCTCCTGGCAATGTAATTTCTGCTTTTGTGTTTATCTCCATCCCTGTACACATTCTTCCCTACCCTTTCAAAATCCTTACTTTTTAAAAAGTGCATGATAGTATTAAAACCAAAGCAATTAAATTAAAATAAAAAATAATATCCCTGTTTGCTTTTCCAGATTAGTTACTATTTCCAGGAGTATTATGGGAGAATTTAGCTGAATATTTACTTTTCATGTACCTTGTCTGTAAATGAGATAAGACCTACTCTTTGTCTATATGACAAGATGATGCAAATGATCTTCAATAGTATTCTCTAATAGTTTATTTTTTAAATAGATCTGCTTTAAAATACCAAGCCATCAACTTTAAATAAGTAACTACTTGCATGAGAATAATTTAAAATTAATTTTTTCTTAATATATATTGAACAGTTTCATGCAATGTATTTTGTATGCTAAAAGACATATATTGTGTTTAATTAACATAAGATACGTGGCAGGATAGCTGCAATAAGAAATTCTTGAGAACAAGCCTCAAAATAAACCTGAAAAAGTGGCTTAGGCGATCGTTCAATCTGGTATTAAGTGCAAATGTTCTAATCTGTGATGTACTATTATGTACTGATTGCCAAAAGCTTTTCCAGTTGAGAGGAATACACTGAACACATATCTGACAGAGGCCTACACTGGTACAATATTACTTCACAGTTAGGTGATCACAAGCTGCCAAGTAATTTGTAGAGATAGCCAGGGAGCAGGAGACAGACATGCTTTTGCCCTGAGGCATACCAGAAGGGCAGGAGATTGATACCAACTAAGCAGTGTACAACTACCAAAAAATATTTTCACTATTTTACTTGTTCAGTACTTAGACAATCTCTCCTTGCCTGGTGACTGGAAACCAAATAGACCTCAATACTAAAAAGGAGCAGGGAATAAAGTGGTCTCTAGATAGTCTTCAATTTGCTTACTTTTATTTCTGACCTTTTGGGTGAAGGAAAATCATAGCCTGTCTAGTTTTGAGGATAAGACAGCAGACTGATGCATACATTAAATTTTCTCACATAGTCAAATGCATAGAGGTTAGATAAGATAGAGGACATCGCTTTGTCCATTGGTTACGAAAATAAGAAAAGCAAGCAAGAATTATAAGCCAAGGTATGCAGGTTAGATGGGATTAGTGAACCCAGTATGTAAAAAAAGTACATTTGAGAGTTACATTGTCTCCTATACTAAATAAGAAACACATTCATGAAAAACCGAAACTGTATACGAAGAAATATATGTAGCTATTTATGGAGAACTTATGAACATCTTAAGCTGTCAAAAATACCAAATATAGCATTTTTCTTTTCTCTTTTTATTTTTTTTAAGAGATACAAAAAATACAATTCCCCCTCCCCCCTCCCCGTGGTTTATCTTTAATTGTTTGCTTTTAATTTTTTTCCAGAATTTATGAAGATCTTTAATTATTTGTATTATTTTCACCTAAGCTACTATACTCACTGCCAATATCCTATGAAGAAAAAAATGGATAGGCAATAATTCTTGTCTTACATTCTACTATCTCTGTTTTCTTTACAGAAATAATGAGTCAAAAATTCTAATTATATGTGATGTCAAACAAAGGTAAAATCTGCTTTATTTGCAGCAGAGAAATCATGCCACCACTTTCTCTCAAAGCAGAAGTCAATTGCTAGACCAAGTACTAAGGTCTAAAGTAATATTATCCTGGTTAATTTTCTACTGTGTTGCCCTACAACATTTCGCAGCAACAAAGAAACTGTGTCAGTATTTTAATGGTAATACTAGTTAAACCAAAAGAAATATTCCAAAACCAGCCAAGTTTACTTCCTAATAGAAGTTTTAAATTAGACTCAGAAAATTGAGTAACATGGCTCCTAAAAGAGCCCATCCAAACAACTAAACAGAAACAGTGTTTCAATTATTGCTTAACATTAACAGTGCTTACAGAGAATCATAGCCTTTTCTATTTCTCATGTCACCCCACCAGTGAGTAGGCTGGGGGTGCACTAGAATTTGGGAGGAGACACAGTTCTGCGGAAGAAGGAGAAATGGAGGAGATGTTCAGAGTTAGTTTGTCTCAAAATTACGCAAGATGGAGCTTTGCTGCCCTGGAGATAGTTTTCAGTGAATTCCTTTCCTTTTTTCTTGCTTTTGTGTGCAACTTTTTCATATTACACAGTCTTTGTCTCAATCCTTGAGTTTTCTGACTTACCCTTCTGATTTTCTGCTCTATCCCACCAGGGGTGAGTGAGCAAGTGGCTGTGTGGCACAGAGTTGCTCACTGGAGTCACACCACAGCCACAGAATAACTTCTGAAGTATTTCATTTAGATTTCTGATGACATAGTAATGCTCCCCAACTCTGACACACCTTATTTCCATGGTCACATTATAGCACCAGGAGATGCTGGCTCCACATCAAATCCAGAGAGCTTTAATTAATCAATTCCATTAAGCTTTAATACTTAAATCTCACAGGATAGAATTAATGTCATTCACACCCACAAGGGAAGGGCCTTCTACAGCCTTCTTCTCTACTGTTCAGCTTATTATTTTATTGAACAAAGTTTAATATAAACCTGTATAGAGCAGATAGATAAAAAGCAGTTACAGCAATTTGACAAAAATTTTGGTGGAAACCCAGAAGTGCGGCTAATACTCGGGGGCGGCTAATATGTGAATAATTTTCTGGCATTTACAACCCCAGACGTGCCAGCCAGGGCGCCGAGCCAAGCACTTGCCAGTAAAAGCCAGCATTTCTCGATTGTTACAAAGTGTTACTCTGTTGCCCTGGCTCTCTGCAGGCAGCACGGGGGGCGGGGAGAGAGGCAGGAGAGCTCTCTTCTTCCCTCCTCTGCCGCAGCCCAGGGGAGAGACGGGGGGGCCCCGCGCCACCATTGCCGCGGCCCGGGGAGGAGGAGGGGAGCCTGCGCCACCATTGCCGCGGCTCGGGGAGGAGGGGGGGAGCCCGCGCCGCCATTGCCACGGCTCGGGGAGGAGGGGGGGGCCCCACGGCGCCATTGCCGCGGCTCGGGGAGGTGGGGGGGGGGCTCTGCCCCCGCCCTCTACCGCCGTGGTGGGAGCAGGGGGTGCTCCGTGCCAGGTCAGCGCCACGGCGTGAGTGGGGCGCGCTCTCCGTGCCCGGCCGGCGCTGCGGCGGGAGCAGGGCCAGGGTGAGCGAACCCAGAGGCGGCGGCCAGCCCCGAGCGGCAGCGCCGGGCTGGGCCACCTGGCTCCGTCAGCAGCCCCTAGCGGGCCGAGCCTGCACAGCCTTAGTTGAGCAAGTAAACCCGCCGCCATGCCGCGGTTCTGTTAATATTGGCAACTTTGTTGCACGCGGGTCCTCGCTGCGAACGACAGAGCGGCTTATATTCAAGTGTGGTTTATTTATGGACAAAGAACAAAATATTTGCCAATACCCAGAGATGCGGCTTATACTCAGTGCGGCTTGTATTCGTGAATTTACTGTAGGTCCTATCTGTCACAGGTGACTAGACTGTTCCTTGCCTGACAGGCAGGATCCTGACTGACACAAAATTAAGACTTTCTTCCCTAGTTTTCCTAGTACACTCCACCCCATGGTACACCTATCACACGTGAAAGAAGCAAGTTATACATCACACAGTCTTCAAACTGGATATCCAAACAAAGGGCACACAAATACATATTTATGTCTCCCATGTGTCAGTGGTGTTCAAAAGTCCTGTCATCAGTGTTTCCTATTCTTGTATTTTTCCAAAGTTTTTCATAGAGAATCTAAGAATCACAGAATTACAGGGGGTTGGAAGAGACCTCTGGAAGTCTTCTGTTCCAGCCTCCTCAACAAGCAACATCATCTAGAGCAGGATGTCCAAGACAGTGTCCAGATAGCTTTGAAATATCTCCAAGAATGGAGAAGCCACATATCTCTGGGCTTCCTGTTCCAACCATATTATTATTATTTTATCTTGTTCTTGATATACAGATAATGCAAAATTTAGATTCTATGCTGAGTAACACCATTTAAAATCCGTGCATGGCAGTGCACAAAATTTAGCAGTAATTTTAAAGCTTTGTTTATTAAGGATTTTGTTTAGAATTCTGATAATATACTTAAAGGATCCTGAATCAATATATATAAGTACTCCAAATATATAAGTACTTCAATATTATTACTTAAGTGTATTACGTAAGTGCCATAATTTCATATTTAGAGGCTTAATGTTACCAGAATGAGTCCTATAGAAACATAGAACCATTGCATCATTTAGGCTGAAAAGAACTTTAAGATCACTGAGTCCAAGTATTAGTCTAACACTGTGAAGTTCTCCACTAAACCATGTCCTTAATTGTCACAGCTACACATAGCTAAATTACCTCCAAGGATGGTGGCTCAACCTTGGAAGCCTGTTCCAGTGCTTGACATATTCAATGCAAACCTTCTCTGCTGCAACTTGATGTTGTTTCTTTGTGAGAAAGAGGGCCAGGGTCATCTTTAAAACTGGACATATGAACCTGTTGTAACTATCTTGAAAAATATGGCTCAGAGAGATTTACAGAATTGGCTCATTTGTGTCTGGCCTGTTTTCCTTCTATCTGTCATGTGGTCCTGAAATGTAAACAAACAGCCTCAATCATGCAATATTGTCCATAATTCTGCTATTTGGAAAATGCATTTTGTTAAGTGTTTGATTGTTAATAAAGGGTACAACTTGTTTTAGTTTTGTCTGCACTCTGGACGCATATACCTTGCTCTTCTCACTCAACCAGGGAAAAAAGTCATTCCTGTTTCAGGTGACATTAGCAGCTACTGAGTCATTTCATATGCAGATTAAACACTGCATTACAGCCCTCTTCATGCCTAGAATACCAAATAATTAAATGCCTAATCCATAACTACTACATCCTCTTAACTGTCATGAAAAATACTGAGTTGCCCTGCCAACTACTTCTGCTAGGGTCTATCAATTATTATAGACTATTATATAATTATATTTATATTATTTTTTTAAATGAGGTGAAAAAAAGAGTTCTGGTAATTATTTCTGACCCTTTTAGTGTAGACTGTCTTATACTTGGAGTATTTTTGAGGGATTTTTAGGCTTTTTTTTAGTGTGATCCTCCTTTTCAAGATTCATATGTATGCTAAATAACAAGCATTTTCTATCCCTTCCTTTCTTCTTCAAATCAATAAAAATGGATTATTAACTATCAAAAGCTTTATGTTTGATTTTCCTTCAAATGTAATGAAAAAACTAAATATAATTACCTGTTTTTGAAATTTATCTCAAAATCTCCAAACTTTCCTTGGTGAATGCCAGTTCAACCAATATCAGAAAACATTGAAATAATAAATTTTACACTTGCCATTGTCCAGTCACAGATACACAAGACAAATGGCAATAATTTCCTATGAAATCAAAATTTATCAGCTGTTGCTAATACTACCTCTAAATCTTACAGACAACCTTGCAGTAAACTTATTTTTTATGTGTTTGATTAATAAAAGCATTCATACACAGTATTGCAAATATATTTTTAATATATATCATATCAATTCTTGAAGACTACTGGAGAAAAAAAATCTCCATGAAATCTGTGACTGTACCAGAAATCACACAAAAGTCTTATAGTCTCTGACATCAAAGTACAGTAATTTCACAATTATAAGCCACACTGAGTGTAAGCCGCACTTCCAGGTGCCAGCAATTTTTCGTTCTTTGTCCATATATAAGCCGCACCTGATTATAAGCCGCAGGATACAATGCAGAGTGTGATAAAAGGTATCTGTTCTATCACCATCTCTTGAGGGTGGGGCAGTGATCCTTATCTCCGTGGGAAATATTCTGCTAATGGGTCATCCATTGAAACCAGGCAGGGCATTGTTCTTTATCTTTTCACAACCCATCCTTCCTCCAGCGAGTCATTTTCTGCTAATGGCCCATTGAGTCCCACTGTGTGACTGATAAAATTACTGCATCCCATTGGAAGTTGCTCCAGCCAGGGGGAAGAGCCCAACATTTCTTATCAAGATAAAAACAGTGGTTTTGGGACACTAAGGGAGCCCCTTTCTCCACTGGACTCCAGAGGAAAACCGGATTTCTCCACATCACCACTGGACCTTTAGAGAGAAACTGTACCTTGTACAGGAGCACTCCTTCAACTGAATCACATCTGTCACTGCAGGAGGATGCAGCCACCATTTAATGGGACTGCTACCAACACCCTGCCTGACAGGGTGTCAGACTGTACTCTGACTTTGTCAGGGTTTGGAGTTTGTTTCTTTGTAGTACTGTATTTCTATTTTTATTTCCCTAGAAAAGAATGTTATTCCTAATTCCCATATTTTTGCCTGAAAGCCTCTTGATTTCAAAATTATAATAATTTGGAGGGAGGGGGTTTACATTCTCCATTTCAAAGAGAAGTTCCTGCCTTTCTCAGCAGACACCTGTCCTCCAAACTAAAACAGCAACTTTTCGTTCTTTGTCCATATACAAGCCGCAGCTGCTTACAAGCTGCACTTCAGGTTCAGACCAAAATTTTAGTCAAAATGGTGCAGCTTATAATCGTGAAAATACTTCTCACTAATAAGTATCCAGATGTCAATACATGTATCTGAGTCTGCTCCTTTGGGAGTTACATTATTGCTCTTAAGTCAATCAAACATAGAATTTCTTTATCCTGAAAACCTTTCAAAAATATTTTTCCCTGGAATGATTAAATGCACATTGATGAAAGAATGTGATGATTTAGACTATAATTAACTCAGCATAGTGTAAGACACAAGAAAATTTTTTTGTGAAATCAGCGCTTGAGATGTCATTTAATAATTAAGACACTCGAGTAAGTTCTTTCACATAATACTACAAACCATTAAATACTAGGAACTTTTGTTAAAAAAAAAAAAAAGTGAAAAAAGCTTTTTGTAGTTGTTTGAGGGACAATTCTAAAATTTCAGTAATATTCAGTCCTGTAGAAAACAAGATATAAAGAAATGACGAACAAATTGTTTCCTCTGAATAGAAAACTGCGAGTCTTTTCCATACAATTTCATTCCCTAATTCAACCACTTGTTTCTCCAGTTTCTTTTAACTAGGCATCAGGGAATCTGCTGAGTTACAAAGTGCAAAGCACTTTGGGAAAATTGTTTGGGACCTTGCTGACTTTCTATGATATTTCCAACCTATCACTCAATTATGATGGAAGAGAGAAAATCTGTTACCTTACTCTCATTGACTACTGGAATTTTGAAATAATCATATTACTAGATGCTGAGGTTAAAAGGCAGTAAAAAGGAAGAAAATATGAAAATCTCTGTAGACAGTAATTTGGGGAACACTGGTTGAGTTTCTTTCCTTTTCCCATTTATTGTAGGAATCTGAAAAACTGCTGTCCTTGTTTTAGAGACCTTAGGTGCTTATCTTTACTTATTCTATCCCTTTATCACTGTTGTTCAAGGAATAAACAGGTACAAGATACTCTCTATTTTCAGTAAGAGTAACCTTTTAAAACAGAGGTGAAGAAAGCTCAGAAATCTTTGGGACAACACACTCAGAGACAGACACAGACAGTCTTGCACTGACCCTGGACAGGGAGCAGGCTGGGATGAAGGATGCTCAGAAGGGCTGGGCTTCCCTGACTAGACAGTCAGATCCCACACCTGTGTCTGACCTTCTTTATCTTCCAGGATGCCATGCCAGGGACCTTCAAGTAATTGGGGCATGCCAGGTTGAGAGCTTTTAGGAGTGACTGCCTTAAAACATCCCCACCAGACACCTTCAGTTTTGCCAGTGCTGGACATCTTCCTCCAAGCAGCGTAGTCAAAATTCCTGGCCTCTGCTTTCTGCTGATTCCCTCAGATGTAGCCAAGTCATCCCCAACTCACACTTTGTCAAACTACCCATCAGCTCCAGCACTCTTCAGTCACATGAAATTAGAGTATGCTAGAATTTTCAAGGGACTCAGGGAACAAAACTTGTTAATGAGCTTGATCCAGTTGCTGCTGAAGTGGAAGAGAATTTCCCAATTGAATAAGACGGGTGCTAGGTACTTTTCTTCCTCTGTGGTAAAGTTTGAACATTACATTTAAGCTTAATAATATATAGAAAATTTGTTGTAAATATGATCAAAACCCCAAGATAAGCATATTATCAAAAGGAAGGGACATTTTAAATCTGACTAATTAGATGGGGAAAGTTAGAGGTAATTATTTACTCATTCCTGGATACCAGTAGGGAGAAGCACACTTTTTTGCCAGAGAGAAACAAATACGTTGTTTTCAGTTTCTTCCAGATTTAGTCATCATGTATGCCAGCTCCCAAGAGAGATATTGGCAAACTTCTGATTGACTCCTGAAACACTTTTCATCCCTATAATGAAAAAAAGATTATGTAGCTGTGGTGCAATCCATTTATTCTAGTTCCCTTTATATTTTCTTAGAATTAGCCTGGTAAAATTACCATACTCAATATTTAGACAACCCACCCTATAGGTCAATATCACTTCACAATTTTTTGTTACAGAAATTATACTTCAGCTGCAGTGAAATAAAGCTGACAACATTGATCTTTGGTCTTGACCTCATATCATTTTGTTGAGTTTTGAAAGGAAATAATATCCTGACTTCCACTGGGAAAGTCAGAACTCTGTGATGCTGTTCCCGAAGTGGTATACTCCTTTTTTCAGTATGTATCAATATATTATTTCACTTTTTCCTTATGTGACACTTTAAGTTTGTGCACAGAGATTTATGTTCATACATTCCTCAAAGATTTAAATACAGAAATGTCTCAGGTTTAATGCAACTAATGAAAATTTCTAAGAAACAGTATGCATTCTTAATGCACAGGAAGACTCATGCTCCAATGACAGGTAAATTATATTCTTAATTTCAAAGCTGTAGTACTTACATGATTATACAGTGTATATTTTCTCACATCTCACATCACATCTGTGTGAATTTAAGAGTACAGAAAAAACTGTAGCATGGATAAGAAAATACAAAATTCTTATTTGTAATCAAAGTTCATAGAGTTATTATTACACCTTATTTTGAGTATTCCTCAGTACTGTATCTATTTTCAATATTAGTCTTCATTTTTAGCATAAGTGAATATCTGCATTGTTTTATATTTTGTATTGTCTTATCTACTTCCACAATTCCACAGATAAAAAGGAAATATGAAGTAAAGCAGGAGTAGTTTTGGACAAAATCCTTATGTTTAAACAGAGTTAGTACACAAATTCATGTGTTTTTTGCCGGCCCAACCATGAACTTCATTGGAAAAACTGCTCTTGCATACAAATATGCACTTAAGCCTACAGTTACCTGACTGGCATATGCAATCGTGGTAACTGATCTTACAACTGCTTGTCTAATATATCCATAATGCAGATCAATATAGTTAATTCTCAATAATATTTTGATGTGAGAATCATCCTGGCCCTTTTCTTAAGCAGCAAACTGCCAATAATAGAATACCTGAGCTGCATTTTCTGCACTGCCTTGTAAGGACAGGCTAAAATTTCTGCCCTTCAGCTCCACAAGGCAAATCTAATTTGTTGTAAGAGTGATAGCAAAGACCAGTAAGGTCAGGAACTTTCTTGTTACCAAACTACCTTACCTAATAAATAATTTTCTGACCCACTATTTCAGCCTTTCCCACTGAACTTGATGGCGATTAAATCCACACAAAAAGGTGCTGTATTTTATTTCCTCCTTCAAATTTTAATTGAGAGTATAGGAAATTTTAAATAAATGTGTTATAAATTAGCAAACTATTCTTATTACTGTTAGCATGGATTTGAAAAAAAAGTGAAAAAAAATCACTTTTAGTATATTGCAAATACCTAAGAGAATAGTTACATAAGAGTTCCTCCAAGATATTTCAGGTTAATAAGCATTTTATTTAAAAAAAAATGTAAAAAAAAAGTTCTTCAGAAAGGAAAAGTAGCTGCAGGCTGAGGGTGCTTCTCACAAAAACACATTTTCTATAGCTTCTGTGCTCTTTGAATAGTGTGCCAGTGGCCAGTCAGATCACTGGGAGCAGGTCAGAAGGAATGCAAAACTGTGACTTTTAACTCACCTTTACATAACCTTCTCCTCTGAAAAGTCCATTTTACTGCTGTCTTTAAATAACCTAAGGCTTTTCCTTGTAATGCTAGGCTACAGAGGCCACTGAGGACCATAAACACTGTTCAACGAGCAGCACAGGATAAATGCAAACAAAATATGGTCCTTTTTCTTCATCTTTGATGTTGAGAGAGTTAGACGAGAGCCATATGTCTATCTATGAAATCTGACACATTTTGGAGTGTTAAGCACAAATAAATTTGATGAAAGTATGGAATACCAATATGTTTTTAATATTGTGCTTGTACATATATAAATATACAGTAATTTCATTATTACAAGCCATACCCGTTATAAGCCGCACTTCCAGGGTGTCGGCAACATTTTGTTTTTCCTCCATATACAAGCCGCACCAGACTGTAAGCCACACTTCCGTTCACAGCAAGGATCCGTGTGCAACTTTCACAAAGTTGCCAATTAGTAACAGAATCACGGGAACGAGGGGTTTACTGGCTCGGGGCCATACGGGCTTGGCCCGGCCCCTCTGCCGCAGAACTGCACCGGCCCGGCACTTCTCTGGGGCCGTGCAGGCTCGGCTTGGCTCGGGGCTGCTGGGGGCGGCCCTGGCCCAGCTCGGGGCCATGCAGGCTCGGCTCGGCTCGGGGTTGCTGCGTGCTCACATTTCCGGTTGGCAAATTTCTGAACTTTCTTCATATATTAGGTGCTCCAGAATACAAACCGCACTTCCGGGTACGGAGCAAAACTTTAGTCAAAATGGTGCGGCTTATAATTGTGAAATTACTGTGTATATATATACAGAGTATATATTCATATATGTAAATCTTGACACACATTTTCTCATTTCACAAAAATGTGTGTACATATATATTCACCTGGTATAACTCCCTATACTCCAAGATCCATGTTGGGCATTTGACTCAGCTTCATACCCTGGGAAAAGGTATTTCCTAGAGCATATGCAGTCTGACCAGGTCTTGACCTTCCCAACATGATCAGAGCTATTGTGCATTTCAGTGTATCACAGAAGTGAGAAAGGAAGGCTAATGCATCTGGGAAATGAGGTTGTGCACATGAGAAGAATGACATAGTGCACATATTTCTGTTAAGGGAATCCTAGAAAGAAATATGCTACCTCTAGTCAGTGAATTAACACAAAAAAATTACCAGAAGCATGATGTGGCTGAACCACTTAATGTTTTCTTATATATTTCAGCCTTGGTGGGAGCCAGACCATAACGGTTCCTTGGGCCAGAGACTGAATTTGTTTTGCTGAAACATATGACACCTTCCATAGCATTTAATTTATTGTTTTTCCACCGGGTGCACTAACTTTGTGAACAGCGATTCAGAAAGGCCACTTTCAAAGCAATCTATAACACAAAAACAGATTAAACATTGTTATAACATGCGAAAAAGAAGAACATGAAAATCATTAATAAAGCTAAATTTAACTCAGTATTGCACCATTGGATATAGCAAGAAATTCTTCCTATTGTTCCCTGACACCACTCCAAGGGAAGTCTAATTCCACTTGATGTCTTCTGGGCAAAATGTAGACACAAAGCCTTGTTTGTCCTTTCCTATAATGGATATGAATTTTTTCCCATCATGACCATTTTCTCCTCTGAGTACTGTTTTCTAGGGAATATCCCTTTTCCCAATGCTTAGAGAGTCCAGAGAATCCAGCTGGAGTATATACTCAGCTAGATAGTAAAATGCCAAGTAATTGATATTTCACTATTTTAATTGCCTTTCTTAAGTCACTATTCCAACTGTGGGACAATATCTGACCCACTCTTCATTCATGCAGAGACAAGCCTTGCATTCACCAAGGACTAATTTATCAGTAACCAATTGACCCATCTTGCAGTAAAACTCAATAGAAAAAGCATGTATGTCAGACAAAGCACCGAAGACCAAGAAACAAAAATTGTTTTGATGATGAAAGAAGATGCATATTACTAATTGCAAAGCAAACATCCTGGCAGCAGACAGAGGGGAGGGGTGATATCTCTACCTCTTATTTTGGAGTCAGTCATGGATCATCATTATATGCTGATCTTTCACTTGTCTCTTATGTGTTATATAAAGACCTGAAAAGGAAATACATTTGTACATGAATAACAATTCATTTATTTTATAGTCTATTTCACTTTGTTGTCAGCTAATTAAATTCTGTCACTGAACCAAATATGATTGATTGTTACCTGCAGCTGTTCCCTGCAAATCTGTCTACAAATAGTTTCTCCAAGATGGTAAGCATTCTGACACTCTCTAAAATACAGTCAGCAACAGAAACAGACAACCATTGAAAATTTAATCTTAACAAGACTTCCACTAAACTCAGGGGGATACAATTTTTAATTAGAAAGAGAATGCCAGACTCTGAGTAGCTAGCTTTGCAAAGTTCACTAAGTAACATCTGATTAAAAGACATAAGGTGGACAGCTTTATTTTCCCTCTAGGACAGCCAACAGCTACAAAAATTACTTCCTTCATAAGACACATTTAGTCATCAAAATGACAGGCTTGTCAGATGATGTGGCAAATTACCTTTTATTATTTTGAGTCTGTTTCCTACTGATGTGTCAATAAAGAGAACACGCTGCCAGGGAGTATTGTTACGCACAATACCACATATGATGGTGTGATGGGACGGAATGCACTCTCAGAAATGCTGCAATGACACAAAACTGGAAAAAGTGATTCACCAGTGGTGGTGCTGCCATTCAGACAAACCTTGAGAGGCTGTAGAAATGGATATTGCAAAATCTCATACAGTTCAACAAGAACTACGAATTCAACAATCAGAGAATTATAGAATGGCTTGGGTTAGAAGGGACCTTAAAGATTATCTAGTTCAAACCCCATTAACTTGGGTAGGGATGCCACCCACTAAATCAGATTGCTTGGGACTTCATCCCAACTAGCCTTGAACACTTCCTTGGATGGGCCAGTCATAACTTCTCTGGGAAACCGGTTTCAGTGCCTCACTACTCCTACTCTCACAGTAAAGAGTATCTTCCTAACATGTAATCTAAATATCGCCTTTCTTAGTTTAAAAACTGTAGGAAATGGTTTGTAAGGATAGTGCAGAAGGCAATTTTCCCCAATGAATTACAGCTGTACTGATTGCCAAGGAGTGGAAACAGCCTTGTTTGTCCAATGAGGATGGGTGTTATAAAAGAGTGGTTTAGGTGCTTGAGAACCAGAGTGCTGGCGTTTGGGGTGGAGTGTGCTGGCGTTTGGGGTGGAGTGTGCTGGCTGTGCTGTGAGGAGATAAGGGACAGACAGGGTTAGGTGAATGGGTAAGAGACAGGTTGGAGTTAGCCAGTCATGCAGAAGCAAACTTGTAGAGAGAAGAAGTCTGTACTGTGTGGAGCTGCCTGTGAGGAAAAGGAGTCAGTGCTGTGTGGAGCTGCTTTTGAGGAAAGGAGTCAGAGTTGCCTGAGAGAAGCCCCCTGAGAGAAGGCACGAAAGTTGGAAAATTATTAATAAGAGACTGGTGATGATGCTGGTGGTGTCAGTATTGACAACTGCAGCAAAAAACATTTCTCCTTTTCCTCTGCTTGAGAATAGCCCCTCTCCACTCAGGATGTGGTTGGCCTTCTTGGCTGTGAGTGCATGCTGTTGGCTAGCATCCAATTTTTCATCCACCAGTACCTACAAGTCCTCTGTAAAAATGATCTCAGTGAATTCTTCTCGAAGTCTGTTCTCACATCTGGGATTCCCCTGACCCAGCACTTTGCACTTGAACTCATTGAACTTCATGAAGTTCTTTGGGCCCGCTTCTCCATCTCATTTACGTTGCCCTGGATGGGATCCCATCTGTCCTTATGTCAACTAAACTGCTCAACTTCGTGTCGTTGGCAGACTTGCAGAGGGTACACTCAATCTCACTCTCTGTGTCACTGAAGAAGCTATTGAACCATCCCAAGACAGAGCCCTGAGGGACATAATTCATCACCAGCCTCTTCCTGGACATAGAGAAGTTGATTATAACTTACCTCTTTTGATTTTTTTTCCCAATCGTCTCTAATACCCCTCCTAATAAGGATAGGAATTGTCTTTGTTTTTCCTATTGACCTGTTTAAATTCTGGAAGATAGGGAAGTTGATAACGCTATTCACATTGCACCATAGCGCAGTTTAGCCTTCTTTGCGAACTGTGTTGTGAAATTTAGGGTAGGGAAAGAACAGAGAGGTGATAAAATCTATTGAAACTGAATTTTAACTTTTTTGAAAGTAATGATCAAATGAGGCCTCCAATCCTTGATACCAGTGATTACTCAATTTGGAACCTTTAATTGTTCACAATACCTAACAGGAACTGGCTGGTAACGTCTTTAATATGGAAAGGTGCAAGTTTCCAAAATTTCCCTCTTAGTACAAATACCAAGTGGTATGATCCCAGTTCCATTTATTCTGATAGACATAATTTCTATTTTCATATATTATAAATTATATATGGGAACTGACTCTATGTACCAGGAAATAACAATATTAGTCATGAAATGTTAGTACTGCCGTCTGGCTTCTTTAGTGTCTAGCTAAACGGGAAATGCAAACCTAACATATACTTTTTTTTTCAAAATGCGGATTTTTCAAAAAGTAGCTATCTTGATTCTTACCTATTATTCTTTTGTATTTAGTTGGATAACTTTTTGCCTATATGTGATAGCTTTTACAAGGAAAGATTAGGTAACTCTCATATTGACTTAGAAACTTGCTAGATCCTTGTCTGTCCAGTACTTATACAGAAGACATTCAGACCTGTGGCCTGCTCCTATTAAATCGTACTTTACTCCTCAAGCAATTTCCAGTGTTTAGCAATGGTATTTCTAAAAAAAATCATCACCCTATAAATTAAGAAATGCCTAATTGTACCATTTTATGAATGCTTGTTTTACTGAAAGTGATGATTCTTTGGTCAAAGTAACTGACAGAATAATTGTCTGATCTTACTGACACAACCGTACTCTCTGATGAAGACCTGCGCCTGTCCTCTGTGTGTACAAGGGTCTATCCATTTATCCATCTATCCACTTTACAGTCCTCTTACAATGTGGAGAAAAGGTAGATTTCAGGTCTGTGGAAGTAAGCACTGGGTGTCTTTACACATTGTGAGCATGTTCATACTAGGAAGGAGAATAAAGCTATCTTAGGTGCAGTTATGTGAACTTGTGAGGTTAAGAGTAGTTTCAAGGATGCTCTTTCTGGCAGTGAGAAAGCTAACAAAATAAAAGGTTGCACAGATTGTAGAAGCACTGGTAAACTATTTACAGACTTCCTGATTCCTAGGAATGTACTACCCACTTACTCCATACTCTTTTCATGATTGTGTGGACAGCAATTTTTAAACAAGGAGTGGACAAGTGAGAAACAGCCTGTGGACAGTTAAGAAGATTGTACCACCAGCAATTTCAATACTGCTTGACTGCACTGAATTTAAACTGGAGTACTTCTTCCCAAAATACATACATGGCATACATACATACCTACATGGCATCACTTTCAGTTCACTTATTTGCTCCTATAGTTATATTTTTTAACCTGACTTCTGGTTTTTTGTTTTGTGTACCTTGAAGTTGAGCTCAGGTGCTCTAACACAAGCACCTGTGATCTTTCACATGTAACTACATATCTGTAGACATCCCCACAATCAAAAGCTGAAAGTGGGACTCCATCATCCCTGCAATTATAGTGCAAATGCAGTTTACTCAAGATTAGAGGGCTAGAAAAAACATTGGGTTTTACCGGCAAAAATGAAGAGAGGGATACTCACATAACAACTGAAACTCAAAGCTGTTTTAAAGCTCATATGATATATAAAACCAGAATGATCTATGCTGTTTGCCCATCTGTGTGCTGGTTTGGCTCAGGTAGAGTTAATATTCTTTATAATAGTTAGTAGGAGACTATTATTTGGATTTGTGCTGAAGTAGTGGTGTTTTGTTACTGTTGAGAAATGCCTACATACCATCCAGGCCTCTTCTACCTTTCACATTGCCCCACCAGTGAGGAGTCTGGGGTGCACAGCAGAGAGGGGACACAGCCAGAAGAGCAGATTTCAACTGACACAGGGGATATTTAATACCATATGTTGTGGTGCTCAGCATATAAAACTGGGGAAAAGAAGAAAGGTGGGGACATTTTTAGTGATGGTGTTTGTCTTCCAAGTAACTGCTCTTTCCTGGGGGTGGAACACCTGTCTGCCTATGGAAAGTGATGAATTAATTCCTTATTTTGCTGAAATTCCTAGTTTTTTTCTTTGCTTGCGTGCATGGCTTTTGCTTTATTTATTTGGCTGTCTTTATCTCAACTGCTGAGTTCTCTTGCTTATATTCTTCCAATTCTCTCCCCGTCTCACCATCTCAGCAGGTGACTGAGCAAGAGGCTATGTGGGGTCTAGTTGCAGACTGGGATTAAACCACAGCAATCTGTATTTAACCCTCTCTCAAAGATTTACATAGTGACTTTCCCAATCAGCCCATCACCCTTTCAAATAAAAACTACAGTAATTTCAGGACTATAAGGCGCACTTCAAATCCTAAAATTTGCTCACAATCCAGAAGTGTGCCTTATATATGCAAAAAGTTTGAAAATTTACCGTTAACTGATACTGCGCCGCACCTTTCCCAAGTAAAAATGGGTTGAAGTGGTGTTGGGGGTTGGGGGGTTTTTACTCTTTCCCCTGGTGGAGGTAAAGAATTTTTCCCATTATCAAGCTGGCTTGGCAGCTCCCTTAGTTTTTAGTTGCTCAAGACAAAAGGGATGGGTAGGGGGGCTGTGACTCAGTTGCTGGGGGGGGTGAGGGGGGTGGGTATTGAGGGGTCGAGGGGTCAGGGTGAATGGTTGTTGGTTGCTTTGTCCTTCCGAGGGAGACACTCGCTGGTCCGAACGTGGAGGAGAGAGGTGTCTCTGCGCGGTGAGATCTGCCCTGCAACCCGGCGCTGCTACATCCTCCTGCTTCTGAGAACAGCACTGAGAATCGAGACGCAGACAGCCCTGCCGCTGCCACCTTGCCTCCCTGCTCCTGCCTGCTGCCGCCACTGAGAGGGAACTGCCCCGCCCTGCTCTCCCCTGGGACCGTGTGGAGGAGAAGAGTGTCTGTGACTGAAAAAGAGACTGAGTTTTGTTCTGTTTTGTCACTGATTTTCCATAGCTGATGTTGTTCTTGTTTGTATTTTTTTTTAGTGTTTTGATTCTTTTTAGACTGCGTTTAAAGCCTATGCTGATCCAGGAAAAAAGTTTGCAAATTGAGCACCTGCCAGTAAACCCCGCGATCGTGCAATTCTGTTAGTAATTTGTTTGTTTGCAAAAGTTGCACGCGAATCAACGTTGCAAGAAAAAGTGCGCCTTATAATCTGATGCACTTATAGTCGTGAAATTACTGTACTTATTTTTCCACTCGTAGAAATAGTTTCGTTCCCTGAAAAACCTGGCAGTAGATCTTTGGGTCTGTTTTGTTCTCTCTATCCCCCAAGACTTCTGCAAAACAAAAGGCTATGAATCTGGACCTCTCGGAATATCCTTCCACTGACTAGAAAATAACACTCACAAAGTTATTTCCTGTGCTTTATTTCAAAGTGTCTGCATTTTGCTCTTTTCAGAGAAATTACTACCTTTTTCTTCTTCCTTTAGTTAAAATAACTCAGAAATACAGAAAAATGTTAATCTATAGTGCATTTTCAGTAGTCTTCTAAGTCTACTACCTCAATAAATATATATATATTTTACAACAGTTTTACAACATCTGACAGTTTTGAAGCTAGAGTTTCTATACACCAAAGCATTCAGTAATTTTGTAATTGTTTTAATTTTTTTGGAATTCCAAAGCTGGAGATTACTCATTTATCTTTTTTAAAAATTATTTGTGATCTTTTTTAAAAATTATTTGTGTCCAAAGACTAACTTATTTATTTGAGATTCTGCAGTTAGTTGCTAGTGTTATGTAATCATTGTGACATCAAAATTTAAATTTCAGTAATCTATGCACTAGCACTGCATTTCCTTTTAAACTCTAGATGTGTTTTATAAAGATGGTCTTTGTTTTGAATGTTTCTAGAAAAAACTAAGGTTCCTTCCCCTACACTGTCCCAGTGACACCTAAAGATGCATCTAAATGAAGAGGGGGAAAATACCTAAACAGTCCCTGAAGACATTGTTGGTTGCTAAATTGCATGGGGAAGACTAAGGACAGGGAAATGTTTGTCTAAGTAGGGATGGATTAAAGCTAAAATACAATTTTTGTACATCAGATATCATCTAAGAGCAAAATCAAAAAAAACCCAAACAGTCCTCTTAAAATTAACATAAGAGATATGAAGCAATTATATCTCTCAAATTCTTAGCATGTCATTGAAAACCACAGCCATCTCATTTGGCAGTCCCTGAAGTGGGCTTATAGTGCTAGTCCTAGAGAACTAGATGAAGAATTATGAAAAAAAAAATACATTTGGTGACATTCTGAAAATGGGAGCTTATTGCAGGACTGATCATTATTTCCACATCAGTGCAAGTTTGCCTTACAATGACACCAACCTTTGTGTTCATTGTGAAAGTCCAGTTAAGTCTTAGCTATGAGATTGCCTAACTGGGTATTTTCTACCTGTTCACTTTGCTTTTTTTTTTTGCCTCTTCCTGATTTAGCAACCTTCCATTTATCTGTATAATGCAAGTATGCTTTTTTTGTTTTTTGTTTGTTTTGGGTTTTCTTTGGGATTTTTTGTTTGTTTATTTTGTTTTTTACACTAGGAAAGAGAAACAAATTTGCCTTGTTTTCCAATTTACCTTGACTATTGGGTTTCACTGTCTGTTTCCTCTGTGACCCTATTTTTGGTTTCAGTGAGAATGAATTTATGCTGAACTGACAAAATCTGCATATGAATGTGCAGACTTCCATTTAACACTGCAGTTTTGACATTAAGGTTTTTCAAGCATAACCATATTGCTCATTGTTTGAGGTTCTTTCTTTTTCTTGTATACTGTAATTGGTTATTGCACACAATTTCCTGACCTTTGTTTCAATTTACATGAAAAATTGTGATCTTGCCATAGTTTTATGTACCAAGTACATGAAGTTCATATCTATCCCAAGGCTGGAAATCATAAATAGAAGAATCAAGTATTAGGTTCTAGAAATTTATGGTTTATATATACATTAATAATTTAACCTTTTATTTTAATTCCCTGTAACTAAGTGCAATGCTTAATGGTTTATAGGTAGTTGATAATTGTGAATCACGTTTACAGTGTGGAATTATATAGTAATATTACATTTTGCTCAGTGGATGAGGAAAAACAGCAGCTACAGTAAGTAAATAATGAGGGAGCTGTAATAAATCAGAATTCCGTGACACCTGATGTCTAGGTGTAACCAGAATAATTATTATACTATAATTACTTTTACAAGTCAAGTTGAGAAATTTTCCACAAAATGTTCAGAAGGTAAAAGTAAAATATTCTTTACTTACCCACTTCAGTACTACTGAAAGATTTTGGTCTAAGGTAGAAACATAGGGTTAATGTTTTATTCTTCTCATATATTAATTGATGGAATACTGGCTGTCAGGCCATGAAATATGTTGAATTTATATTATATAATTTTAATATTTAATATAAGGTTTTTAACATAGAAATGAAAGAGTTCATATTTTTGAAATATGAAGTATAGATGGTCTCACTCTCTTTTTCATCAGATTTTCTATTTTGTAGAAGAGTGTATTTTGAATCTCATTAGGGAGCACTCAACACAAAGTTAAAACTAGAAATTTCCTTTGGAAAAAAATTAATTCTATTTTTACATACTGGCCTCATGATATTATTAAAATTTTCTAAAACCGTTTTGTTCTTAGGTTACAAATTTAGGTCCATGTTCCTAGGTGTATTACTGAAACTCTTAAGAAGTCCTGACTAACTTTTTTAAACTTTTCCAAATTGCATGTCTACAAGTGTATAGAGATTTTTCAACATACATGTCACACATGTCCCAGTTTTGTTATTAAACTGGGTAAACCACAGAACTTAGGAGCAGAAACTCAAATCTTGGTTTCCTTAACCTGTCTGTAACTGTGTCCTACTTTCTAGCCAGCATGCAACATCTTCTCCATTCTTTTTCAAATCTGACTTCATTTCTTTATTGAACTTGATTTATTTTCTTCATAGTGGCAAAGCTTTCTTTAAAGAGATGGATAGTATTTCTTCAGGTGAATCACACTAGCATATATCTAAAGGTGATAGCATCTTATAGAGGGAGAAAAGAATTGGTGCAATCTCCTTGATCTGCTTTCCTGAGGTTGACCTTTAAAATAATACTTTATGAGAAAAAAAAAAAAAAGTGTTATTCTGGTTGCATTTTTAAGATATAAGTTCTTTCAAAGAGTTATCACCCTTCTTTGATAAATTTTGTGGAAAAAGGGCAGGGCACACTCTGGCTTGGAAGGATGAATTATCTTTAAAAACATTCCAATTACTCATAAGAGAGACATAGACTGGATTTCAAAAACCCTAAATTGCAGCATTAGATGCTATGTTTAGGGTTTGGCATTTGCAATGAGCTGTGTAGAGTTCAAGGTATCCCAGAATCCAGCTCATAATTTGGATAATTTAATACACATCTCAAATAAAATATCTACATATTGACACTGAAACTTAAAAAAAGGAAAAAGTTAATATCATATAATGCATCAGTTTTCTTCCTTTTCTTTTATAAGAAGCCACATTTGACAGTTAAGTTATAATCAAGACTAAATCTTTCTCAAAAAAAGCTTCAGGTCCTGAAAAATATTTCCATAATATGTATGAATATATATTTTTGTAGAAAAAGATGACATAATAAAATGCATCTGCATTACTCAAAATAAATGTCAGGAAAGCTCAGCGTAAGTTAGTCATGGTCCTGAGTGCCAAGGACACATTGATAAATAAACTCATTAATGACATAAAACCGAAATAAAAATTCAGCCTTATTGATATCTAACAGTAGTAAGAAAATCTCAAAATTCAATATTTCTGTAGCCTGCTCATTTGAAAGACTGTGTAGATATAATAATTACATTACCTGACTATAGGAAAAAAAAAGAGCATAATTACGATCATGCATATCTAGTAGCTTTTTCCAAGCATCATAAGTGCTTTGTAAACAATAACTAATTAAATATGCTTATCACTTCCTTTCTGGTGCAGACAACAAAACCGGCTCCCTTTCTTTATAAGTCTCTTTTATTTAATGGTGTAGGGTGACAGGTGGGAAGCAGAAAAATTCTTCTGATTAATGTTACATCGGCAGGTTCATCTTTCATGCTTTGTCATTTTAGGAGGCTATGGAACCACTGTTTTTATGCCTTTGGCACATCATACACAAAAACATGTCTGGGACTTCCACTGCCCTTTGTGAAAAGCTGTTTTGCCTCCTAGACATGTAGCAAGTTTCTGTATTAAACTCATGTTTTGGTCTGTTATCTCCTTTTACAACAGTGGAATGTCATAGAAAATCTTCATTAGATCATCTGTGATGGCATCCCCATAAAAATTTAAGAAAACAAAACACAACTCTAATGCAATATAAATCTCCTGAGTATTCTGGATTACTTTTGAAGCTCATTACTTAAAAAAGACACTTTACAGCAAAAAGCACAGAAGATCCACAGAAGAGCCAGACAACATAATAAATGTGTACCATGCCCCCAGCTTTCTCACCATCCTAGAGTTAGGCAGGACTGAACACATCTAGAATATTTTCACCGGGTGACATTCAGCTGAGCCACATCAAAGAATAGAAAAAGGAGTAATGACTGCACACATGTGTAGTCAAAGGACTTTTTTTCTCTCTCTGTTTGTAAATCTAGTGAAGGCTACATGGGAGGAAAGATTTGAGGAGATATAAAGGCCTGGGGAAAAAAGTAAGAGTATGTAAACTTATGACAAATATATCTCTATACACATATGATTATAGAACATTAATCTGTCTATGCATTTATACATATGCATTTATATTTAATACATTTATATCTGCATATGTGTGTATACAAACACACACATATATGCAGATACAAATGTATTAATTTATTAATTTATCCAAATATGCAATGAAAAAATGAAAGTTAAAAAGGAAGATTCAAGTGTCAGAAGTTCATTGGGTTTCTTTAACTGTCTCATCTAATTTTCAGATTGTACTTTGTCCACTGTTGGAGTAGGTGGTTCACATTTTGTTCTGGCTGGTTTATGTATTAAGATTTCACATTGACTCTTCTGACATATTCTCTGTCCCTTTTGTGGCTTGGAACACATCTTTGTAAGTGCTGTAGCTATATTCTGTGAATATTTAATACAATTGTTGTATTCTTATAGAAAAAATAAATCATCTAAGTTTTGCCTTGGGAGCTACTTCAAATATGCAATTCTTTTCTTCAAGTCATTCCTATAGGCAAGAGGGAGCACATCTGCTCCCTAATAACTGAAAAAGTTCAATAAATGAAGCTTCATAAAGCTATATATTTTTTTCAGGATTTGAGATTTTCCTACAAAAGAATATTAACACTTCCTAGAAGTTATTTTTCAGAAAGAAAAAAAAAAAATCAAAAATGGAAGAATGCATGCTTGAAATATGTCAATATATCTGTTGGAGTTTTTTACATTATTATTATCTGTAATGCACTTTTTTGCATGGGGGGAATAATAAAGAAAAAATAATTCTATTCAGTCTTTTGATGTTCTAGTCACCAAAACTGGAAGCCATAAGACTTGCTCAAATTTAAAGACTAAGCTAAAGAACAGTTTCAAAGAAATGCAATGACTACAAACCAGAATTACCCAAAGTAAAAAATTTGTATTGGCCTGTTGGTGGCTCACCCAGGCATTGCTGGCAATACGATTTTACTCTTGTGCCTTACTCTCTCTGCAATCCCTAATCACTGGTTGAAGACCGAGTGATTAAGTTATATTGATTTTATTTTTGCTACAGAACACAATTTTTCTCACATTATTGCATTGGCTGTATACTGTTTCTAGCACATTGGAGTTGACCAATGCAGTAATATTTCAAAAGTTAGTTCAACTTGCTTTAAATTTGTATGTATTTCTACCTGAACTATCTTTTAAGTAAACTTAGGAAAATGTCAAAATTACTCGTCTGTAAAAAGTGTCATAGCTGAACCCTTCTCAGGATAAGAAATTGATGCATTTATTAAAAATTGCATCTGAAGTCTACTATGTAGGATCATTTAAAATGAGATCTTCAACTTTTTGTTTTCTGCTAACAGGCAGTGGAATAACATTACTAGGAGTCACATCAAAAATATGTTCAATGGTCCTTTAAACTTAATTATAAATTATTTTAATTTAAACTGTGATAGTATTCAGTGAATGATTTATTACAGTACTATTAAATGTTCTTCTACATAGTATAGCAATTTTCCACTTCATTGCTGCCATTTGAAAATGACGTCAGAAGTTTCTTCACTTATTTCTTCTTCTTAATTATTTATTTTCATGGTTGCAAAGCATTTCAGCTGACTACTATAGCTCCCACTTCCCTCAGCGCAGTTCAAAAGCATCTTGGTGTTTTCTCAGATTATGTTAAAAAATTATTTACCTTTTTAGGTTTTAATTACTATGGTTTGTCTAGACAGTCTAGACAGCAATGGAAAACTCAATATCAATGACTATGATGAAATTTTAATATGCAGCACTAGTTATCCCTTAATCCTTAGATATGTTTGTTGACTGTCACAATTTCCAATGCTTGTTAATGTCAAAATATAAACTGTAATAGAAAACAGGGAAGAATTTGCAAAGGATTATTCACACTCTTACTTTTGAGTCACAGTGGAGCTTCAACTCTGAAGTACTGGATCAATTGTTAACAAAATCTGATTTTTACAGATTTGAATGCAGCATTAACTCATTCACTGCTGACCCAATATTTACTTTTTTAATAACTTTTTTTACATATATACATATATATGCATGCAATGCTACTACAACACAAAAATAAAAACCTGCCCAAGGATTACTATTAACAATAACCTCCCCTGACGAAGGTTGTGAAGCCAGTCTAATATAGTGCTCAATTATCCTTGGTTTTAAAATATTTTTCCTAGTTTCTAACAATAAAGTTATTTGACATACATGAGTTCTTACAGCAGGTCCAAATCAAAAAGATTGCTAACAACTAAACTTTCTTATAAAATATGAATTTAGTCTGTAGAAAAGTGCAGATTTCTTTGTTGATTTTCTTTATTTTAGTCCAGAATCCTGAAGAGTGGAGTTGTAAAACAATCTAATATTGCAGTTCCATCAATTCAAAATTAACAGTAGTCCAGGAATTTTTTGAGCACCTAAACCACAAGAAAATATATTTATAATTACCTTCCTGGTGTTTTGAAGAAAAATTATACCTTTTACGCACGTCAATAAAAATGAGCATAGCACATACTCATTGCAATGCTTACATAATACAAAATCATGGTTCTTGCAGGTACAAGCATTTCAGAAAATAGAATTACAATGCTGAGTCTGAAAAATCTTCCAATTTTGAACACTAACCTGAGATAAGTTTTCACATCAGAGAATATACACAATAAATTGTTAAATATTTTGAGATAGAAAAGTTTTTTCAGAAGGAGGGTACAAGAAGGTGGTAGGACCTGGTCAAAAGGAGGGAGGAGAGAGGGCATGGAATTATGTTTCTGTTCTGAGCTCTTCCATTAGTGAGCTGCTGTACAATTAATGTCAGCATTGAAAGATACAGGCTACCACTCCCTTCAAGATCACTAATTCTTACCTTAATTAAGAAGCAAGGTTAGCCTTTCCTGAATGATGGCATAATTTTTCTTGTAGATTAAAGACAAACTATTGTTTCTGAATTACACCTGGATCTCTTCCAGGAAAAAGCAACATATCAGAACTGGAATCATAAATGCCATAAATACCTGCTTGGCACAGTAATTTACTTGGAAGTGAAAGAACAAGAAATAATCCATGTGATTATTGATAGTTGATTAATCTTCATGCTGGAAGTACTGAGACATTTTGGTTCCTTGGCATTTAGAGTATTTAGGTAGAAAGCAAAGCACTGTTTCTGTTTCAGAACAGCTCCTGTCTTAAGAGATGAGACTTTCAAACTGAGAAGCCTGGAAGAGATTCCTCAAGCCAGATGCAGAGTGGTACAGGGAAAAGATTAACCTGGAAATATGCAGTTTATGAAATTATCCTCAAAATCCTTTTGCACTAGAAATTAAATACATTTCCATATGTCATATATAAGTTAGTACTAATTAAAGAATTGCCAAGGAATAATTAATCTGAACATACAGACATTTCTCCCTTATACCTTAGCTACATTTAAAGTAAATGTAAGAAAGATACAATTAAAAATATTATACCTAGCATATTGTCTAAAATCAGTACAGTGAATTAATAAATGTAAATCACCAAGCACTAATTCTAAATAAGTATTAATTGGTGAAAAATTTTCTGTCACTATGGAAGATCAAATCACCTGTGGAAAGGCTCTTGTACTGAACAGAAGGAACAAGCATAAAAGAAAGAGGTCTTATTTTTTACAGTATATATTAATATACATGTCATTGGAAGACTTTGAGCAACACATACAAATCTTAATCTTATTAAAGGCTAACACTAGATTCAGTCCTCTTGAGTGGTGTGGAATGCTATATGGAAGCAGACACTTCTTGTCACATCCTTCATAAACTTTAGACTTGAAGCAATTGCTATATTCTTACACTTTGATCTCTGACTTAATGGGGGCCTAATGAAATTCCTGATATAATTTGTCAGTTCTGCAGCTGGTGCTAAACTAAAGCATGCTTTAATTAAATGCTCTTGATATAAATGTTCCCAGCATGAGAGAAGGGAGCAGAATTTTTGAGATGTTATTGCAATGGCTTGGAAAATGCAGTTGAATTTGCACGCCAAGTCTGAATTTATCTTGCTTAGGTTGAAGTGATAGGATCATGTTATAATGCTTGTGATCTTGCATGAAGAGCTTGCTATTGCTGTCTTTTTTCCTTCTGTAGGCTTTTACAGCTTGTGATCATGGCCTCACCCCTTAGTTTTCTCTTAGATTTACTGGATAGATTGAATAGATTTAACTTTTCTGATTTTTTTACTCAGAGCCTATTTGACCCATCTTTAAAATGTGATAAAAATTATTGTATTGCCAAGCAATGCCCATATTTGTTGACTTATTTATAACCTGCTTGTCAGTTGATAACATACCATAACATTAATAATATAAAAAGTACCATTCAGTAGTAGACATGATAATAATTAATCCACATCCATAGGTATTTAAAAGTGCAAAGGAGAGAACCAATTGAAGCAGTGAAACTGTAAATTATGTTTAGGCATAAACACCCTCTGTCCCCACCTTCTTGTTTCCTCATTCTCCTTTTGTGTAAAAATAGATATTCTTGTCTTTTTAGTATAGAACATATTATGACACATACATAATTTTGGTAATTTCAAGTGATTTGTGAATGCTTTGAGAGTCAGCAGCAGTTCTGTAACTTTGTGGCTACATTTAAAAGTATCATGCAAGTGGGTCTCTAACCACTGTCCAGTCTCCCTATTTACCTGAATCGCTCTGTAGCAAAATAAAGGATATTAATGCCTTATCCTTATTTGGCTTAGTATTTAGGTGCACTGCAGCCTTAATCTGCAAGATGTGATATGCTGAACTTTTAACAAGTTAACTGAAAGGAGGCTCAGAGCTAGTTGGAACTGGATGATAAAGAAGCAAGGAAGGTTGCTACCCTCATCAGCAGAATCAGCAACCTTAAATGTAAGAAAACAAATGGCCTGCCTAAAGACAATGAAGGGATCCAATGAGCAATGGGAAGACCCCAGACATTAATATTGGTTGGAACTGTAATGAGAGAGTCGGGGAATTTAGATTGTAAGGTAGAATTGCACAGGTATTTCTTTGTTCACGATCTCTTTCTGGAGGAACCCAGCTTGAGGTGTTTCTACTGCTCTATTACTCAAATAAAGTAATCTCATGATTATAAGCCACACCTGATTATAAACCGCACTTCTGGGTGGCAGCAACTTTTTGTTCTTTGTCCATATATAAGCCGCACCTGTTTGTAAACCGCAGTTCCGGGTGTCGGCAACGTTTTGTTCTTTGTCCACATATAAGCTGCACTGGATTATAAGCCGCACTTTTGTTTGCAGCGAGGATCCGCATGCAACTTTCACAAAGTTGCCAACTAGTAACAGAATCATGGGATCACGGGGTTTACTGGCTCGGCTCATGGCTATGCGGGCTCGGCTCGCCACTGCCCTGCTGCCGGGGCCGGGGAGAGCCACTGCTGACCTGGCGGTGGGGCCAGGCGGGCTCTGGCTTGGCTCAGGGCTGCTGCAGGCTCGCACTTCTGGGTTGGCAAATTTCTTAACTTCATCCATATATTGGCAGCACCTAATTATAAGCCGCACTTCCGGGTTTGGACCAAAATTTTAGTCAAAATGGTGTGGCTTATAATCGTGAGATTACTGTACTTTATTGGACGTAAAACCTGAGACAGCTACAGCATAAAGTGGAGAAAATTCTTTAATACCTACCTATTTTTATCCCTCGCAATTTCATCTAATCTTTACAAATTTTCTTTTTCATGTGAAAGCATCTTGTTTCCCTATACTTTATTCTAATTCATTCCAAAGATATCACTGGAATTATTTAGCTACCTATGTACTCCATTACACCAGTGAATATGTCATAGCTATTGGGTTCTGGTGCATGCTCAAACACCTCAGCTCCATGTGTGATTCAGATCACTCTTACTTCTTCCATTACTTGCCTTCCATGAAAAAGACCTCAGCTCCCTTTGGCTCCTTACACCTTAAGACTTTCCACTGTGTTGATTTTTATATTTTTTATGTATAATGGGAGATATAAAGTTTAGTTTTGGAGAATTTAGCAACATGGAAGTTGACACTAGTCATATGAAATTATGGAAAGGGGATAGGCCGACAGAGGAACTCAAATACTGTGCCACAGAGATCCGTGGAGAAAAAAGCACATTCTACAGCCTACTAGTACTTCTGGAAAAAGGGCTTGAGGTAGCACTCAGTTGGCGCACTTAACAAGGGAACTCAAGAGGAGTTACAATACGAAATGAAGGAAGCCAGTATAATTTGACTGAAATGTCTTTGTCTGTATTGTCTAAATCACCTACATCTGGAGTTGTTGCTTCTGCTATACTACAAAATGAAACCCTTTCTTTTTTTTTTTTTCTTTGATTAGAAAATTGATATTCCTGATTATGTTCTGAACAACTAAAATGTCTGATGTGAGATTGAATGAATTCTTTTTATCTGAGTAAAAGAGAGAGGGCACCAATTTTCCTAATATTAGAAAGCGCACAATATAAGGGCATGTAATTTAAAACACATTAGCAGCTGGATATTTCCCAATCCCTCACTGAGCTGTCTGTAATGGAGGAGTATTGTGCAATAACCCCTTTCACTCGCTTATGCTCTGTATGACAGAAATCTGAGGACTGTTTTAAGGTGAGTCTCTGATAAGTACACAATCTAGATTATAATCAAGTCTTTTGATGTGAAATGTAATAATACAGTGAAATAACATGACAATTATAAAAGATAGTTCACTTCAGGAAAAAGAATAAGTTTTCTACAAATTTTGAATAACCTATGTTAAATCTTGGGAATGGGGTATGTAAATTAGACAAGAGTTCAGGAAAAATCAAGCAAACCAGATCCTTTGAAATAAACCTTCAGGCCTTAGGCTTTTAGAAATTTTCTCCTGCTTCTAATTATTTTCTCAACTTTCAGAAAACAAGTGTCCTAGCAAGGCCCATAGAATGCATTGTAATAGGTATTTTGAATGTTACCCAGTACAATATTGATGACTGCAAAAGCTGCAGCTTGTAACCAACAAACCTGTCTTAGCAATCCATGATCATTATATAGAGGTCTTTTTTCATACTGTAAGGGCGGTAAAAGTTCTATCATAACTCAAATAAAATGTGATGGTCTCAAATTTAAAGGGCCCACTTTGAAGTCATGATAAATCTGGATTCTGTTTTCAAAAATATATAGTACCCCCCCAATTATGCTCAACCTTATTATTATCCATAATATTTTTGATAATTAAAAATTATAAAATGTAATGAGTAGAACCAAATAATTCAGGCCTGTATCTGTCCTCTTCAAATGTGATCCTTTTTTTCTGCCTAAAGCAAGGAATTTCAAATACAAAGCAGTAAGTTTCAATGGTTTCTCCAAAGAATAAGATATAAATAAGATATAAAATTGGCTACATTTAAATGCTTACCTCTCTGAAAGGCTTGGAGCCTGTCTGTGCCTGCCCAAAATTTAGCAGCAAGTCCATAACAGCAGCCAGAAAAGTCACAGAATTTTTGTAGTTGTCTCCAGTCCCTGAGTCACAAAGCAGAAAAAAACCCCTAATACAGGGGGCTAATATGCCTTTTACTTCTTCTGGGATATAAGCTGAGAAAAAAAGTGAAGTGAAATTTGGATTTCTGTTTCTGCGTGCACAGGCGCTAGATTTACACTTATAGAACTGGGCCAACAATTCTGTTATGGAAGACAATTTAAAAAAACCAACCAAACAAACAAAACAATTAGGCAAGTAATCCTCATAATCTTAGGTCCATCTGTAAAATGACAGTGGATTCTGATCATCTTGTGGCACCTAGTTTTCATCATATAAAATTCTAGTCATTTACGGATGCCCGAGAGGTCTTACACCATCTTTTGTTTTTCTTGGACCTACTGAAGTCAACAAAAAAAAAGTGATATTTTTGAAGAAATTTTAAATATTCATCTTTCCACTTCTATGTAATTTGAAGCAAATAGACTCTTGCTACCTTTTCTTCCCTTCCTTTTCACTTACATGCAACTTGAAATAATTTGTCACACTAACAAACAACCACAATTGTTTTCACATTAAACATACTGTCTATATACTTTAAAATTAAATTCAAGTTTAATATGTCTGAACTGAATTATTTCTTTTTAAAAAAACATAGTCTTTAACTTTGTCCCAACACATATTCTTGCAGCTAAAATATACATAAGTATTGCTAAGCAACGCTTTGCAGATGCTGTTTTTAGAAACTTCTGCTTATACAACAACGACTCTTTAGTATTAATCATGCAAATTGTAATGATGTTCTTCAATAGAAATCAAATTTTAGTCTGTTAATGACCTTTATAGACATTTTTGTGTCAGCACCAATCATCTGTGCATCAAGTTCAACCACATATGCATGAGGCAACTTTGTAAGTTCTTACCGTTTAAATCAAAATGAAATCACCAATTGTGACTCCACTAATATCAGTCTAACATTATAATGCAGTGGCAATTTGTTTCTGCTTGCCACTGCTGGCAGAACTAAGCAGCACAAAAATTATTGAGACAGATGCACAAGTAATCAGTTATGTCACCTTATTGATGCATTCATGATTATCCCTTAATGAGGCAGAATTTCTTAAGAGGGAGTACTTGTCCCTAATGAATGTTTCTTCAGATGCCAGACTTGTTTGTCTTATACACCTGCTTTCCATATATGACCTGCTATCCTTAATTACTATTTATAGGTACAGTGGAAAAGCAAACTTCTTGAAACAGCAGTAGATAAAAGATCCTGTATTTCATTACAGGAAAACAGACTTTGGGATAAAATGAGATTCCGAGATGTGACTGAGGTCTTAATTCTAACAAACAAACAAGTTTTTAAAAAAGAGGAAAATACAACATAAGATTTTAATGCATAATAATGACAGCCTTCTAATGGACTACTGAAGGTAATTGAAAAATCTATTTCTTAGTTTTCTTTCTCTTCAACTCAAAACCTGGAGCATAATTTATCCTGTACTAAATTTCTTCAGTTCCTGTTAATACTGACTGGTTAGAAGTCCAACAAAATAGCTACAAAAGTCTGGCGGGGTGGAGAGAGGGCAATGCTCAACAGCTCACTAGCGGGATGGAATCAGGAAGTGACTTGAATAGAGTGATTTCCAGAGCCCTGTTATATCATAGAATTTCCTATACAGTATTTCCTCTCATGAGAATGGGGATATCTTGGCACCTGAACGGAGATTCAAAATCATTGTTTATCTAAGAGAATTAAAAGTAAATTTGATTGGTTTGGTTTGGTGCAAGTGTGGGAATTTTCTTTCCTGTTATTTATTTCCAAGATTTATAATATATCTGTGCGTATGATTGTAGAGAAAAACAATTTTTCATCTTCAAAGCCCTGGAGAGAACTCTGTATTTCTTTTAGAAATATATTTATTAAGAATGTGTTCCCTAAATTCAGGAAACCAGCTCTTACTATTTTATGAAGCTGTCATGATCATTTAGTTGTAATTACTGTCTTAATATTCTATTTATGTTCTGCTATAGAATGTGCAGTTTTGAAATGCCTTTAGATTTCATTTTTTTTTAAATAAAATTGTTTGAAAAACTCTTTTGACCTTAATTATTTACTTGCTATAAAGGCTTACTGGTTTATTCCATTTCTTGTAAAATGTCACCTCAACATTTTCATTTTATACACATTTATACTTGTTAGACAGTAGTATTTATATGATGACTTAGTGAAGGCAGAGACAATTAATATTTCACTTTAAGACAAAAGAAATATCTAATTCTCTACTTATCACTAATGAACAAATTGGCAATTAATAATCTTGCTGATATTCTCATAGAGAATTCATAGTAAATGCTAAGTGGTTGTAGAAAGGAATTTCTGTAATTATTGGAGAAAATATACATGCATGGGATAAGGGCCTTGCAAAGTATTTATTCAATCATTCAGAATAATAGAAAAGCTGGGAATTGGACTCAATGATCCTTGCTGGATGCCCTCCAGTTCAGTTTACTCTGTGATTCTATGACCAGTTGGTTGGACATTGGAGGAGCTGATCTCAGTACTAGGTCATTCAGCCTTGTTTTCTTTCAGGCAACTTATAAAAAACCTCTAGTGAGAGAAACTGCATAATCTCTGAGCAGTCTGTTTTTGCATTACTGTCCAGGTTTTCTCTCTGTTTGTTTTCATTCTTTAAATGTACAATCTGAAGCCACAGTTTATGGCTGCTAGCCCTCGTTATAACATCTACCAAAAATTCCTATGAAGATGTGAACTGAGAATGAGTTTCAGTTTTGAAATTGTCCTGGGGTGATGTTAGGGTGGCTTGTATCCCCAATCGTGTGTTCTGTATAAACGAAACTTTGTTTTGTCTACTTATCAGTTGGCTCTCCTCCCCCATCGTCTGTGCTTGAGAGGCTAGCTCTGCTGGCTCAGGCTGGCTCTGGCTGCTTGCTGGCTTTGCTTGCTTTTGCTTGCTTTTGCTTAGCTTTGCTTCGCTTGCTAGCTTTAGTTTTGCTTTTGCTTGTTAGTTAGGCAGTCAAATCTCTTTCCCTGGACTGTTTTTTGTTCTTTCTCCTCTTTCCTTTCTGTATACCTTCTGAACCTGTTTGGACCGGACCTGGAACACCGAGGAACACCAGGACCCTGCAATTTGAGATCTGCAGCAGCCATTCTCAGCGCTGGAGACTGATACCACCCACAGGAGAGATTTTCTGAGTTTGTCACCCTTTCACACCGGTGAAAGAGTTTTTTTTTGTCATCCGGGGTTGTTCATTTTCTTCTCTTGTGTTGGGGAGTGTTTTGTTTGATTAATAAACAGGTTTTTTCCACTTCTCCTCTGAGAAAATTCTTCCCGAACCCGGTGGTGGGGGAGGAGTCTTGGGGGGTTTGTTTGTTTTTTTTTTCCTGGGGGCTCCTCTTGGAGGCTTTCCCTAAATTTGCCCTAAACTAGGACAGAAATACAGACCTAATGCTTGAATGGGCAAATACAAAAGATGAATTAATGGGGTTTTTTTCCTGCATTTAAAAAAAAAAAATAATAAGAGTAAGGCAGAATTGCTTGTGGCTCTCTGTGTCAACAGTAAGATTTTGAAACTAGTTTCAGTAACAGTAGAGTTTTAGATCACATTTTGACCTCTCAGGAGCTACCCTTCTATCAGAAGTACAGGCTGATCACCCTCACCTAGCTTCTTGCTTGTAAAAACAGCAATGAAATTCACACTACAGTGATATGATCAGTAATTAGTATGCACCTGCTGGCATTTCCCTGGTAATTCATTATCGTGAAGTTATCATCAAAGTCATGGTGTGTTGATTACACATTATCTTTCATACATTACCAGTGGACCAGTGAATTGATGATATATTACTGTAGAACTTCAGGTAAGCACCAATAGTAAAATATAAGAGATAAACTTTGTTGTTTATTTGTTTTTGTCAAAACAAGATAACTTTATGACAAAGAAAAACACTAGCACAGGTATTATGCTCTCAACATCCTTCATCTCTGAACAATGGACGTTGGATATAAAATTAGGTATGGGCCAGCAATGTGTGCTTGCAGCCAAGAAAACTGGGCTGCATTGAGGGCCAGAAGGCTGAGGGAGATAATCCTCCTCATTTGCTCTGCTTTCTTGGACCCCACCTGGACTACTGCATTCAGAGTTGGGGTTCCCAACACAAAAAAGACCTGTTGGTATGGCCTTTCCAGGGAAAGGCCACAGAAACAATAGGAAGACTTGAACACCTCTCCTATGATAAAAGGATGAGAGGGTTGGGGCTGCTCAGCCAAGAGAACGCTCTAAAAAGACCTTATAGCAGCTTCTTAATATATAGAACAGGCTTGCAAGGAAAATAGACAGAGGCTTTCATAAAGGCCTGCAGAGACAGAACAAGAGTTAGCAGTTTCAAACTGAAAGAGTTTAGGGCTCCAGAGTGGGGTTGCCTGACCTAGGTCTCTGAGAAATGGAATTTCACAATCCTAAACTATTTCAGAGCAGATTTCATAATACCTTTCTGCAACCACAATACCAAGCCAGGGCCAGTGGGGCCAGGGATGCAGGTTTTGGTGTCCTGTTTTCAAGTGTTAGCTTTCATATTTTCCAGATTCTGTACTGCTTTAGTATATGACTCTGGACTTCATATAAAGTGTTAGCGAATTCTCTTCACAGTTTATTTGACTAAGCAATTCTTTTCCTGCCCAAGAACCAAGAACACCGTTGAAGCTTCGGGCCCAAAAAGTGTAATCAATGGTGAATTGAGGAGAGCAAACTGGGAGGATGGGACTTCATAACCTGAAGCTGTAATTGGACAATTAACCTCAAATATGTAAGTGGACCAAAACTTATAAAAGTGTGAAAACTCATGACTGGTCATCAATCTTGGGTGTAGCCTCGGCCAGGCTCTTGTACTGCCCAAGGTGTATCGTTTGAAAGCCTTTTCAATAAATACCTCCTTTATTCCTTTAACCCTGTCTAGCCTCTGTTCTAGGTAGCCTCTCAAGGCATCACAATCATTAGCCTAACACTACCAAATTCACCACATTTTTTAAATACCTCCAGGTACAGTGACTTGCCTACTTGGCGACTCAGCTACCTCCTTTAGATCTGTGTTCTAATTCTTAAAAACTCTTTCTGTGAACAATTATTTTCCTAGTATCCAATCAAAATCTCCCCTTGCACAACTGGAGACCATTTATTCTTGTCACAGAATCACAGAATCACTAGGTTGGAAGAGACCCTCAAGATCATTGAGTCCAACACATGTCCTAACACCTCAACTAAACCATGGCACTAAGTGACACATCCAGGCTTTTGTTTAAACACATCCAGGGATAGTGACTCTGCTACCTCCTCAGGCAGACAATTCCAATATTTGATCACTCTTTCCGTAAAAAACTTTTTTCCTAATATCCTATCATCCTATTGCTTGTTATCTAGGAGAAAAAGTCAACACCTTCCTTACTACAACACCTTCCTTCCTCTTCTCAGGTAGTTATAGAGAGTCATAAGATCTCCTGTCAACCTCATTTTCTCCAGGCCAAACACTCACAACTCTCTCAGCCAACCCTCACTGGACTTGTGCTTCACTATCTTTGTTGACCTTCTTTGGATATGCTTCAGCATCTGCACTTAAATAGGGTCAAAGTTCAGCACCTGGCGCTTCACCTTGTTCAACATTATGCAATTGTACTCAGCCCATTAATCCAGCCTCTCCAGATCCCTCTGCAGAGCGTTCCACCCAGCAGATCCATAATCCTGCCCCATTTGCTGCTGTCTGCAAACTGGCTGAGGGTGTACTCAATAGACTCTTCCAGGTCATTGATAAGTGTATTAAACAGGAGTGGCCCAAATACACTTGTGAACAATCACCTGCTGAATCTAACTCCATTCACCAACACTCCTTGGGGTCAGCCATCCAACCAGTATTTTCCCAGTGAACTGCAGATCTGTCCACGCCAGTGACATCACCGTGGTGGTAATGAGGGAATCAGAACAAGTATCTAGACTCTATCACTGGAAGGAAAATTACAGTAATTTCACGATTATAAACTGCACCATTTTGACTAAAATTTTGGTCTGAACCCGAAGTGCGGCTTATAATCAGGTGCGGCTTATATATGGACAAAGAATGAAAAGTTGCTGTTTTAGTTTGGAGGACAGGTGTCTGCTAAGAAAGGTAGGAGCTTCTCTTTGAAGTGGAGAATGTAAACCCCCTCCCTCCAAATTATTGTAACTTTGAAATCAAGGGGCTTTCAGGCAAAGATATGGGAATTAGGAATAACAGTTCTTTACTAGGGAAATTAAAATAGAAATGCAGTACTACAAAGAAACAAACTCCAAACCCTTACAAAGTCGGAGTACAACCTGACACCCTGTCAGGCAGGGTGTTGGTAGCAGTCCCATTAAATGGTGGCTGCATCCTCCTGCAGTGACAGATGTGGTTCAGTTGGAGCAGTGCTCCTGTAGAAGGAGTGGTTTCCCTCTAAAGGTCCAGTGGTGATGTGGAGAAGTCCGGTTTTCCTCTAGAGTCCAGGGGAGAATGCTGCTACCTTAGTGTCCCAAAACCTCTGTTTTTATTTTGGTAAGAAATGTTGAGCTCTTGCCCCTGGTTGGAGCAACTTCCAATGGGATGCAGTAATTTTATCAGTCACACAGTGAGACTCAATGGGCCATTAGCAAAAATGACTCCCTGGAGGAAGGATGGGTTGTGAAAAGATAAAGAACAATGCCCTGCCTGGTTTCAATGGATGGCCCATTAGCAGAATATCTGCTGTTGAGATAAGGATCACTGCCCCCACTCTCAACAGATGGTGATAGAATAGATACCTTTCATCACACTCTGTATTGTAATGTGCGGCTTATAATCAAGTGCGGCTTATGTATGGACAAAGAACGAAACTTGCTGACACCCAGACTCAGAGCGGCTTATAATCATGATATTACTGTATGTCCACAGTGATGATTCTTTTTCCTTGGCATGGGATATACTTGAGGTCATATTTACTAACATATTTTTTTAACTTTGCTCTTTCTTTATTATTCTGCAGCTCAACTTTACCTTCAAGTTCATTAAATATTGTTTCTCTTACATATGTTTTTTTTTTTGTTATACCTAATTTTGTCTAGCTCCATGTCTACATAGTATTAATGACCATGACTGAGTTCTCATGAGCTGTGTCTTGTGTCTTGACTTCTGAAGGACTCTGATATTGTACCAGGCCTGTGTTTTTCTACACTGCATCAGTATGTTAGAATTTAAACTATCCCATTCTATGTGAAGTACTTGCCACTCCTTTTTACCTAAAATGATGGTTGTACCACACAAAGACAACTAAAAGTAAAATAAATTAGCCATAGGCAGTAATTTGGACAAACTGTTGTCACAGCTAAACCAAGTAAAACATGACTGAAGGTAGGTCATAGCATAACAGAGCCTAACTCTTAGGCTGAGAACTCTTGTTCTGAGACCTGGAAAACTGAGTACAGAGGTTGTGGCCCATTATGGTAATACCAATAGGAATTATAATTACACTCTGCAGTACACCTGAGAACCTGGGTTTGTTACATTTTTATTTCAAATTAAACTTAATGAAAGATTTCTTCATCAACATAATATTTGTTTCTACAGTGCAGTAGGGAAGTCCAGTACTAAACATGCAACCAGGAACCACTTCTGAAGATCATTATGTTTTCAGCTGTTGATATGGTGTTGGAGCAGTGCAGCTCATGCAAAGAAGATTGCAACGCTTCCAATACCAGAACATGTCATCATTCTTTTAAGTTGTACCTATTCCTTAAAGTAACAATAGTTGTGATCCTTTCTCATGTAAAACAAAAATAGCAGTAGGTTTGTGCTGGTGATAATCTTTGCGTGTACAGGCAATTAGCAAATATGACAAGAAAAAATTAAAGGATTCTTTATTTAAATATCATGGACAGGACTATAATTAGTTTTCAAGCAATAAATATTCTTAACTGTATCAGTGCAAGTGTAAAGCATAACAATATGGAAAGTCAATAGAAAAATGAACAATTGCAATTCATTAATATTCAGTTTGGAGAACATATATTAACATATATTTTCTATCAAAATATCTCAATATATAGGACTGAGAACTGTTCAGAACAAAAGCAAGGAGTAATAAAGAAGACAAGAAAAAAAATAGCTTTACATTTTTTGACACAAGAGTTTCACAAATTCTATCAGGCTTTGAAGAATACGTGGAGCATGAATGTAATTCCTAACACTGGAAAATTTTAGAAATATTAGTTCTTTTTATAAAATTTTGTAAAAAATTAGAACTATTTGTCTTTTTAACAGCAAATATACTCTCTTCTGTGCTACCTACAGCTCTACTGGGCAAAACATTTTTTGACACCCTCCTTACCCAAGGATGCACATTTATGTCAAAGAAGCAAAAACTTATGTCCTAGAAAACTGAGGACATAAACTTGCAAATAACTTTCTGCAGTTTATGAAGGAGATGCAGGGAGGATGAAAAACTCTGACCAAGTTTTAGAGGATGCTGAAGTCTTGTCCCACCAGGCAGCCATTTTCCTTCCCTACCAATTACAGCATACTGCACATTGATATGTTCAACACTTCATGTCACTCTCTCCATTAACAGGAAAATAAACTGAATAAATTCATTCCTATCTCCCACTTCAGCTTTAATGTACGAAAATCTTTGCTTCTAATTATCTTGTTTTTGTAGACACAAGTATTACGTGAAGAACCACTCCAAGCCAATTACAGTTCCCATCCTTCAGTGAAACTACAGCTTCATTTGAAATTGAGAATAATTCAGATGAATAGTTTATGAACAACATCTATAAAAAGTCAGAGAAGAGGGAAATGATACCACATTTTAACTTCAAGCAATCCTAGACAGTTGAAAGGACAGATATTTAGTACACATTAATTATCATTGATGAAGCAGGTTGATTTTTTGGTCTACCAACCAAACCAATTGTTAAAGTAGACTTTATATTGTGTGAGACTTCAGTTACAGATAATGCTTCCTAAAGAATTTAGAAATAGAATTAAAATATTTTTGCAAGCTTATATGTTTTGACTGAAATCTACCCAATCTTTTTCTAATGGAAGTGTTTGAAAAGTGTAGATTAAGTCTTAGGAAAATGTAGAATTTGAGTTTCATAATCCCTATTAAATGTCTTTGACATTTACTATGTAAAAGACTAGTCTGATAACCCATCAAGAAAGCAAAGTTTGGTTACAGAAAATCAGTAAGTTCACATAAAAAACTGAAGAAATTCTCTAGCAAATGGTCAAATCTGTCTAAATTCTAATTAAAGCTTCTGTATTTTCTTGGGGGTTACATGCAGGAACAAATTAACTGAAACTAAAATGAATCCAGACTGGCATAAAATGCATAAATAAAAAGGCTGTTTTTCAAAATCACAACTGAAACCAGCCAATGTTAGAGCATTTACATTAAAATTGTAAAGTAGGCTCATTTTTTCGATATTTCACACAAATAACATTTGCTGTAGGATACATAATTGTCCTCCATTTGTTATGACCTAAGGTGTGAGTTGTGTCCTTACTTGCTGTGCCAATTTGCTATTCAATTAATTGTAGTCACTTTCCCCATGTTGGAAGCAGCTACATGTCACAGCATGCCCATAACACTCTGGGTGATAGTGTTGGACCTCTGTTTAGAAGCAATATATTCAAGAGGTCTCAGTGACAGATTGGAGTTTTCAGAAGTCTGATGTCTTTAAACCAAGTATGGAATAACCATAAAATCTATGAATTAGAAATGCAGAATTACACTTGCAATGTGGTACTTTGGGTTAAAATTGGACGACAGTCCAAGGTTAAGGCCGTATTAGTTTAAGCCACTAACAGGAAAACTACAGTAAGATTTTTGAACAAAGGTCAAAGATTACTTGTTTTTCCCTATTATATGTTGTCCACTGACATAGTCGTCCAATCAAAGAAGTCCACTAGGTTGGTCTGGCTGCATCATACAATATTTATTTTTTTGGCTACAAGGTTCAAATTAAGAAAAACTATGAAAAACACAAAGAAAGTAAAGTTCATGAGTTTTAAGGTCTCATGTGACAGAAACATGTCACATGACCCTAAATAATAAATAATATATGATAAATAATCAGGTATTATTTATTATCAGGCAAATTTATTATTCTTACAAATGCTTAGCTGTTTAAATATAAAGCACCATGTTGCACCGGAGCTTATACATATTTACTTTGTTAGGATAAGTTAAAATACCTGTGGAGTTTTTATGCTTTTCTTCTACCTTAATGTTTTAGACATGATCTACATTTTCAACAGTCAACAATAATTACGTAAATAGTGACAATTTATAGCAGTTTTCTCTCTGAAACCACATTGTTTCTCAATCTTCTTGACACTTCAATGGTAAGAAAAACTTTTCTGTTTTTTTTTTTTCACTTACAGATTTTGTTATTCCACAAGGTAACAACTACCCCTCTGACCAATGTAGGCAGAATGTTACAAATGATGTCAGCATCATTTGGGTTTGGCTCATTCATTCCCTTTGACTTTGATTTTTCATAAATATTAAAGCAAATACATATAATACACCATTGTTACAGCACTTTTGGTTTAATCTGGGGGGGCTAATGATGGAAAAACCTACCACAGAACATCCTGTGGTATTTTTATGAATCTTTCATTTAAATGAACATTTCTTGCTATTTGGTTAATTTCCTTCATGCAATTTCAACTGATTGGCTCTTTACTATATTTTTGCACCTTACTGTCTTACACATGAGAAGACTTCATGTAATTTTCCCCCAAAACTCAATAAATATTAGATGATTGTCAATACATTCAGAACAACTTAAACTTCCATACTGTAAGACAATTCAAGCCTGTTTTTTCAGAACTAGACTCGGATTAGAGAGTCAAATTTGGCTTTGTAAAGTTGTTTGTTTTTTTTTTTTTTCTCCATTATCTAACATTAGAATAACTGCAAGTGTTTATTATTTGCCTCCTTTAAAAAAAATATGTTTTCTAAAAATATTGTTAAAGAGCTGTGAACAGATGGACAGTAACGTAAGTTGGATAAACACTGGCTAACGAGGATACATTATTTTCTTTTGTTTACAACACAAAAAAGGAAAAAAAATAGGTGTAAGAAAAACAAAATATTCCTTGGTTTATTTGGTGTTTTTTGCTTTTTCTCGTCTCAATTTTAAGTTTTGCTTTATGGTTTCAATTCCAAAACCATTACTTCTCTTCTGAAACTCTAATAAAATAGCTGGGGTCTGTTAGTGCATATATATATTTATTTGAGTTCCAAAATACATTAATTTATTTATCTTCAGACTTTTTCTTTCTAAGGACAATGACAGCCTTCATGCTTTTTCATTTTGTGAGAACAGTTAAAGCGAGTTCATTATTCATCTCTTATCACATTTTCTTCAAATTTGAGTATGCTGGATTTCCTTAGAAATCTGTTTTAGTAAATGGCGCTGTATGTAAGTAGCTTTTAGGGGAACAACTGGGATTTCTCGTACACAATAATATACTCTGCTTAAAAGTCTATTTCTTATTAAGCAGTGTACATGTATTATAATAAGAATGAAGAAGCTCTGACTTTGAAATAGCCTAAGGCACTGAAGTGCTTTGTGACTATTTGGCATGCCAGTAGCTTCACAGACTGAGAAGTGGAACAATTTCTGGTTTCCCCAAGGCATCACTGTCTGAAGAGTTGACCTTCTTCCCAACTTTAAGTCCTGCTGTCATTGTGTAAAACACTACAAAGTACAACAGCTATTGCCAAGGTGAAAAGCATTTTAAGTCGTATTACCCCCTTGAAAAGAGGTTCAACACATATAATTATATGAAAATGACTGTCATTGCCTAATATTGATTCTGAACTAAAAGTCAGAAACAATTTATAGATGTTCTTTCTTACAATCCCTCATATCGTTGGCTATAAAACCCAAAAAGCACAAAAAGTACCACTATTCTACTCAATGTCAGATACCATCTTGGAAGGCATTTGCACACTTCTAATACTTTTTGCTGTCTGAAAATGTGAGTGGTTGAAAATAAGGATTTCTAAATTTGCTACTATAGTCAAAAAGCATTCATGGTCTCACAAATTTTTTATTGCCTTGTGTTCTCCAGAAAAAAACAATTCCACTAAAACATGTTTGAGTCCCTGCATGTGCATGTATAATATAGCAACATTTTTGCTTATATATGTGTATGTACTATATTGTACCTAAAAATTATTTCCTAATACATTTCTTAGATCACAATGAAGAATATTGAAATTTTAATATTTTATCTCCTTTCTCTAGTTATTGTTAACTCTCATGGTACCAATTAAAACCATTAATTACAATAGTAATAGATATTGGGTATCCAGAACTGTGTGTAATTTTATAAATTAAAGAAAACTGTGTGAACATATGTGTGCATATACAAGCATATATCTCTATTTTCCCCTTCAGCTTTGTAAGAATCCCTCAATCAAAATTTTTTAGTATATCAAAAGCATTTTTTTCAAAGGTGATCTCAGTTCAACTAATAGTACATCGCTCATAGAAAAGTGTTGAGCAACTATTATTTTGTAGTCTCTTGGAAGAGAAGAGCAAAACCCTAGAAGCTTTTTGGAAGAGTTTTGGTGGAGAAAAGGAGAACATGACAGGCATCATCCTTATTTCCTCAGTGTCAGTGTTTTTATGCCCAAGGAAACGAGGCTATTCCTGGGCAATGTCTGAAAAGCTAATCACATTATGACATGTGTGTCATTTCTGATAGACTAATATTAAGCAGCATTCCTTTTTGAAATTTCTAAGTGGCAGGCCATGTCAAATCTCATTAATCACAAATTTATTGTTGTAAGTATAGGATGTATAGTAGGGAAAAGCCTAAATAAATTTTTTTTATGGAATACACAAGTCTTCACTTTTGAAACTTCTGAGCAAAGGGAGATAACTGTAAGTGCCTGTGTACACCTATGTCCTTTATAAAATTAGTGGAATCATCATGCTTTTTAGAAAGGAGACAAAGATGACTATCCCCTATATAGGGATCGAAGTACGAAGACTCAGTAAAAAATGACACACATTTGAAAGTAAAAGCTGGTTTTTGAGCTTTTAACTTTAAGACTATTGGTGAAATATAAAGGAGGGTGAAATCCATACACATTTCATTGATTAATTTTTCATTTTACCTTAAAATATTACGACTGGAATTATGACATAGGGTAAAATTCCTATTCTTATTAATATAATGGATGATTTAAATACTACATTACCTTTCATATCATGTTACAGAAAATAAACAAGTGTTATATATCCCCCTTCCTTCTAGCCCCACACAGTTTATGTCTAAATACACGTGAAAGTGAATCATGACCTTTCACTGAAGAAGCAAGATTAGAATAAGATGCTAGAAATCTGTTTTTCTAACAAAGTACTGAATTTAGCTAAGAAGTTATGTAACTCTACAATAATAGTCTACACAGCTAAGAACATATGAAAAATATGTAAAAAGCAAAAATATTTTGGCATCCCTGTCGCTACAGTTCTTGATGGCAGTCTCTCTCCAGCTCCTCTGAAGGCCCTGTAGGTCCCATTCAGACACTCGAAGGCTGCCATGAGGAAACTTCTTTTACCCAGGCCAAGCAGCCCTGACTTTCTCAGCCCATCTGCTGAAATGTTCTGCTCCTTCAGATCAGGAAGCATGTGCTACAGCTGCCTAGCACAGACAGAGTAATTTCACGATTATAAGCCACACCATTTTGACCAAAGTTTTGGTCCGTACCCAGAAGTGCGGCTTGTAATCCGGAATGGTTTATATATGAACAATGTTCTAAAAGTTGCCAACCTGGAAGTGAGAGCCCGCGGCAGCCCCAAGCCGAGCTGGAGCCCGGCTGGCCCTGGCAGAAGCAGGGCCAGAAGCACAGGGCTGTCCGGCGGCACGGGGGAAGCCCAGCAGTACCAGGGCCAGCAGTGCAGGGAAGCCCAGCAGCAGGGGGCCGCCCGGCAGCGCAGGGAAGCCCAGCAGAACTGAGGCCAGCAACATGGGACCACCCGGTGGCGCGGGGGAAGCCTGGTGGCGCGGGGGAAGCCTGGTGGCACGGGGGAAGCCCGGTGGCAGGGGGAAGCTCGGCAGCAGGGGGAAGCCCAGCAGAACCGGAGCCAGCAGCATGGGGGAGCCCAGCAGCGTGGGGGAAGCCCAGCAGAACCAGGGCCAGCAGCGCGGGGCCTCCAGGCCACACAGGGGAAGCCCGGTGGTGTGGGGGAAGCTCGGCAGCAGGGGGAAACCCGGCAGAACCTGGGCTGGCAGTGCGGGGGCTGGCAGAGCTGGGTCAGGGTGAGCAAACGTGGCAATGGTGGTGCAGGCAGCAGGTGGGGGCGAGTGAGCCCGGCGGGGGCGGCAGCGCCAAGCTGGGCCAACTGGCCCCGTCAGCTGCCCCGAGCGGCCCGAGCCTGCACAGCCCGAGCCGAGCCAGTAAACCCCGCCCTGCCGCGGTTCTGTTACTATTTGCCAACTTTGTTGCACGCAGGTCCTCACTGTGAACGACAGAGTGGCTTATAATCAGGTGCAGCTTATGTATGGACAAAGAACGAAATGTTGCTGACACCCAGAGATGCGGCTTATAGTTAGTGCGGCGTGTAATCATGAAATTACTGTATATTGGGGAGCACATGTCAGCCAAGTCAGGGGTTTGCTTTCTAAACTGTATATTCAGTCACTGGATCATAGATATAGAGAAAAAAATGCCTACCTATTCTTTAGGTTGTTTTGTCTATGGGCACTTATGGGCATACTGCCTTTTTTTATTTTTATTTTATTTTTTTCTGATCAGATAACCACAGTTTTAGCAATGGGCAGAAAATAACTGGATTTTCACCTTTCTTCGAATATGTAGTACTATGTGAGCACTTTCTTATATGGGTGTTTATAGGATAGGTCTGGAAAGAATATGAGCCTGGTTTTCCTTCATTAAATTCATTTTATATTTCATTATCACTAGGAAAGCTATGTCATTTCCTCCTTGAATTAAATAAAGACATCTTGAAGATTGTACAGGGGGAATTTTAACATGTTTTAAATTCACTCTTCAAATGCTGACAATGAGGAGCAACCAAATATCACTATTTCAGATTATTAATTTTGTGATGGACTAAATTTTACTTCCATGGCACTACATGCATTTCCACAAAATTCTACAGAGATGCCAAAAAAAAAAAAAAGAAAAAAGAAAAAAAAAGGAAATTTTTCAAAAGTAAAACAAATGAGGGAAGAAAAACATATATGTCCCTCATATTCAGGTACTCAGTTACCCTTTGCTCTGGTTGATACACCAATCCCTGTGAAATTCCAATCCTAAAGTATTTGTGTCAATACTGTCAATGTCAACCAGGTGGACTCACGAAGTCTGTGATATGTGACCAGGTAGTGTACAACACCATACTGTTAGAAAATTCTGTAGCACACCTCTTGATAAGTGACTATGACAGTAACTTTTAACTATTGATAATGGGGTTTCTTTGGTACATGTTTTTCAGCATATATAAATAATGCTTCATTCCACCCGTCAGTCTCTTTTACTTAATTGTGACAACCTAAGCCTACCGAAAATTACAAAGCTTATGTCTATTTTCCTTTTTGTTGGCATGTATGCTGATCGATAGTATTTTCAAGATATTTAAGAAAGGGCGGGATCATTCCTACCTGTTTTTACAATAATTTTATAAATTTAATTATTTGACTAAGCTGGTAGAAAGAAGTAAGGGAGGTGTTCCCTTTGAACATCATGAAGTGTAAATTATTTTCTGAAAGATGGCAAGTTTTAGTATGCTTCCATGTTTTAACACCAATGTACACTTGTGTTAATATTTTTCTCCCCTGCTTTATTAACAGAAAATGAAGAATGTTAAGGGAAGGACTACTAATTTCTTCCCTTCTGAAACACTGCAGTACTAGGCTAATTTTTAATTTAATATTCTGATATATGTTAACAGTTATAGTTTAACCCTTCAAGAATACGTAGGGAAGCAAGTATTATGACTCTCATATATAACATAAGTAGAAAAAAAACATAATGACAGAAAACAAAGGATATGGTGAAGAATGAAGAATGGAAATCAATGCAACCACCTATACCTTAAAAGATGAAAACCTGTATGAATGTCTTGCTTTAAGAAAGCTAACTTGATTAAAGCATTGTAGTGGTGAGGATTAAATGTTATACAAATACTAACTACCCCACCTGAGATTGTTCTCTGAAATTAGTTTGAGTAAAACTTATACAATGTAAAGGCATTTCCCTGCTGGTGCAGACTCATACCTAAGGACTGAAAATTATCATGAGCAATCCATAGTAATATATGTACATCTCTTTATCTTCATAAAAGCAGATTGAACTCTCAATTTACCAGCTAGTTTCAAGTGGTACAGAAAATTATGCATTTCAAAGAAAATGTCTATTAGCCAGGGGAAAAAATAAAAAATGAGAGGGGAAAAAAAAAAAAGATGAGTGCCTATTTTAGATATAATAAGGAGTTATATCTGGAAGCACTGTTGTCACTGATATTAATCTTTTCATTAACTTATTTAGCATGAATTCATAATCTGACATATTAAGTAAGGTCTCCACTGTGTCTCAAATAATCAGTTTGTTCTGCATGGCAAAACTATTTACTCTTGTTATGTTAAAATGGATCACATTAAGAGAATCTGACTTCAGCTGGCAGTTAATTGAGATCAGGGATACGACACTGGTAATCGTTTTACAAATGAGTTCCCTGTTTGCATTCAGTTCTGACTCTCAGCTCCTAGCAACTGTCAGGTCTTTGTTAATAGATCCTTATCAATGGAATTCTTTAGAATGCATCCCTGATTAAATGAAAAGAACATATCTTTTATTCTGTTTACTAATCACCTTATTGTATGAAACTTTTTTAAAAATCGGGATACATACTTTTAAGATTGCATTTGACCTGAGATAAAGCAATAAGCTTTTAATAACATTTTAACATTTAAAAAAAGCATAGCTTACATCTGATGATGTGGCAAGTAATATTTTATTGCCACGCTGATTCATAAGAAAGCCGCTTGTCTTTTAGAAACAGTGTGAGTAAAACATTCCAACACAAATTGCAGCTCATGGAAATCTATGGAGTTATTCCTGCTAACAGAAAGCTCATATGTAGTACTTTCTGATTACACCAAGATTAGTCACCTTGACCAATATATCACCAATATAGGTGGCCAACATATAGTCACCTTGTCAATATTTGTGTATAGACACATAATCCATCTGACTGTTGGACTAGAAGATTGTTTTAGGTCCCTTCCAACTATTCTATTCTATTCTATTCTATTCTATTCTATTCTATTCTATTCTATTCTATTCTATTCTATTCTATTCTATTCTATTCTATTCTATTCATGTTTCATTATGTGCACATTAATTGTATATTCCTCCTTAGCAGTCTGTATGGCTCTGCAAGGGAAGAGTTTAACAGTAAATGCCAACAGTACTACAGACCAAGCAATCATGGAAGATTACATTAATGACTCAAAATTTTTCCATATATAGTGTATACATAAATTTAAGGACATTGATATTTGCATTCATAACCTTATCTTTTAGGCAATGTGATATGCAGTACAGTAATTTCACGAATACAAGCCGCACCAATTTGACTAAGATTTTGCTCCTAAACCGGAAATGCGGCTAATAATCAGGAGCGGCTAATACAACCTCAGAAGTGCCTGCCAGAGTGCTGAGCCGAGCAGCTGCAAAGTCGGCATTTTGCGATTGTTACAAATCGCTACTCTGTTGCACCGCGGGTGGAGCCTGGCTCCCTGTAGGCAGCACGGGGGGCGGGGAGAGAGGCGGGAGAGCTCTCTTTCCTCCTCTGCCACAGCCCAGGGGAGAGACGGGGGGGGCCCGGCGCCGCCATTGCCGTGGCCTGGGGAGGAGAGGGGGGACCCGGGCCGCCCCTACCGCGGCCCGGGGAGGGGGGGGGAAGCCGGCGCCGCCATTGCTGCGGCCCGGGGAGGGGGGGGGGAAGCGCGCGCCGCCATTGCCGTGGCCTGGGGAGGGGGGGGAAGCCGGCGCCGCCATTGCTGCGGCTCGGGGAGCCGACGGGAGCCCCGCGGAAGCCATTGCTGTGGCCCGGGGAGCCGACGGGAGCCCCGCGCAGCCATTGCCGCGGCTCGGGGAGCCGACGGGGTGCTTTGTCCCTGCCCGCCGCCGCCGCGGCAGGAGCGGGGAAACTCCGTCCCTGCCCGCCGCCGGCGCCACGGGCGCGGGAAAGCTCCGTCCCCGCCCGCCGCCGCTGCCGTAGGAGCAGGGGAAGCTCCGTCCCTGCCTGCCACCGCAGGGCAGCGTCGACCCGGGGTGACCGAGCCCAGGGGCAGCGGCGGCGGGCCCCGAGCGGCAGCGCTGGGCTGGGCCATCTGGCCCTGTCAGCGGCCCCTAGCGGGCCGAGCCTGCACAGCCTTAGCTCAGCCAGTAAACCCCGCCCTCCTGCGGTTCTGTTAATAATTGCACGCGGGTCCTCGCTGCGAACGACAAAGCGGCTTATATTCGGGTGCGGCTTATCTATGGACAAAAACCGAAATGTTTGCCAACACCCAGAGATGCGGCTTATATTCAGTGCGGCTTGTATTCGTGAATTTACTGTAATTAAAAAATTGACATATTATGGTCTCTCTTTAATGACCAATGTTTAAGAATGTTGAATTATCCATTTTAGTTCAAAAAGTAGCATTAAAACAGTGTTTGTTCATAAAACAGCCCAATTCTTTCTAAAATCAGATGCTTGTGTTGAATTAATTGAAAGGGTTAAGACTCACTCTGAATATTCTGTCGTTAGTGGTTGATGGTTCAGCTCAATTTCTTTCTGCCTCTTAAAATGTTAAAAATTTGCATTCACTTGCAGAGCACACATGTGAAATCCTTCTTTCTGGCTTCACTATTAACTGCTATGTAGGACAGATATACAGTAATTTCACGACTATAAGGTGCACTGGATTATAAGGCACACTTCCAGGTATTGGCAAATTTCCGAACTTTTGCCCATATATAAGACTATAAGGTACACTTTGCTTTTGCAGCGAGGATCCACCGCTGACTCCCCCACATGGCTGCCGGCCACAGCCCTGCTTGCCCCTGCCAGCCGCGGCCCCGCCTGCCCATGCTGGCCATGGCCCCACTGGCCCTGCCTGCCCCTATTGGCCCCGACACCATGGCCCCGCCTCCCCATGCCAGCCACGGCCCCACTGGCCCTGCCTGTCCCTATCTGCTGTGGCCCCGCTGGCCCCAGCACCACGGCTCTGCTTGCCTGTGCTGGCCATGGCTCCATTGGCCCCACCTACCCATGGCCCCGCTGGCCCCATCTGCCCCTATTGGCTGCGGCCCCACCGGCCCCAGCACTGCAGCCCCACCTGTCCCTATTGGCTATGGCCCCACCGGCTCCGGCACTGCGGCCCCACCTCCTCGTGCTGACTGTGGCCCCACTGGCCCCACCTGCCCCTATTGGCTGTGGCCCCGCTGGCCCGCCTGCCCCTATTGGCTACGGCCCCACCAGCTCCATGCCGGCTCCATGCCCATACCGGCTGCAGCCCTGCCGGTTTCCCCTGTGGCTCTCGTGGCTCGCACTTCCAGGTTGGCAAATTTCCGAACTTTGTCCATATATAAGGTGCACCGGGTTTCCACCAAAATTTTAGTCGAAAAGGTGTGCCTTATAGTTGTGAAATTACTGTAATTTACCTGTTAGAGCACAATGGAATTTTTCTTGAAACTTTCTACATGATTTTGTAATATATTATTTCATGGAAGTGCAAGTTGGTGGCATAATTCAATACACTTCTGTCACCCTGCACAACCTTACATTCAATCTGCCATTGTAAAGAAATACTGTACTCATCCTGATGTAGTCCTCAGGTAGTATCACACATAAAAATATATATTTCGGATAAATCCTTGAAATATTGACACCAACCTGACTCAAACATTTTTCAGATTTTGTTAGTGTAACCAGTCCCCATTTCAATCTATCATTTCATGTCATGAAACTTCAGGCATAACTCAACAGGAACCATGCAAAATGTTTTTATGGCCCAAACCGAAAGATTTATTGCAAGACTACTAATAAAACCAAATGGCAGTTTAGCCAACTACTATTTATTTTGTCAGTCTTATATGTTTTCCTATCAAAGTTGTATCACTTGGAATTTGATTTTTTGGAATTAAATTCCACAGTATTGTAACTAAGTAGCATGAAGATATATTGCCTTACATAATTCTAAGCAAAATTTTGTTGCATATTTTCACAATACTACCCAGAAGACTACTATGCTATAACACAGTTATGTACCAACATTTCAGGACAAAACTTCCTCTCTGCCCCCCAGCATTATTTTAGATGTGTGATCTGTCTTCATTTCCCTTTGAAAAGCTCCAACAAAGTTCATTACAGTGAGGAAAACCAGAAAAAATGGTAACCACAGACAGTTTTTAAAATGACAAACAGCTGGTTATAAATCGGACATATATTCCATGTGACTTATTTTTTCCTACCCTGTAATGAAAAAAAAAGTAATACTGCAAGCATCTATTAATTTTTTTAATAGATCTTTTTGTTCTTGGATTTCAGCTTAAAGTACAAGAATAAGAGGGTTTTTCCTCCATTTTCAGAACACTAAGGATACTGAATGCAGCCATTTTCCTCTAAGTAAGAATTTATATCCCCATATAAGTGGACTGATTTGGAAATAGAAGCTGAAACAAATAGGTTTAGTAATTTCTGGTTAATCATCAGCTGAAAGTACTGCTGAAATTAGGAAGAATTTTCCTAGTATTATTCAGAAAGGTAATTTTTATAGAGACATACTTTTATTCTGAAATTGTATATTACATATGCATACAAATGGTTTACAACTGAGTAAGTGTTAGTCTTATCTTGGCTCAATGGAGTAACAAAGCTGGATCTGATCCTAAAAAACGCTGTGTCCCTACTCTTGCCTTTGACCAAGCAGAAATAGAAAATGTTCAGCAACAGCCCCTCAGTATAAAGGATATTTTAAGATGCTAACACATTTCTAAAATTCCTCCTTCCCTCCTTTCTTTTTCAGATTGACATATACTATTAATACAAAAGGTATTTAATGCAAATCATTGTATTTTCTGAGGAAATGCAAAAATGTAAAAAGTTTTTTGTTTCCCTGTTGAGAAAGTTAGAATGTGAAAAACATTTAAAGAGTATTTAATTAGAATATTATTACTTTTATGAACTTTTATAAACTTATTACTTTTATGAAACCTGTTTCATTAAATTCAAATTAAAGGAAAGAAAACTAATTTGTACTTTTTTTTTCATAAAAAAAGAAACACATTTAATTATTAGATTACTACAGAAGACATCACTGTGTATAACATGAAAATAATATTGAGCCTAAGGATTTTGTAATAGTATGGTGGTTTGACACTGGCCAAAGCCAGGCACTCACAAAAACCATTCACTCATTCTCCTCTGCTATATTTGAGCAGAGGAGGGGGGAAAATGAAGAGCTTGTGAGTTGAGATGAGGATCAGGAGAAAAATACTCTTAAGAGCAAAACGTGTTTAAACTTAAACAGTATGAAGAAAATTTATTATTAACATAGTTAGAGGGGGATAATGAGGAATAAAATAAGCCATCCCACCATTCAGTCACATCCTTCTACCATCTAGGTTATGTAGTAAAAAAATAATAATCACAAAGATACTTGTTTCAAGATTAAGAAAGTTTAATAAGAAAAGAAAAAGCTACTTTTGGAAACAAAATAAATTCTTTCGCTACTTTCTACTCTAGGAAGATATCGAGCTACTTAACTCAGCGCATAGACATGTTACCTGGGAAGACAAACACCATGAGCACAAATATTCACCTCCTTCATACCCTGGGCTGAGCATAACATCACATATGTATGAACCACCCCACTGTTCAGTTTGGGTCAGCTGTTTTGGCTGTGTCCCCTCCCAGCCTCTTGCCCATCCCCAGCCTTCTGAGAGGATGTAATGAAAGGGTACCAGAGGTAAGAGTGATCCTGAAATAATTTCTTGTATAATAAAATACATCATTAATAATTAGAATTTATTTTAGTAATTTCATCTTTTCATATAGAGCGTTGAAAAGCTTATGGGCTATAAATTACTACCTCTCTTTTAGTCTTACAAGTTAAAGTGGAAGAAGAATTGCTGCTGCTTCTACCTTTTAATAAATTGTTTAAGTCCTGAAATTGTAGGAAGCTAAACAGAAAAAGTAAGAAAATAAGAAAGGTGAAGAGAATCCTAGGTAGCTACTTTAATACTCAGCACAAAGAGAACTTGAACTATGTTTGCTTGAATCTCTATCCCAGAAGAGAGAAACTGAAGGTAATAACGGATTATGTTTTATTTTCTACACAACTTAGAAAAGTAGGAAAGCATTAGTATAAAATCTTCCTAAGCCTTTACTTGCCAATCTTTCTCTCCATCTTTGTATTAGCTTTTGAATCATTAAACTGTTTACAACAGACATAATTCCATACTATGTATCTGCCAGCAGAGAAACCTTTCCTGGACTCTGCTAGATCTGTTACAAGCCTATGCTGCTGCTAGTATCCATTCCTGAATGTAGGTTATGACTTGCTCACTTGTGCTTGAGCTATTTTAATCCAAATTGTGTGTCTTGGTTCACTTGTGGCTTACCAATATTGCATTTAAATCACATTTTGGCAGAATTAACGTACTTTTCCAGTGATCTCATGCCTTTGCTGCCCCTTATAACTCTCTTCTGACATTCCTTCACCTAGTTTTTCTGCCGAGAACATAGGAATGTAGAAGCAAAGCATTTTTGTGGATATGAACTTCAGGTAAGTCTGTGGAAAGCCAAGCTTGGTTTTGGGGCTATATTATGGAAACAGAACCAGAGTTTGTACTGGTGTTGCTTCAGCTCTAAGTTTCAGGTGATAACATCTTTGAGTTAGTAAATGAGCTGATGCACTGAAGTCGTTTTAGGTGGCACTATTGTTTTGAGGATTGGAGTGCAAAAGGAAGCCTTGAGTTAGCATGGTACTGTAGACATAACCATCTGAACTACAAATCAAATAGAATTAAGCAACTTTCCCTTACTCTAACAGGTTTTTAAACAAAATAAATTATTTTTGTGGCTCTACAAGCAGTGATGATACTTTTCTGTGATTACCATGTCTTGGCGCCCAACGTGGGGCACGAGGTTAAGGAATAACTGTTCTTCAGTTGCCTGAGATTGTCTTTTTGTGTGCTAGCAACATGTGGTCCAGCAACAAGTGGTCCAGTTTAATCTGGTTTGGGCTGCATGTGTTCATACATGTATATCTCCCATTTGCAAACCCTTACATAAACATGGGCCCTGTAACTAAGGCTACTGTGACTGTTATCAGACTTGCTTTATGGGTTGATAAGGTGAGGAATTCATGGATTTTTAACTTCCTTTGGATGGCAGGTACATGGATTCAGGGATACCACACACTAAATGCATGTTTTTGGGATTACTTTAATAATGGCACCTACTGTGAGGGAATAACACCAGGGGAAATTTTCTCCCAACCCCTCACTCAAATTTTTGCGTCTACCCCACCAGTTTTTGAAGGGTTCAGATTTCCTCTGAATGCTAATGATATCATACAGTGGCTGGTGTTGCTGATAGTCTTGTCCTATTTAACATTAAGAGATAAGGGGGGATTGAGCTGGATTACAACTCTGATACCTACTCCAGGAAATAGGGATGGTGCTTCAGACATTGACCCTGCCCCAGAGACTAGGGATGCTGCCCCAGAGCCTGACCCTGCCTCAGAGACTAGGGATGCTGCCCCAGAGCCTGACCCTGCCCCAGAGACTAGGGATGCTGCCCCAGAGCCTGACCCTGCCCCAGAGACTAGGGATGCTGCCCCAGAGCCTGACCCTGCCCCAAAGACTAGGGATGCTGCCCCAGAGCCTGACCCTGCCCCACAGCCCATCTCAGAAAGAAACCACCTGGAGTGGGTGGGGCTTCTAGTGAAGCAGATGAGTGAGATGGGCCAGATGATGAAGCAGTACCTATCCCCAGCTGGTGAGAAGCCCTGCCATAAAGGGGGAGAATCCAGTGATGCTGTAGTGGAACCCATAGGTGTTACATCTGCCCAGGGTCCAGCTGAATTGCAAGGGCACTCACAGCCAGCAGCAGTTGCCCCTGTAGAAACTAGGAAGTCTAAAATGAAAACAAGGCACCTAGACAAAGAGGACCAGAGAGGAGGGCCCTCACAACCAGCAGGGGAGCCAGAGGTTGAAATCATTACTGAGTCCCTGTCTTATGAAAATCTCTGCAATCTGTGGAAAGATATTGCACGACGGGGCCAGGAGGCTTTGACAACTTGGTTGCTTCGGGTCTGGGACCTTATGAGTACAGGTGTGCACTTGGATGGTAGAGAGGTAAAAATTTGGGATCCTTGTCCCAGGACTCAGGTGTGGACCAGATATTCGTAAGGGAGCCAGGCCCACTTCCCCTCTGGGAGCGGCTTTTAATGAGTGTAAGAGAGAGGTTTGTCAACAAAGAATGCAGGAGTACCATAATAGAATGCATTGGAAAACCATTGAGGAAGGGGTCCAAGAGCTGAGAGAGGTGGCGGTACTGGAGGTACTCTTTGGGAGGGATGGACAGCATGACAATGACCCTGACAAGGTCAGGTGCACAGGTCACATGCTGTGGAACCTGGCAAACCTGGGGCCATCTCAATACACCACCTTCATTGCAATGATTAATGCTGATGAGCACGGAGAAACAGTGAGCTCTGTTGCTAACAAGCTTAGGGATTTTCACAGTATGATGAATGGCGTAGTGCAGGCCCAGGTTTCTTCCGTGGTCCAGGAGGTGAGGGGGATGAGGGAGGAGATGAAGGAGGTGAGGGGGATGAGAGGTGACATAAGTGAGATGAGGGAGGAGATCAGGAAGATCAAGGCAACACCAGTGGGAGCCTCATACCCCAAGGTTACAGCCCCACGCCCCTCAGCTAGTGGAAGAGGGTACACCCCACGAGCTGACCTATGGTTTTTCCTGCGTGACCATGGGGAAGACATGGGAAAATGGGATGGGAAACCCACTTCTGTCTTGGCAGCACGCGTGCATCAACTCGGGGAGGGAAATGCTAACCGAGGGAGCTACACTAAAGTGAAGGTAGCCTCAACCTCCCATGACCAAGGTGCTGGGCATTACAGAAGGGAGGATGATCTGTCAGACCCACTTGAAGGAACCTCCACTATGTATGTTCAGGAAAGGAATAATAGCCAGGGCTAGAGGGGCCCTGTCTCTAGCCAGGGAGAGGCACGGGATAACAGAGTCTATTGGATGGTGTGGATCCGATGGCCTGGCACATCAGAACCACAAGAATACAGGGTATTAGTTGATACTGGTTCACAATGCACTCTAATACCATCAGAACATGTGGGGGAAGAGCCTGTTTCCATTGTTGGGGTGACGGGGGGATCACAGGAATTGTCTTTGCTGGAAGCTGAGGTGAGCCTGACAGGGGAGGGGTGGCAGAAACATCTGATTGTAACTGGCCCAGAGGCTCCGCACATTCTAGGCATAGACTTTCTCAGGAGTGGCTATTACAAAGACCCAAAGGGATACAGATGGGCTTTTGGAATAGCTGCTGTAACGGTAGAGGACATTAAGCAGTTGAACACCTTGCCTGGACTGTCAGAAAGCCCATCTGCAGTGGGACTCCTGAAGGTGGAAGAGCAACGAGTGCCAATTGCTACCTCAACAGTGCACCGCCGGCAGTACCAGACGAATCGAAATGCCGTGATCCCTATCCATAAGATGATCCGTGAGCTGGAGAGCCAAGGGGTGGTCAGCAAAACCCACTCACCCTTCAACAGCCCCATCTGGCCCGTGCACAAGTCTGATGGAGAATGGAGATTGACTGTGGACTATCGTGCGTTGAATGAAGTGACTCCACCGCTGAGCGCTGCCGTGCTGGACATGCTAGAGCTCCAGTATGAGTTGGAGTCCAAGGCGGCAAGGTGGTATGCCACCATTGACATTGCCAACGCATTTTTCTCCATTCCCCTGGCAGCAGAGTGCAGGCCTCAGTTTGCCTTTACATGGAGGGGTGTGCAGTACACGTGGAATCGTCTGCCCCAGGGGTGGAAACACAGCCCCACCATCTGTCATGGACTGATCCAGGCTGCACTGGAAAAGGGTGAGGCTCCAGAACACCTGTAATACATAGATGACATCATTGTGTGGGGGAACACGGCAGTGGAGGTATTTGAGAAAGGAGAAAAGATCATACAGATTCTGCTGAGAGCCGGCTTTGCCATTAAAAAGAGCAAAGTCAAAAGACCTACCCGAGAGATCCAGTTCCTGGGAGTAAAATGGCAAGATGGACGGGGCCAGATCCCCACTGAGGTCATCAATAAGATCACCACAATGTCTCCACCAACCAGCAAGAAGGAAACAAGCTTTCCTAGGTGCCATAGGCTTTTGGAGAATGCACATTCCTGAGTACAGCCAGATTGTGAGCCCTCTCTTCCTGGTCACCCGTAAGAAGAACGATTTCCACTGGGGTGCTGAGCAGCAGCAAGCCTTTGCCCAGATCAAGCAGGAGATCGCTCATGCGGTAGCCATTGGCCCAGTCAGGACGGGACCAGAGGTGAAGAATGTGCTTTATTCTGCAGCCGGGAACCATGGCTTGTCCTGGAGCCTTTGGCAGAAGGTGCCTGGGGAGACTCGAGGCCAACCTCTGGGATTCTGGAGCTGAAGCTACAGAGGGTCTGAAGCCAATTACACTCCCACAGAGAAGGAGATCTTGACTGCCTATGAAGGAGTCCAAGCTGCCCCAGAGGTGATTGGGACGGAAGCACAACTCCTGCTGGCACCCCGACTACCAGTGCTGGGGTGGATGTTCAAAGGAAAGGTTCCCTCTACCCACCACGCCACCGACGCCATATGGAGCAAGTGGATTGCCCTCATCATGCAACCCGCCCACATCAGAAACTCAAATCGCCCTGGGATTTTAGAGATAATTACGAACTGGCCAGAAGGTTAAAATTTTGGTCTCGCCAATGATGAGGAGCAAGAACAAGTGAACCACGCTGAGGAAGCCCCACCGTATAACCAACTGCCAGCAGATGAAACACGCTACGCTCTTTTCACCAACGGCTCCTGCCGCGTCGTGGGGATGAACCGGAAGTGGAAAGCAGCCGTATGGAGCCCCATACGACAGGTTGCACAAGCTACCGAAGGAGAAGGTGGATCAAGTCAATTTGCTGAACTCAAAGCTGTTCAGCTGGCCCTGGACATTGCTGAAAGAGAGAAGTGGCCAAAGCTCTACCTTTATACTCACTCGTGGATGGTAGCCAATGCTCTGTGGGGTTGGCTGGAAAGGTGGAAAAAGGCAAACTGGCAACGTAGAGGAAAACCAGTCTGGGTTGCCGACGAGTGGAAAGACATTGCCACCCGGGTAGAGAAGCTACCTGTGAAAGTTCGTCATGTGGATGCCCATGTGCCCAAGAGTCGGGCTAATGAGGAACACCGACACAACGAGCAGGTTGATCAGGCCTCAAAGATAGAGGTGTCAAAAATAGACTTGGATTGGCAACACAAGGGAGAATTGTTCCTGGCTCGATGGGCCCATGACGCCTCAGGTCATCAGGGCAGAAATGCCACGTATAAGTGGGCACGAGACCGAGGAGTGGATCTAACCATGGACAGCATCTCTCAAGTTATCCATGACTGTGAGATGTGCGCTGCCATCAAACAGGCCAAGCCGGCGAAGCCCCTCTGGTATGGTGGGCTTTGGTCCAAATATAAATACCGGGAGGCCTGGCAGATTGACTACATCGCACTGCCTCAGACCCGCCAAGGCAAGCGCTACATGCTGACCATGGTGGAAGCCACTACTGGATGGTTCGAGACCTACCCTATGCCCCATGCCGCTGCTCGGAACACCATCCTGGGCCTTGAGAAACAGGTCCTTTGGAGGCATGGTGCCCCTGAGAGAATTGAGTCAGACAACAGGACTCATTTCAAGAACAGCCTGATAAACAGCTGGGCTAGGGAACACGGCATTGAGTAGGTGTACCATATCCCCTACCATGCACCAGCAGCTGGGAAGTCGAATGGTGCAATGGCCTGCTTAAAACCACCTTGAAGGCACTTGGTGGGGGGACTTTCAAGAACTGGGAAAGTAATCTACCAAAGGCCACATGGTTAGTGAATACCCGAGGTTCCACTAACCGAGCAGGCCCTGCCCAATCTGAGCTCTTGGGAACACCAGATGGGGATAAGGTTCCAGTGGTACACATGAGAGGTATGCTAGGGAAAACTGTTTGGGTGAACTCTGCCTCCAGCAAAGACAATCCTGTCCATGGGATGGTTTTTGCTCAAGGACCAGGTTGTACCTGGTGGGTGATGCAAAAGGATGGAGAAATCCGATGCATACCCCAATGAGACCTTCTTCTAGGGTGAACTATCTATGATACTGTGTCTGTAACTGCATGTATGTATGTAATTTAAAGGTTCTAATTTGATGTAGTATGTTAGCATGGAAAAAATTTGGGGTGGATAATGTTGTGGGCTGGGGGAGGTTTAGGAAATTTTTCCCATTATTATGTGAAGCTAACCGGGATGGCTCCCCTTTTAGCTGGTTAAACGCTCAAAGGAGTGGCTGGGCGGGCCCTGATTTTCTCGATGGCTGAAAGTGGAGTGCTGCTTTTGTCCTTTGGTGGGTGGGGGGACACTTGCAGCTCGCTGGTGGAGGAGAGGAGAGAGGTTGCTTCTTCTCCGTGGTGAGATCAGGCTCCTTGGACTCGGACTGCAAAAAGCTTCCTGCTTCTGAGAAACAACGCCGAGAACCCACGGGACACCTACGGTGAGCAAGTTCTTCCCTCACCCTTTCTCCCACCTGGGACGGCCGGTGCCACCTCGCTCCCCTGCTCTTACAGCAGCCGCGACTGAGAGGCTGCCCTGCCCTGCTCCATCTCGACTGTGGGGACGAGGAGGGGCATCGGTGACTGGAAAAAGGGACTGAGACTGTTTAGTTCTGTTCTGTCACTGGTTTTTTTTTTGTTCTCTTTCATATAGCTGATGCTGTTTTTGTTTGTCTAGTAAATATATCAGTAAAGAACTGTTATTCCCAACCCATACCTTTTTTGTCTGAGAGTTCCTGAATTTCCTTTTCCTGGCAATACTGTCCCTTTAAACCAGGACACCATGAAAGACTGTTTACTATGAAACACCTCATAGAGAACCTCTACTCAAGGTACTTACCTTTCTTCCATAAAAACTGCTGTTTCAGGATTTTAGGAAAACCACACAGTAACAAACAATTGTCCAGACATAAGTGGTACTAGCTACATACATGTGTGACGCTATGAGTGTCTTTCCCATGGAAAGTACACTTGATTGCTGCTCTCCACATGAGTCTCTTCTACCTATTCTTATTGTGTTAGAATGAATAATGTAAAGAATCTGTCAGAATGATTTACGTGCTCACCAGAACAATCTGACTATAGCTATCTCGTGCCTTATTTCTTTTATTCAAAAAGAGGATGAGAGACAGGTATAGGGACAAACTACAGTGATTTCTCTGCAGTAAAACTGAAAACAGTAGCTGTTAACATTTTTCCTTCATTTCTGATGGCCTACAAAAAAAATACAGTTCCTAAGTAGCAAGCTGTGTGTGAATTTGTTATAAAACTATTAGATTAACTTTTTGGAACCTTGGATAGCTTTAACCAGTCTCCACTTCCAGCTACTTGCTAGGTTTTTCTCTATATTTTTTTTCTTTGCCTATTTATTACACCTAAGAGCAGGAAGTGTTGTCACTCAACAATCATTAAAATAATGATACTTCTATTTGTAATGTCATTCTACTACAAAAATAGAGCAAGTAGAAGAACACCTACATAGCAATATGAACAGCAAGTAATTATTTTCAACCTGCTGTGACTAATAAATGAATGAATACAATAGAAGGTGGCTCTGAGGATGAAAGATGAACTTAACACAAAGCTGACCAGAAGATGGTCTTTTTTTCTAGATAAATGTTTTCATCAGATGAGTGAATCAACTAACCGCATGAGATTACCAAATCAACCAGTTATATAACCAAATGAATCAACTAGTTCTGTTTGTCTCTGAGTTTATCAGAAGACTGCAAATATATTGCCGAGTTAGTGAGACCAGCATGGAAATGTGGATTTATCTCTTAGCAACTCAAAATGTAAGCAGTGGATGATGATCAAAAGGAATTTCAAAGAAAGCTGTTGTGGTCTAGCCACACCCACAGCCACTCACTCTTCTCTGTGTCAAAATGGAAGGAAAATCAGAAAAGGGAGAAAACTCATGGGTTGAGATAAAGATAGTTTCATAGGTCAAGTAGAAGTCACGCAAGCAAAGTAAACAAGGAATTAATTCGGTGCTTCCTATGGCAGGCAGGTGTTCTGCCATCCACAGGAAAGCTGGGCTCAATCATGTGTAAAAAGGGTTTGGGAAGACAAATATCATCACACTGAATGTCCTCCCCTTCTACTTCTTCCCCCAGGTTTAAATGCTGTGCATGATGCCACATAGAAAGGAATATCCCTTGTGTTCAGGGACTGAGGTGGTGTGACAGACAGAATAGACCTTGACTCTGTGTGAGAATCACTCATTTCTCAGCAATAACAAAAATATCTACATATTATCAACACAATTTCTAGCACAAATCCAAACAATGCCCCTATACAAGTTACTATGAAGAAAATTACCTAGGCCAAAATCAGGAGAAGAGCAATAGGACTAAACTTGTTTCAACCCACATATTCCTTCCTGAAAATTGGGCTGCTCCACCTCATGACAGTGAGCATGCAACAGACAGCATATGGTGGGTATCACATTTGTGTTCCAATTCAGCTGTATATTCTCGTTCCTGTACCACATTAAATGTAATCTGCACTTGCACTGTGGTACAAGTGCTTTGCTATGTGACTCATCTAAATCCAAGTCTGGTATACCATCAGCTAACCCCAGGAAAGTAAACTTGGTAGTAAACTCTATTTTATATGTAGTAATCTTACTCTTATTGGAACATAGGATCATATGTTTTTAGAATGGATCTTAAAGGTCATCTAGTTCCAGCCCTCCTTCCAAGGGCAGGTACACCTCCTACTAGGCCTTAACCAACCTGCCTTTAAACACTGCCATGGTTCTCTGGGAACATTCCAGTGTCTCACCACACTCACTAAAATATTTCTTCCTAATAGCTAACTTTAATTTCCTCTCTTTAAATTTGTACCCATTAGTCAGTGCCGTATCATTACATTTCCTGAAAAATACTTAAAAGAACAGTTCCCAACAAATATCTAGAAGATCTTGCTCACATAATATTAGACTCTGACACCTGCTTGTTTTAAATAGTACCTACTACTGTCAGCACTAAATTAACAAAAAAGAGCACTGGTCCTGAACAGCAAAGAAGAGATCATACCTGGTTTATAAGAAATTAAGTCCAGTCACGGACTACGTCAGTCATAAAGGCAAAAAAAACCAGTGTCCCATCTTTACCATACTTCTATCAATATCTAATTCTGAAATTGAAAAATCTGATCTGATTTCAATTCTTAATATATGCAATCCAAATTATAAAATGCAGTGATATATTATGCATAGTAGTACAATTAATAATCAATATGATGTGTAACTGATTATATAACAATCTTCATATTTACAGAATTTGTATCATAGATGCCCTTAGAATTCAGCTACCTACAAAAATTAGCATTTACCTTCTTATGTGTCACAAATTATTTGTAATTCTTTAAATTAGCTAGGTAAAAATTGGTGCTAAATGCTACATGACTACACCTGCAATACCAAAGTTTAACCCTTTACCTTAGTACAAAAACTTTACAGCAGAATATTTCTTTTCTGTATGACTTAATATGAGCATGGACTGCTCAGTAAAATTTTCTTAACTTTCTCATATTTACTTTTCCATATATGTTTTTGTTTCCCAGTACTCCTATTTTTAATTGATTAAAAGGGACACAAAAAAAATAATGGGGATAACATGAGTAATCTCTGTATTTTAATAAAAAACTTCACTTCTGAAGCTCACCTCTTCACTACTGTGTATATTAAGTTCTATTTGGCATAGATGGGAGAAAAAGCACTGCTTTTATTTATGTTATCTGCCTAGCTTTGTGACCTACATTAATATATTACCTGTTTTTTACTAGTTTTAAGGGCCCTTTACTGCAGTTAATTGGCTATTTGGAAAAAATGACATCAATTCAAATTGCACTGGAAGATGGAACAAGGATTGAGAATTAGGTTACCTAATCTCAGCAGATGATTCAGTTCACCTACTGTTCACATCTGCCAAATCCTTGAGGAGCAGAAGCCTCAAACCGAGCTGTCAGCACCTAAAACTTCTTTGCAATTCTTAAATGAGTTGACAATTCACTCCCTTCCACAGAAGACCCCAAGAGACAAAGTTCATTTGGTGTGTACAGACAGCGCACTGACAGGTAAACATTGGATTCAGACCAATATTCCTTTGAAACTATCTATTCATTGGAAAGAAATGTGTAGACATACCCCAGGGACTTCTCCTACTAGCATCTGACTCTGCTGCCCTAATACTCTTCACCCTGACTCAGAGATGGATGGTGCCATGGCAATATATACACACACCCGAAAATAAAATGTTCTCTCTATCTATGTTTTCTTCCATGATGCTACTTAAAACACTGACGTGATTCTAATTCACCTTTATTTGTGATTAAAATACCAGACGAATTCTAACGTATTTCTGAGTACTGTGGTCGGTCATTCTGCAGACCATCTTTATACATATCCATGTGCACATGGTAAGTAATAGCATAGAAAAGTCTCTAAATATTAGATCTGCCCCACCATTTACTGTTTTTAGTATTCCTCTACTTGAATGTTTCTTGCACATTCCAGTAACTGTTCTTGTTCTTGCTTCTGCTCCACTGTATTTCGCATATCTGACAGATATTATGTTTGTTTAGAATGGATTACAATTTCAACAGCCCTTAGTTCTGTACTTTCATGGTTTGGTTGAAGTTTGGACTTCAAGATCTTGTTGGTCTTTTCCAATCTGATTCTGTTTATTGAGAAATTCATGTCTGGAATTTAAACACATGCTTTTCTTCTTTTAAACACGTTTTTTTTTTTTTTTAAACATCAGCCTTTTCAAGGCTTTGACTAATTTCCTTTGTCCATCTCTGTCTTTTAATATAAATGAATGTGGCTTTACCTGCAGCCTTGTATTTGGATATCCAATAATCCAGCTGCACATATATATGCATATATGCAGCATGCATATATATACATTGCTTTGTTTAATGTCATTTCCATGTCTTATTAAGTGTTTACTATCAACGATGGAGAGAGGGGGACATCCAAGTTTGGATCAGAAGCCAATGTTATTGAGTATACGTTTATATAGGGTTTTTCTTGTATGGCACTTATATAGGGTTCTAATTTTGATAACAATTTCCCATTGGCTACACATTCTTCATGGCACCATGTCACCTGGTAACATTATCTTATTACAAAGTTTCACATGTTTCTTGGTCACTTTTTGCCCAGGGAGCATTTATCTGTGTCTGTCTCTCCCACAGTTTCTGCTTGATCAGGCCTAAGATATCAGGTCCCTTTATCAGTTCCATTGTATCTCTATTTTGTTCCGTATAGTTTACATATTTTTTTTTATTATGGCTTGATGTTTCTACTGTTTAATTAGATATTTTACCAGATCACATTAACAAGACTGACTTTGACAAGCTCCTCTATTTTTTTCCCTACAAAATCCTTTAAATATTTTTATTTATTAAAATTTCTATTACTCAGTATTTCTATCATCTGTATGAGATATAGATAATGCCTGCCTCTCTAAATCCCGCTGAAAACTTTACCTTATCCTTCAGTTCAATTTTTCCTCTGCTTCTTATAATCAAATTGTCACCTGAGCCTATAGAAGTCTTATACAATATTTCCTGTCTTTCCAAAGGTTGGTGAAATGTGGCGACCAATTGGCTATAGGTTAATCACAGCCTACTATAAAGTTTTCTCTGCTATTACAACTGCTTGCAATATGTCTCAGTCACTTCTCACTTCTTACAAAAGCAGAAATAATTCCACATAAACTAATTTTGTAATAAACCTCTAAAAATTTACCAAAACAAAACACCAACAATATCTTTTGGTTTGGTTTGGTTTGGTTTGGTTTGGTTTGGTTTTGGTTTTGTTTTCCAGTGCACAGAATTTTTTAGTAACACCAGAGTTAGAGTATACAAAAAGCATGGACTGAAGTGCTCCACAGCCTCTTGCCTTTGTTTAAGGGGATAGCGCTGATAACACCTATCTTGATCACTGTCATTATTTTTTTTTACCACCAGAAAATTGAAGGATTGTCCATATCTTCAAGGAAAACATTTTCCATAGTCCTTAGCAATATTTCCTATTTCCTTAGCAGTCGTCCTTCACTGTAGACAACACTTATAGACAAGACTGGATATTAGGATCATCGTCAGACATATATTTAGGACAAATAATATTTTTGTGCTTCAAAAGTACTCAGAATAAAAAGCAATGCATAAAATTAAACAAAATACCTGTTCACTAAAAATAGTCTCCATAAACGTTCTTCACATTACTCCCTTAGGAGAAAAATAAAAAAAAAAATTAAAAAGCACCAAAAAGCAATCAATCAAAAAACCCAAAATCAAACCAAACAACTCCAAAAAAGAAGGAATTTTTAATCCATTAATTTTTAGTATTTGATGCACAAAGGAATGAGGGCTAAAATAAAAAGGACAAAATTAATGCAGCAATTTAAACACTAATACCACAAGTTTGCCTTGGAGGCCTTGGGATCTAATTAATGCTTAATTACATTACATAAGAAATCAACGGAGCTTTCCAAGGTGATAAAGACCAGAGCTATCCAGTATTATATTTTTATTCATTTTACTGGAACCACATTCAGATACATTATCATGTTAAGTGTTTTTCACTTATTAGAACAAAAGCTATCTGTAACAAGACAGTTTAGGAATACAGAAGAAAAAAAATGGAGAAAAAACGATAAATAGATATTGGTACTGAGGATATGAAAAAAACCAATATTAATTAGAATTAGCTTGGCCTGATCATCCTCAGAAGGGACACACGAATTAAATATCACAGAATCACACAGCACGGTTGGGATTGGAAGGGAACCTGTGGACATCTGCGAGGGGTATAGGGTGCAGCAGTACTAGTTTTCAAAGCAGGGATTTTTTCCAACCTGCAGGTCCTAAGGGACACACTGCTTCTATTAAGCCTTTTGTTTTGCAAATTCCCATGGTCTAACAGAGCCATGACATCCTCTCACAGAAGGGAGTCAGAATCTGGTCAGACTTCTCGTAAGGGTCACTGATTTGTGCACTACACTGAAGCTGAGTTAAAAAACAAGTGAATGGATATGGGTAAGTCAGTGGTCCCTACAGGTTGAGAAATTGCATGCCTTACACAAACTGGTCAATGAACAATTGCAAGCTAGATGTATTATCCCCTCTAAAAACCTGTGGAACTCTCCTATATTTGTCATCCAGAAAAGAAGTAATAAGTGGTGTTTGCGTCATGATCTCAGAAAAATAAGTCATGGAAGACATGGGAGCCCTTCAACCAGGACTTCCATCACCTACCATAATTCCTCACACAAGACACCGTTTGCAAAACTGGACAGACATGAATTCTGTTTATGTCAGAGAAAAAAAAAAAAAAAAAGACAGTTTATTACACTAGTTTAACTAGTTTTTATAGATCACTACGTTCATACAAAATTTTTCACTAGAACTCCTTTTTCCCAGTCCACTTTAGGAGCACAATCTTCTAATTATTCTTCTTACGCTAGTAATGTCCTTTGGTTTCTTTTTTGCCAGCAAAATCCTTGCCACATTTTCCTTCATCAAAGCCGTCAGCATCAAAAGGTCAGAGTGACCAAACATGATGTCTTTACTTCTGTTCTTGCCTTAAATTTATCTCTCCCACAACTTCCACTGTACCAAAAGGTTGGCAAAGCTACCCGATTCAACTTCTATAGCTATCTGATCTTCCAGAGGTATCATCCAGAGCAACCCCCTGCTAAATCAGGTTCACCCAGGGCAGAATTCACACGATTGTGTCCAGGTGGGTTTTGAGTATCTCCGGAGAAGGACACTCCACAACATCTCTGGGCAGCCTGTTCCAATGCTTGATCACCCTCAAACTAAGGAAGTTTTTCCTCATCTTCAGATGGAACTTCCCATATTTCATTTTTTGCCAGTTGTCCTGCATCCTGTCGCTGGGCATCTCTAAAAAGAGACTGGTTCCATCCTCTGGGTACACTTCTTTAGGATATTTGTATGCATTG